>NC_057726.1:12447321-12596504 GCF_004010195.1 Chiloscyllium plagiosum
GCGGAGGATCGGGAAGTGGAAGAGATGCGGTGGAGGGCATCGTCGACCACGTCGGGGGGGAAATTGCGGTCCTTGAAGAAGGAAGTGGAGGGCTTTGAGTCCTTCGTGATGGGGGATGGAGGTGTACAGGGACTGGCTGTCCATGGTGAAAATAAGGCGTTGGGGACCGGGGAAGCGAAAATCATGGAGCAGGTGGAGGGCATGGGTGGTGTCCCGAACGTAGGTGGGGAGTTCTTGGACTAAGGGGGACAGGACGGTGTCAAGGTATGCGGAGATGAGTTCGGTGGGGCAGGAGCAGGCGGAGAATTGACTTAACAGTACAAGACAGAGTCTGATGGTGGATGGGTGTTTTTCAGATTGGAGGCCTGTTATCAGTGGAGTTCCATGAGGATCGGTGCTGGGCCTGCTCTTATTTGACATTTACATAAATGATTTAGATGAAAATATAGAAGGCATGGTTAGTAAGTTTGCAGATGACACCAACATGGGCGATAGAATGCACAGTGAAGAAGGTTATCTCAGATTACAAAGAGATCTTGATTCTTTCGGTCAGTGGAGTGAGGAGTGGCAGATGGAATTTAATTTGGATAAATACGAGCTATTGCATTTTGGTAAAACAAACAAGAGCAGAACTTATGCCATTAAAAGTAAGGCTTTGGATAGTGTTGTGGAACAGGGAGACCTAAGGATTCAGGTACATAATCCTTTGAAGTTTGTATCAGATGTAAACATGTTGGTTAAGAAGGTGTTTAGCACATTTGCTTTCATTGCTCAGGTATTTGAGTATAGGAGTTGGGACATCATGTTGAAGTAGTAGGAGATGTTGGAGAAACCTCTCTGGAGAACTGTGTCCAGTTCTGGTTGTTCTGATATAGAAATGATACTATCAAGCTGGAGAGGTTTCAGAAGAGATTTACCAGGATGTTGCTGGGAGTGGAAGGTTTGAACTATAGGGAGAGGCTGGATAGTCTAGGACTTTTTTCACTGGAGTGTAGGAAGTTGAGTGGTGACCTTATCGAGGTTTTTTAACTAATGAGGGTATAGATAAAGTGAAAGGCAGGTGTCTTTTCCCTATTGTGAAGGATTTCAAAACTGGGGACATTTTTTAAGGTGAAAAGGGAAAGATATAAGAAAGACATGAGGGACAACCTTTTTACACAGAGAGTGGTTAAGTGGATTTGGGTAGTTAAAAGACATTTGGATAAGTTCAAGAATAAGAAATGTTTGGAGGGATATGAGCCAAGGGCAAGCAGGTGGGACTTTTTGAGTTTGGGATTATGGTCAGCATAGACTCATTGGACTGAGGGTCTGTTTCCATGCCATATTCCTGTTTGACTCTAATATGAATGATTTTGATGAAACACCAATTGTTGACAAAACCTACAGTGAAGGGAATCTGTCATCCCTGTCTGTCTCATCTACATGTGCTTCGAATCCAACAAGCAAAGCAGTTGTCTCTGAACTTCTCTCAAGTGCAATTAGGGATGACTAATTAATGCTGACTTGCCAATGACACCCAGAACTCATGAATGAACAGAAAATATGCATTAGTACCACGTAGATTAGCTCATTCTAACCGTGAGTTTCTTTTTAAAAAAGAGACTTCAGTGAACATTCCTCCCCCACCCCCTCGTCTTTCCTACATTGATTTATTGATTCAGTCACTATTTACACAGCATAACAGCACTGGCCTTTTTGAATTACCTTATGTGTCTTCATTGTGCGTCCAACTGCAACAACATTCTGTAGCAAGAACTTAAAATTCCATGACAGATACTTAAAGCATTTTTTCTGTTGTTCTCTTGCCTCTGGACAATTTGGTGTTGCTTTGGATTTATCAAAGTTGTCCTACTCGCTCACTTTGTGCCAACTTGCCCTTACATCAGTGTTACCATCACCACAACACGCTGTCTGTCAGGACATGTCACTGTGTTGACTTTAAAGTCCACGTGTGATGTAGCATAGCAAGCAGTGACAGTAGTGTCACAAAGATTAGTTGCTCACAGAGCTCCAGGATGAAACTTTTGAAAGCTGAAGTGTCAACTCAAAGGCAAAAATAAACAATCTAGGTCTTGGCAGTCACTAAACCATCAAAGTTGAATATACGTGAAGCATGTTCTCAGCTCAAATCCGAAAACAATTAAAGACACGCAAAACAAAAGGAGTATGGCTCCATCAGAGTGAAGGCTAATTCATGGGAGTTCAGTCAAACTCAACACAGAAACTTGAGTTACTGTCATAACTTAAATTTTATAAAATAACTTTCCAAAACCTTGCCATTAAATTTGACAATGACAATTTGCACTTACATAAAACCTTGAGCAGAGGTCAAAAAGCTTGGATAAAGAGATAGGTTTGAAGGAGGGTATAAAGAATATGAGAGTGGTGAGACTTGACAAGGCAAGAGAGTAGGCTTAGATGGCTGTAAGCATGGTAACTGAGGGTGGAGCAATAAAAATCGAGGATATGCAAAATACCAGAGCTGACGAAATGCAGGCAAACTACCATCTTTTATCTAATTGGTATTCATGAACATTTATCATATTAATACTCTAGGTTTGAATATGATTGACTTTAGAAATAGGCAGTCAGCTAAGTACATTAGTGTAACCGTTTGCTGTCCTCTGGTCAGACTAGCTTCTATTGCCAATCGTTAATTGCCCAATAATTAACCACATTGCTCTTTATCTGGAGTCACATGGAGACCAGTCTAGGTGAGGAGGGCAGATTTTCTTTCCTAAAGGTCATTAGAGAGCCAGATGGATTCTTTGTTTTTGACAATTAGCAATAGTTATTTGGTCGCCATTGGGTTAGCTTTTAACGCAAGATTTTTGTTGAATTCTATTCATGGTGGGAATCAAATCCATGCCCCCACCACACCACCATCTATCAAATACCATGCATGTAATATCCATAGAGAGAACGAGTCCTAATAAAGATCTATTAAATCTATCATTACAATGTTATACACTGTTATACATTGTGGGAGCTAAATATTACCTTAGCAGATCTTAATGCCCTCAGGAAGGTATAAAAGGTTACCATTGTGTTTATGACGGATTGCAGAAGGCAAAAAAGATCGTAGGCCAAAGCAGGTGAAATATTCTACCTTACATGATGGAATCAGATGAACCCTTACAATATTGGTATGATGATCATCATGCCTGACACAACCTTTTTATTCTGGGGGATTTATTTAATTAACTAAATTTGAACTCTATGTTGCGTCCTAGAGGCGCCAGGGTCCCCAGGTGAATGAGTGACATGGTGGCACAGTGGTTAGCACTACTGCCTCACAGGACCAGGCAAACGTGGTCAATTACAGTTTGCGGTGACAATGTGGAGTTTGCATATTCTCCCCGTGTCTGTATGGGTTCCCACCAGCTGCTCTGGTTTCCCCCCACAGTCCAACGACGTGCAAGTTAGGGGGATTGCCCATGCTAAATTGCCTCATGATGTGCAGGCTAGGAGTTTTAGCCAGAGGAAATGCAAGGATAGGGTTGTGGGGTCTGGGTCTGGGTCTGGGTGGGATACCCTTTGAGAGGTTGGTGCAGACTCAATGGGCTGATTTTCAACACTCTAGGGATTTTACTAAAATAAGAGCTGTGCTTTGAGCTTGTGCTGAGGCTCAATGAAACACTGTATAGGCTTGTAACAGAAATGTTGGTGCAGGAACACACAGTGGTGTGTTGGCAGCCAATTGGAAGCTCTGGGTCAAGATTAGAGTAATGCTGGATTCCTGATGAAGGGCTTTTGCCCGAAACGTCGGTTTTCCTGCTCCTCAGATGCTGCCTGACCTGCTGCGCTTTACCAGCACCACTCTAATCTTGACTCTAATCTCCAGCGTCTGCAGTACCCACCTTCGTCCAACTGGAAGCTCTGGGTCATTTTTACAGGCAGGACATACCTCCTCCCACTTACATCAGCAATTCTTCAGACGCTGTACATCAGATTAAGAATTTTCAATTTGTCGACTCCAGCATCCTCCTCTTCACCGTGGATGTGTATTCCCTTTACACATCCATCCACCGTCAGAATGGTCTCAGGGCTCTTTGCTTCTTCTGGGAACAAAGGCCTGAACTGTCCCCATCCACCATCACCCTCCACTGCCTGTTTGAGCTTGTCTTCATCCTGAACAACTTCCCTTTAATTCCTCTCACTTTCTTCAGCTCAAAGGGGTGGACATGGGCCCCTGCATGGCCCTCAATTTTGTCTGTATCTTTGTGGAGTACGTGGAACATTCCTTGTTCCAATCTTACTCTGGTCCCTCCCCATAACTCTTTCTCAAGGTTGATCGATGATACCATTGGACCTGCTTCCATCTCTCATTTACAATTGGAAAAATTGAATAATTTCACTTCCAATTTTTACCCTTTCTCTATCTGGGCTCCATCTCCAATTATCCACTCACCTCTGCCTTCCACCTATCACCACACGATTCCCCCAACCTAATCTTCAGCAGAAATATCATTTTTCCCAGATGCTGTCAATTCAGCTGCCAGACCTGCTGAGTTTCACCATCAATTTCTGTTTGTTTTAACTCCCAAGATGCTTTGGTGGCATTTGAACTCATGTCTCCCAAATTATTGGGGCAGATCTTTGAATTGCCAGCCTAACAACAGAACCAACATTGTATTCATAACGTGGTTCAAATGGTTGCTTTATCAACTTGTTATATTTCTAGTGTTCCAATATTTTGTATTGATGCCAGAGATAAATTTCATTGGAACGTTTGTCTCTAACATAGAAGATAAGGGACCACCATTAACTAACACACACACACACACACACACACACACACACACACACACACACACACACACCTCACATAATGTAAATTGATAAGGGTGGGAAATAATGGCTGCAAAATTCACTTCCAAAAAATAGTCACTTCAAAAAGATAGCAGAGAATAATTAACTACAATCTGTGGGAAACACCAGAGGGAATTATTGCTTTAAGCAGTAAGATGTTATGAAGATGTGGGTGTACTTGAAGAGAGTTAAAAGCAGCAGAACTACCAGACACAGCACTAAGTGTTCTCAATAAGGTAACGATGTAACACTTGGTCCAACAACTCGATTAGCTCATTGCCTGGAGACAAAAACAGATTCAAATTCAGCCAATCAGTTTAAATTATATCACAAAAACTTATATCCCCAAAAATACCAAACTCCAATCCAGTTTGAATTGAGTATTTTGACAATCATAAAAGCCAATGACACAATCCGATGCTCTGGGGTATATGACTGGGGTAAAACTGAACAGTTGAGAGGAGAACCGTCAAGTCCCTGCAGGTAACAGACTGCATGAAGAATAGCTCTCTTAAAAGTACTTTTTGATCAGTAACCTGTGACTCAGAAATTCCTAAGAAGAAGAAAAGAATACACAGGAATATCCAAATAGAACTGAAAGCTGCCTGGTTTTGAGAAAAAAGTTTTGTTTTGTAAATCTTAATTGGGATTTTATCAGACTAGTATTATAGAATGGAAGGTAACAGATAGATTAGAGTAAGGACTTGTGAATAGTTGTTAGTTAATTATTCTCTGTTATACTTTAAGAAATAAAGTTGTTAATTTTTACTTGGAAAAGTTCTTGGCCATTGAATTTTTACAGTTTACGGGACGGGATCAATTTTTTCTGTGTTGCTGGTTTTAAATTAAGCAGGAGGGTTTGTCCCATGTCGTAACAAGGAAAACAATATTAAGCTTACCCTAAGTGTTTTGGAACCATTCCTCTCAAATGGACTTGTAGTCTTTTGGCTCTGATGATCTTATACAATATTTTAACATTTGTCATAGGTGGGAGGGTATTAGCAACACTATTAATTTACATTGGCATGTTATGCCTTACATTAGCAATAGCCACAAACACATCCCTTTCTTCTTCCACCTTAATATTTCTTGAGTCCCTGAACATGCACCTTCAGTTCTCTCTTTCTGCAGCAATCCAACAGCTTCTAAAACACAAGCTTATCGTAATGGCCAAGAAAGTATGGATGCTAGTGAACTTCGAGAAATAAATAGTGGTATCTTGAAGAGTGTCCACATTATAGAAGTGCTAGAAGTCTTAAAACACATTAAAGTAGGTAAATCCCCAGGACCTAATGAAGTGTATCCCAGGACTTTGTGGGAGGCGAGGGAGAAAATTGCTTGTCCCCAAGTGGAAATATTGGTATCATCAACAGCCATGGGTGATGTTCCCAAAAGTTGGAGGTGGCTAATGTTCAGCCATTATTTAAGAAAGGCTGAAGGGAAATGCTTGGGCACTACAGACCGGTGAGCCCAACATCTGTGGTGGTTCTTAGAGGGCATTCTGAGAGACAGGATCTTCAGGCATTTGGAGAGGCAAGGAGTCATTTGGAATAGTCAGCACGGCTTTGTGCATGGGAAGTCATGTCTCACAAATTTGATTGAGTTTTTTGAAGGGGTGACTGAGAAAGTAGATTAGGGTAGACATTGTCGATATAAACTTCAGCAAAGATACCACATGGTGGGTTGTTAAGTAAGGTTACATCTCACGGGATACAGGGAGAGCTAGCCAATTAGGTACAAAGTTGGCTTGATGGTAGAGGACAGAGGGTGGTCATACAGGATTGTTTTTCAGACTGGAGGGCTGTGACCAGTGAAGTGCGGCAAGAATTGGTGCTGGGTCCTTATATGCAAATCATTTAGATGAGAATTTAGGAGGGATGATTAATAAGTTTGTGGATGACATCAAGATTAGTGGTATAGTGGACAATGAAGAAGGTTATCTGGGAATGCAGCAAGATCGTGATTAACTTGGCCATTAGACAAGGCAACTAGAAAAATTAATGCCTAATTATAGAACATAGCTGCACCCTGAAGCTACAATCTGGGTTCCCATGCCCCTGCAGAGTTAGTTTAATTATCAGGACATGTAGTTTGGCAAATGAAGTTTAATTTAGATAAATACAAGGTGTTGCATTTTGGAAAGGCAAACCAGGGCAGGTGTTACACAGTCAATAAGAGGGCATTGCGGAGTATAATAGAACAAAAAAAGTCTAGCAGAAAACATCCATAGTTCCTTGAAAATGGAGTCACAGGTAGACAGAGCAGTGAAGAAGGCTTTCAGCATGCTAGCTTTCATTGGTCAGAGCAGTGGATACAGGAGTTGTGATGTCTTATTGCTGTACGAGACATTGGCAAGCCATATTTGGAGTACTGCATTCATTTCTTGTCACTCTACTGTAGAAAGGAGCTGAAAATGTGTTGCTGGAAAAGCGCAGCAGGTCAGGCAGCATCCAGGGAACAGGAGAATCGACGTTTCGGGCATAAGCCCTTCTTCAGGAAGGATATTATTAAACTAGAAAGAGTGCAGAAAATATTTCCTCGGATGCTACTTGGATTGCAAGGTTTGACTTATAAGTAGAGGTTGAATAGGCTGGGATTTTTCTTTCACTGGAGCTTACGAACTGAGGGGTGATCTTATAAAAGGTCTATAAAATCATAGATAGCTGACAACGTTTCCTCAGGGAAGGTGAGTCTAAAACTAGGTGAGTGTAGGTTTAAGGTGAGACGGGTGAGATACAAAAGAGTCCAAAAGGGGATTTTTTTCACACAGGTAGTGGTGAGTGTCTGGAACAGGCTGCCAGAGGTAGTGGTGGAAGCGAATACAATTTAGACCTGCACAAGGGTGGGATAGGTATGGAGGGATATGGACGCAACGCAGACTATTTTAAGTTGTGAAAACTGGGCAGCAAAAGCAAGTTGGGCCAAAGGGCGTGTTTCAATAATGCAGACCTCGACGTCTCTGTAATCCTCCATTCTTTCAGCACATTTTGATCGCTCCTGAGAATGTTTTGGGGCACTTTATTAATTTCAACATGCCATATAAATTCAAATTAATGCCTAATTGTTAGGACATGGAGTTTGGGTAGAGGAGCAGGCTGGTTGTATTTAAGTTTCCTGATGATCCAATTGCTAGCTTTTCATGGCATTTCCACTGTGCCTTATCTACACTGGCACTCTTTCCAATCGTAAGGTCAAAAGATAATGATCTGAAGCTGGACCCCTTGAGGATTTTGTTTTTCATCCTCTCTTCCCTCTGGAGCACTAAGACCAATTACATTGGGCGCATCAAGTTATTAATAGTCACATATTAACCAGTGGGAAATTGCTGTTATGTTTTTTTTAAATAGGTCACCGCATAACAATCGTGCCTTTACTGTCTCATGTGAGAGATTCATATTCGCTGATGAGACTAACCCAGTGTAACTCACTTGCAACCTTGCTGCCCTCAGTGAGGCTCACTTTGCAAAATAAAAAGAAATGAAGGCAACTGCTTCAGGCGTGTTTGTTTTGTGCTCAGCACAAGTTGTGAAGCTTCCTTTAACTGTGAATGTACTGCAAGCTGGCTCAAGCATTCTCAATAACTCGCTCTTGCTTTCTACAGAGAGCTAGTTTTCAGAAAAACGTTCTTTGTTGCAGTGCCCCACAATGGAAACTACAATTTAAGCAGGTGCCCACTGCTCCACACACAAGGTTTGCTTTATTGCTGGAACCACCCTCTATTCTGTTGTGAGGAGATGTCAAATAAGGGCCTCTTGCTAAGTCAGGATGGGTGATCGGGGATGGCAGGAACTCACATGGGATCCAGCTTGGGTATTATCTGCCACCCATCTCTCAGTCCAATTTCTACAGCTTTACTCCCATCACCCCTGTACAGTCATACAGTCATTGAGATATACAGCACAGAAACAGACCACTCGGTCCAACTTGTCTGTGCCACATCCAACAGGAAGAGCATATCACTCTACTAAAGGCCAGCTTTTCTCCTTCACAATCTACAGAAAGAGATAAAGAGGACAATACTTGAAGAGAGATAGATGTAAATGTTTTCTGACCTAGAGGTGGAACTGGAGAATTTACCCGCCAATTGCCAGAAAAACAATTGGCTTCTAAGTGATCTCTCGAAGGGCCTGGAGGAAATAGGAGCAGGAGAAGACCATTCAGCCCAAAAGGGTCTGCTTCTGCTTTTAAACAGCTCATGGCTGATCTTCCAAATCAAAGTCCTTTCCCTGCATTATCTCCATTCTTCTGGATATTTTTAATGTTGAGAAAGCTATTGCTCTCTGTCTTTAACAAACTCAATAACTGAGCCTCCAGAGATTTCCAAAGATTCATCACCTTCTCGGTGAAGAAATTCTCCTTGTCTTGGTCCAAAGTAGCTTATCCTTTATTTTGAGGCTGTGCGCCCTAACAGAAGATGCTTGGGCAATAGATAAAAAGGAGAGTTATTTCTGATTCCAAATCGGGTTACTCCTGCTCCAATCAGCCTATGTTGTCTTCAAATGTAAGGAAACTTGCACTGGACATTTAGTATTTTCTGACTTTTTTTTGCCTAACCACCAAACACAAGGCACCATTACCGGTTAAATGTTTCATTTCTCCTGTTTAAATTTCTGTAAGTAGGACATTTTCTTGAAGTGCACAGTGACTCCAACAGGTTTCCAATACTTGCTATCTTTTTATGTATAAAACATACAATCTGAACCGGGAGTAGCACCTGAGATGTACACAGACTGGGATTCCCCAATCCACAGCTCCAGAGTCTGAGTCATGTAGGTCGACTCATACTCACTGTCTCAACTGCCACTGCTGCTATTCCAGGCAATGTTAAACTGAGGACCTGCCTATCCTCCCCTACTGGATACCAAAGATCCCATGACATTATTTTAAAGGGACACAGGAATTCTCCCCGGTATCATGGCCACCACTTATCCTTCAACAAATATCACAAAAAGACATTTGTCAAGCTATCATAACATGTCTCTCTGTGAGAACTTGCTGTGCACAAATTGAACAACAGATGCACAGAATGATTATGTCACAGAGGCCATTCGGCCTGCCTATGCTCACTCTCAGAAGGAGCAATTCACCAATGCCATTACCTCACATCCTTCCTTTTAAATTATAAATCCTAATTCCCCATAAATGTCTTGACTGAAACTCCCTCCACCAAATAGTGGAGACTTTAGCCACTCGCCATGTGAAACGCATTTCCCTCATGTCACTATGGCTTATTTTGCCAAGTATCTTAACTCTGTGCCCTCTGCTTCTTGATCTTCCACCAATGGAAAGAGTTTTTTTTAATAACTGCAGAACATTTGTTTTAACCAGCACCTTATCAACCAGAACTCTTGCTAAAGGGCAAAAATATATACTCAAATACCACTACCTACCACAACGTCCAAGTATTTAGAATCAGAGCTAGAATTAAGTTTTATTGTCATGTGTACTCAAGTATAGCGATACAGGAGTACAGAGAAAAGTTTCCAATGTCTCCATTCACGGCACCATTTAGGTATGAGGTATATAGGCACTAAATTTTCGGTAAGAAGTAGAAAAAGAAATAGCTAAAAGTTGAGGATTACAGTTTTTCTCAGTGTAAAGTAGTAAATAATAAATGAAGTTAAAAGTTCCAAATTACAATCCTTCTTTAGCCGCCTGCAGTTGCTCCACAATGGGCTTCCTCATGAGGGCTCGATCTCTCTCCCATGCTAAGTGTGATCTCTCTCCCATGCTAAGTGTGATCTCTCCCCTTCGCTGTGCGCAAAACTCTCTCCCACACTGGGGTCAATCTGAAGTCTAACAGTGATGTGTATACCTTCTGCATTATATTTCCATTATTTATTGGATTTTTACTTTGATTTTAAGGGGTGTGTTGATTTTTTTTACATACAGTACTTGAGTAATAGTCACGTTTTTTGACTGCTTTTTGAATTTATGGGGCTGACTATTACATGGATACTACCTTTGATGGACTGAAATGCATGCCCCTTAAAATTCATAAAATATCATTAGCTTGTGAGAAGATTTGTAGCTCGAGTGCTCATTACTGTGGTTCTGTTCGCCGAGCTGGAAGTTTTTGTTGCAAACGTTTCGTCCCCTGTCTAGGTGATATCCTCAGTGCTTGGGAGCTTCCTGTGAAGCGCTTCTGTGGTATTTCCTCCGGCATTTATAGTGGCCTGTCCTTGCCGCTTCCGGTTGTCAGTTTCAGCTGTCCGCGGTAGTGGCCGGTATATTGGGTCCAGGTCGATGTGTTTGTTGATGGAGTTGCTGGGTATCGGGTCCTTAGTTTTGGTGAGTTGTTGTCTGAGAGTGGCTGTTGGTTTGTGTGCTAGTGGTCGCAATAGTCTGGCTGTCATTTCAGAGATGTTCTTGACATATTGAGAGCACACCCACAGGATTCAAGCTTGGTCAAAATCATCTTTTATGGCTTCAATCACATCTTTCAGCATCTTTATAGGCAGCATAGACTGTCCATTGTGCCAGCTCAATTTGTAAACACCTGCCTGGTTTATCTCTCTTTCAGAAGGTTTTTCAAGGTATTTGAACATGGCAGTCAGCACCTCCAATTCCCTCAATCACTAAAAACGGGTGCCATCTCTTCAGGCTTCCCATAAGTTAGAAATAATCACATTTCACGCTCAGGCTTCAGTGATATTCACTAAGTGGGTGAGAGGCTGATACATTATGAAATAGTATATAACTATGTACAACAATGAACATGGCATCACATTTACGGAATGTTTAGCTCCTAGTTCTTTACAAATAATAATGTAACAATGGGGCTGGATTAGTGGTGCTGGAAGAGCACAGCAGTTCAGGCAGCATCCAAGGAGCAGCGAAATCGACGTTTCGGGCACTACTTGGAGTTAGGGATTTGCTAGATCTCTTAAAATTCCGAGTCACTGGCCATGGGTTGTATGGTTCCTTATGAGGACCTTGTGAGAACGAATTCCTGATGAAGGGCTTGTGCCTGAAATGTTGATTCTCCTGCTCCTTGGATGCTACATGACCTGCTGTGCTTTTCCAGCACCTCACTCTTGACTCTGGTCTCCAGCATCTGCAGTCCTCACTTTCTTCTTGTGAGGCAGGTGAGTTTAATCCTAGAGCTGCATCTCCGGCAACACGTCTGGCTAGTGTTTCCAGGAGGTCCTTGGCTTTGAGATTGATGACATTCTGTGGTTCCTTCTCTCTATTTCCTTAAAGAATTCCTCATAGAGGAAATTCCTTCAAGTTGGTTTCTTCAGACTGGGGGTCTTCCACGCGATGGCCTCGATGAACAAACTGATCTAAATTGAGCTTGATCATTGTTATGTGCAGACAGTAGTTGCATGTCATATTCTCCATGTCTAGGACAAAGTCTTTGGTCCCGTATTCACAAAATTTTGGATTCATCCACTCACAGGCTGACCTTCCATTGCGGTACTGAGGGATCACTCTGCAGGTCGGTGTGCCATCTTCCAGATCAGGCATTAAACTGAGATCTACCAGCTTAGACAGATGGGAAAGATGCTATGCTATGTATTTTGAATAAGGGCAGGGTGTCCATTTATCACTTAAACCACCATAATAAAATATGGATTAAGTGGTCATTATCACAATGCTGTCTGGGAGCTTGCTCAGCACAAATTGGGTGCCTCATTTTCTTCTTCACTGTAACACAGGATTAAAGCGCATACAAGTTCGAGCACAATAGTGCATCACTCCACCTGCATCAAACCTATAAATACACCAATGAAATGCATTACTAAAGAAATGAACTTCTCACAATGGATGACATGACTCAGCTCACCAGACAAAGGAAAGGAAACCCACCCTTGAGCTCATATCCTGGTCACGGAGCAGTGTGAGCCCATCTGCTTTATGTTCAGCAAGACTGACAAGTAATAATGTTGAACTTCTCTCTTTACTTACTATTCAGACCCTTTGTGAAGTAGTTTTCAAGTTTGACTTATTTGAAATGCAGCAAAAGGACAAGTTTGGGACTGTCATGATTAGATTCCCTACAATGTGGAAACAGGCCCTTCGGCCTAACAAGTCCACATCGACCCTCCGAAGAGCAACCCATTCAGTCCCACCTCCCTCTGACCAATGCACCTAACACTGCCGGCAATTTAGCATGGCCAATTCACCTAACCTGCACATCTTTGTACTGTGGGAAGAAACCCATGCAGACACGGGGAGAATGTGCAAATGCTACTGGAATTGAACCTGGGACCCTGGTGCTGTGAGGCAGCAATGCTAACCACTGAGCCACCATGCCGCCCTATGTTCAGGAATCTTTAACTGCACATTCCCCTCGAACCTGAGCCAGATTTCCTTGCCTTCAAAACCCTGAAAAGAGTATCTCTTTACCAGGGGAATCTTCAAACTTCATGGTGTGAGTGAGTTCTGTTCTGGCCAGTTACTCCATCATGATCTCCAGCCACTGTCACCATTTTGCGAGACTCCAAGAGAGGTTTTGAGCTCCTTTATTCAAAGTTCTTGTTTCGGGCTCTATCCACAATTTAATTCATGGAGCGTGACGTTCTCCACCCACCAATTGAAATTAATAATTGTTGCCATCGTCAGTAATCACTTGCTAAGGAGTATTATTGTCCACCTAGGAAACTCCATGTCGTTGGTCTTTGTATCATTGCATGTCTAATGAGCTTGTATCTTTCACCACACATTTGGTAGGTATTTCCAGGAATTCCAGATTGAATTGGTCCTTGACCTTGAGATTGCTGGCATTCCTTTCTCTGGTTCCTTTTTCCATACTTCCTCTTGCCGAAGGGTGTTCTCAAAGAATTGTGTCCCTTCCTATAGGAGATTTCTCGAAGTTTGTTTCTTCTGAATGAGTGTCTCCTGAGTATTGACGTCTTTGTTGTATTTCCTGAAGGAAATCTTCAGGGAGTTTTGAAATGCTTCCGTTGACCCCATTGCTGGCAGAGCTCATAGGGAACCATATGAAACATTCGCAAAAAGCAGTTCTCACATATGAAGCAAGGCTTCATATAAATCAGTAATGAAACTGATGATGACTATGTTTCATGAAGAGATTCAGAGTCATATAGTCATGTCGCATGGAAACAGACCCTTCAGTCTAACTCATCAATGCTGACCAAGTTTCCTAACCATTCCCATTCATGCAGCTGTCCAAATGTCTTTTAAATTTTTAACTCTACCTGTAACTATTACTTCCTCTGGCAATTCATTCCACATATGAACCACCTGCTGTATGAAAAAGTTGCCCCTCTCATTTAAAGCTTTTGCCTCTCACCTTTAGATATGCCCTCTAGTTTTGAACTCCCCTACCTCACGAAAAAGATCCTTGCTATTCATCTTATTTATGCCCCTCATGGTTTTACAAACCTTGAAATGGTCACCCTTCAACTTCTTATGCTACAGTGAAAAACGTCCCGACCTACCCAGCCTCTCCTTATAACACAGACCTCCAGTCCTGATAATATCCTCCCAGATCTTTTCTGCACCCTCTCCAATATAATAACATCCTTCCTATAGAAGGGTGGTCAGAACTGTACACAGCACTCCAAAAGAGGCCTCATTAATGTCCTGTACAAGTTTAACATGATGTCCCGAACCCCATCCTCAATGGTCTGAGCAATGAAGGCAAGTATGCTAAATCCATACTTCACCACCCTATCTACCTGTGATGCAACTTACAAGAACGATGTCCTGAACCACCAGTCTCTTTGTTCATCAACATTACCCAGGGTCCTATCATTAATTGCATAAGTCCTGCCCTTGTTTGTTTTACCAAAATGCAACACTTTGCATTTATCCAAATTAAACTCCATCTGCCACTCTTTGGCCCATTTGCCCAATGATCAAGATCCCTTTGCAAACTTAGATAACTTTCTTCACTGCCTACCAAACCCCAATTTCAATGTCATGCACAAACTTACTAACCAAGCTTCCTAAATATTCATCCAAATTGTTTATTTAAATGACAAACAACATGAAGGATGTACTCTGAATGCAGAGTGAAAGACTCAAGCTAAAGCACTGCACAGCACTAAGATGCATCTATTTCATTTGTAGCCTTCTGAGAATTTTCTATAAATCTTCATAATATGGCCTTGCTTAAGAAAAACAATCTGTTCTGGATGTATGCTTGCTCGTTCAGCTGGAAGTTTCGTCTTCAAATGTTTCCTCACCATTTCAGGTAACATCATCAGTGAGCCTCCAGTGAAGCACTGGTGTTAGTGACCTCCTTACTATTTATGTGTTTCGGTTTCCATGGTTTGGTGATGTCATTTCCTGTGGTGCTGTTATTTCCTGTTCTTTATCTCAGAGGGTGGTAAATAGGATCCAAGTCAATGTGTTTGTTGATAAGAGTTCCGATTGGAATGCTATGCTTCTAGGAATTCTTGATGTCAGGAAATCTGAGTAGTTCTGGCAGTCATTTCTGAGAAGTCTTTGGTGTAGGGGGGAGTGACAATCAGTGCCAGTCAGGAATGGCATTATACCAGCTGTAACCTCTGCATGTATTCAAATTTCTGATATTTCAACATCTGGAACCTGACAAATATTACTTTAGTATTATGTATTTCCAGGAGAACAATGGTAATTTTGTGTGCACAGACAGTTCTAAGCATCAGAAAGGTTTAAGGATACCATTTGGTGTTGAAAAAAAAACATCAGAGCTTGGAATAACAAACATCTTCTGAATGGATATAAATGAGTTTAAACCCTCACACACCATTTAGAATTGTAGCCTTTACTTGTATCATTTTTCCAAGTTATTTTTACCAATGTATACCATCTCATACTTCTCTAGGATAAAATTCATCTGTCACCTATCAGCCCACTCCACCAATGTCCTTTTGAAGACCTACACTGTCGTCCTCACAGCTTACAATTCTCCTAAGTTTTGTGCCTTCCACAAAATTTTGTGGAAATATATCAGGAACAGCAAGAGTCCCAACATTGTCCCTGGGTACCTCATTGCAAATCTTTCTCCAATCTAACAAGGACCTATTAACAATTGTTCTTTGTTTTCTATACCTCAGTCAATTTTGAATCCATGTTTCCTCTGTCCCTTTTTTCCAGGAAGCTTAACTTTCCTTACAAGTCTTTTACATGACATGTGTTTCAGAAGTCCATTTACACCATAGTAACAGTCTTCCCTTCATCAAACCTCTTAGTTACCATCAAGTTAATTAGACACAATTTTCCTCGATCAGATTTCTGTTGACTCTTCCAAATCGTGGCATTATTTACTAATATGCTGTTCTGGTTCCTACACTCTAAGTTCAACCTCCCTAACAACACTAGGAAAATACCTTGCAAGGAATACAGTCCCAACTCTCAAATATAATCTGTGCGGCTTGTACAGGTGCTGTGCAGCCAATTCTAATATCCCAAGAATCTAAAGCCTTTCATCCTACAACAGATTTCTAGTTACGCATTCATCTGTCTTACCTTCCTGTTACTCGCATGCGGCTCTAGGAGTAACCAGAATTTCTTCTTTTGGAGTACTGATTGCTACTTTCCTACCTAGCTCCTTAAATCCCAATTGCATCCCTTTTCCTATCTACATTGTTAGTACCAATGGGAACCACAATCTGTGGCTGTGTAGCATCGCCAGAAGAATGTACAACAGCCAGTCTTCGAAATACTTTACACTAGCACCAGAGATGTAAAAAACTATCCTTCATTTCATTGTTACCTGTAGAAATGCCTGCCTGTTCCTTCAACTAAAGAATCCCCAGTAGTATACGGGTTAGGACATAGAGTGGACTTAGAGTCGGGGCTGATGCAGGGACAAGTATAGAAGACATCTATCCGGAAGGCAGTATGAATATCGTCAAAATAAACCACAAAGATCCTTGGTGGTGTTAGATGACATTTATTTTAATGCAAGAAATGTTGTAAGTAAGGCGGGTGAGAGGAGGATGCTGATTAATAAGACCTTAAGGAATAGGAGCAAGAGTAAGCTATCTGGCCTGTTGAGCCTGCTCTGCCAGTCAGTAAGATCATGGACTCAACTCCAATTACCCACCCATTCACCATAACCCTTAATTTCTTTACTGTTCAAAAATCTACTCACTTTGCCTTAAACACATTCAACAAGGTACCCTCATATGCACGGGGATGAAATATCATTGGCCTCATGGAGATGTTCAGGTAAAGCAATTGGACTCTTGTAACCTCAAGAAAGTAATAATGTTTATTTGCTGCAATGGATCGCTACCTATTTCATGGATCCAGTGCTACCAACAAATTGCATTCACATAACTTTTTTCACTTATCGAAGTGTTCTAAGGTGCTTGATAGGATGTTATCAACCAAATTTTGACACGGGGACTCTTAGGGTGATATTCAGACAGGTGGCCAACTGCCTTGTTGAATACCTCGGCTTTGTGTAGCATCAGGAAAAATGTGTGGGGGCGAGAGGGAGCTTGAGACTTCAGGAAGGGAATATCAAAACTTCAGGTCTGGAGGCTGAAGGCACAGTCACTAATGATTGCATGATTAAATTTGGGGATTCAAAAAAAAGACCAGATTTGTTGCAACACAAGAGTCCTCAAGTTGGAAAGCTGAATGAGGAGATGGGGAAAGTTGAAGTCAATGCAGAAATCTTAATAGAAGGATGATCATTTTAAGTTAGAAATGTTACTTCCAAGTCAGAAACAGAGTTAGGCAATCCTCTCCCTACAATATAGCTGCAAACAGAATAGGAATACAGCGAGATGCCCAATTGTGGTGTTTACCAATTAGGCTTCCATCCAGCTCGTTGAGGCTTCTGTCAAATCAGTCTGTGCTAACTCTGAATCTCTGCATCAATGCCTGTGCCATCCAGCTCCCGGTTATTTCGGAAGGATGGATGGGTAAAGGTGCACAGCTGACAATTGATGGACGGTTTTTGACTTCAAGCCACTTGTTCAGGAAAAGCTGTGAATTTTGCTTTGACAGGAGCCAAGAAGAATGCTCTTCCCAAGCCTCATGCGTCACGCTGTTAACTCTCTCCCAGAGTTCATTCCCTACGAAGGATGTGTCCAGAATGCAGAGTAAAGACGCAAGCTGAAGCATTGCCCAGCGTGCAAGATACATCAATCACATTTATAGAATTCTCTATAAATCTTCACAATCTAGCCTTGCTAAAAAGAAAATCAGTGCTAGCGAGGAATGGCACTGAACCAGCTGTAAACTCTGCATGCATCCAAATTTCTGACAATTGGAGCCTGACGAGTAGTACAAGTATTGAATATTTCCAGGAGAACAATGGACACTTTAGATCATAGAATCCCTACAGTGTGGAAACAGGCCCTTCGGCCCAACAAGTTCACACTGACCCTCTGAAGAGTAACCCACCCGAACACATTCCCCTGCATTTAATCCCTGACTAATGCACCCTACCTACACATCCCTGAACGCTGTGGACAGTTTAGCATGAGCAATTCACCTAATCTGCACATCTTTAGTTTGCACAGGGAACCGGGAGCACCCAGAGGAAATCCACGCAGTCAGGGGGAGAATGTGCAAACTCCATACAGACAGTCACCTGAGGCTGAACCCAGGTCCCTAGCACTGTGAGGCAGCAGAGCTAACCACTGAGCCACAAGGACACTCACACAGGACGAAGAATCAGAAAGGGCTGAAGAAAACATTAGCACTTGGAACAACAAACATCTTCCAAATGGAATTCACAATTTTGCTAATAAATAGCAAACAGAAAGAAATCTTTGACCCAATACTTTTTTTGTTTGGAACAGCTCAAAGCAGCTGTTTGTTTTGAAAATAGTGGAATCTGTGGAATGTCTGGTTAGGGAGAGTTTAAAGGTCATTTATTTGTTCTAACTTGATCCAAAACACATTTACAGACAATGGTCAATCCAATTCCACGATTGAGGTCGCAGCTGAGATTGTAATTGAATTACTGTAACTTTGACTTTCAGATTGCTCAGTTGCCTAAGCGGGACTTGCTTTAGGCTAATGGTTTATGACATGTCCCTTCACATTGGAGATTTTGTGATTCAATCAGTCGTATTGTGTTTCAAAATAGATTTTTAAAATTGTCATAAATCAAGGTCACTGAAGAAACCATAACAGTTGTTTCTGTTCAAGTATAGGAGCATAAGGCTGCATTTTATCTGGTCATTTATCACATTTTCTGTTTGGAGGATCCTTGTTGTGCGTGAACTGGCTGTTGAAACCACATTCTCCATGACGTATTGCTGAAGAAATCAACGATCACTCAACCTGTCTTCTACGCCAATAGGACATAAAGCATTGGGAGCATAGTAGGCTATTCAGTCCCTCAAGTCTCTCCACCATTTAATAAGATCATTGTAACCTCAAATCGATGTTCCCGCCTACCCCAGATAACCTTTCACCTCCTTTCTTAACACGACTATCTATCTCTGCCTTAAAAATATGCAAGGACTCTGCTTCCACCTCATTTTCTGGGAGGAAATTCCAAAAATCATTTGAAAGAAAGAAGTCTCTGAATTTCTGTTTTAATTGGGCCACCTAATTTTTAAGCAGTGACCTTAGTTCAAGCTTCTCCCGCAGGTAGAAACCTCCTCTGTCCATTTTCCCTGTCAAGATCATTTAGGAATTTACATGTTTCACCCCTTACTCTTCTAAATTCCAGCAAATACAGGGCTAGTCCGTCCAATATTTCATTCTTAGACAACCTGCCGATTCCAGGTATTTCAGTAAACCTTCTCTGAACTACCTGCAGCAAAATACATCCTTCCTTAATTAAGGTGACCCATACTATGCGCAGTTGAAACTTTATTGCTGGAACAGCACAGCAGGTTAGGCAGCATCCAGGGAACAGGAGATTCGACGTTTCGGGCACAGGCCCTTCTTCAGGAATGAGCAGAGAGTGTTCAGCAGGAGAAGATAAAAGGTAGGGAGGAGGGACTTGGAGGAGGGGCGTTGGAAATGTGATAGGTGGAAAGAGGTCAAGGTGAGGGTGATAGGTCAGAGTAGGATGGAGGTGGAGAGGTCAAGAAGAAGACTGCAGGTCAGGAAGGCGGTGCCGGGCTGGAGGGATCCGGCTGAGACAAGGTGGGGGGAGGGGGGATGAAGAAACTGGTGAAGTCCAAGTTCATCCCCTGCGGTTGGAGGGTTCCCAGTCGGAAGATAAGACGCTCCTCCTCCGACCGTCGGGTTGTTGTGGTTTGGCGGTGGATGAGTCCAATGACCTATGAGTCCATACTATGCGCAGTATTCCACAGTTCGGGTGCAGAATGTGCTCTGCAAATGCAAGCTCTCCGACTCCAGAAAAGGGTTATTATCCTGCTCAGCCATGCTCAGAGAGAATATAATTCAAGCAGAAATGCCAAGTGGCTATTTTCCCAAACTTATACATGTAGTAAAGAACTTTGCCTGTTGTGTCGAGGTATTTTCAGGGTGTCTGTGGATGGCCCACAACAAAGATGATCTCAGTATACAACCACTACACACAATACAAGTTATTCAAAATTGACTCAGGACGAAGCCCATGATCAGTCTTTTTCTTTTCTTGCCCTAGATATGGTGTAGCATGGTTACTGGGTTCCTGACAGAGAATGAACAAGATGGATTGAATGGCCTCTTTCTATGCCAATATGACTTTATGAACAACTAATTCTGCAAAGATTTGCAATAAAATCTTCTTTATTTATAGATTCACAGGTTCACACAGCACAGGAAAGGCCCTTCGGCCCATTGAGTCTGCACCGACAATAACTACCATTAAAAGTGCACTACTCCCAATTTCCTTGAGTGTTGTGATATTTGAAGTGCTCATCCAAATATCTTTTAAAGGTTGTAAGGTTTCCGGCCTCCAATACCTTCCCAGGCAGTGCATTTCAGAGTCCCCTGAGTGAGAAAGTTTTTTTCCCCAACTCCCTCTGAATCTCCTGCCCCTGACCCTAAAGCTGTGCCTTCTCATGATTAACACTTCAAACAAGGTCAACAGCTGCTCTCTATTCACCCTGTCCATACTCCTCATAATCTTGTACACCTCAATCATGTCTTCCCTCCATCTTCTCTGCTCAAAATAAAACAATCCAAACCTCTCCTTACAGCTCAAATTCTCCATCCCAGGCAACATCCTGGTGAACCTCCTCTGTACCCTCTCTACTGCTGTCACATCCTTCCTGTAGTGAGGTGGCCAGAACTGCACATAGTACTCCAATTGTGAGTCCTTCTCTTTTTACTCAGTTAGATGTTGGGTTTTAAATTTTCAACATACAATTTATGGACTTCCTTTATTTTGTTTAAAGTTGATAACAATGTCCAGGTGAAAATCATTTTGGTGTCAGATGCTTGAAAATGATGAGAAAGTTTGGGATGGCAGATTTCAGCCATTCAGGTTTGAAGAAAATAAGACATTCAGTCTTGTTGAAACCATGGGCAATCTGCCAGGATTGAGCATTGACACAGTTCCAGCATGAAATGTTGGGTGATTGGCAAGAATGTGACAGCTCAATTTTGAGACAAAGGTCTGGTTTTGTTCTTTTGCACATCTTTAAATGATCAGCAGTTGGCAGCCATTGAAGATGATCATCCAGTTTATTAAATATTCAGTGGTTGAGAACACAGTCATAGAATCATAAAGATGTACAGCAGGGAAACAGACTCTTTGGTCCAACTTGTCCATGCTGACCAGATATCCTAAATTAACCTAGTTCTATTTGCCAGCACTTGGCCCATATTCTTCTAAACCCTTCTTATTCATATACCCATCCAGGTGCTTTTGAAATGTTGCAATTGTACCAGCCTCCACCATTTCCTCTGGCAACTCATCTCATACATGCATCGCCCTCTACGTAAAAAAGTTGCACCCACTACAGTTCTTGCATAATGTATACATAAGTCTATATGATTCTTGCCTGTACTTTACAGATGGAATGCTCTGAAAACACAATGCTGCTGAATGCACCTTTGCTCATTCACGTAGTTTGCATCATTCTATTATTGGTGATAAAACCTAGGTAGTAAGCTCTGGGATTCGTACAAGAATCATAGAATCCTAACAGTGTGGAAGCAGGCTGTTCAGCCCATCAAAAGAACATCCTAACCAAACCCACACCCCGCACTTTATCCCTGTAACCCTGTGTTTCCCATGGCTAACCCACCTAGCCTGCACATCCCTGGACACTATGGGCAACTCAGCATGGCCAATCCACCATAACCTGCACATGTTTGGACTGTGGGAGGAAACCAGAGCAGACAAGGCGAGAACGTGCAAACTCCACATAGTCACCCAAGGCTGAAATCGAACCTGGTTCCCTGGAGCTGTGAGACAGTTGTGCTTACCACTGAGTCACCATGCTGCCTGAGCATCTCCATCTCTTTATCTCCAATTCTTATGCCGCTATTCTCAAGGGGTTACAATTCTAAAGTGGGTGCAAAAGCAGAGACACCTGGATGTATATCTGCTCAGATGGCAGGATAGGCACAGAGAGAGCAGTGAGCAAAGCATATAGAATCTTTCACCTTGTTAATAGGGGCAAGGAGAACAAGAGCGAGCAAGTGATGTTGAACTTGGTTAAGACACTTGCTAGACCTCAGTTGGTGTTTTATGTACTTTGCTGAGCACCACCTTATAGGAAGGATGCAAATGTATTAGAGAGAGCTACAGAAATGATTTACAAGGATGGTTCCAGGAGTTAGTTAGATGGCATAGTTTCAGAATTACTTACAAAAGAAGCAAAGGTAGGGTCTGAAATACATTGCCATAAAGTGTGGTGGAAGTAGACTCAATTGAAGCAGTCAAGACAGCATTTGACAATTATTTGGATAAAAATAGTGTTCAAGAGTATGGGGAGAAAACAAAACATTGACACTGGGAAATGATGCTCATTTGAAGACTCAATTTGCAGACTCAATGGGTTGAATGGCCTCCTTCCACAACTTAAGACTTAAAAATGTAGCTCTGGGACCAGCTTTCCATCACTTATCCTAATATCTGCATATGTGGTCTAATAGCATCCTGTGAAGTGCCTTTTGCGATGTTAAAGATGCTGCTAAATGTAAGTTGTTGTCTGCACATGGTTCAGAATACATCATCTGAAAGATACGATAACAAGTGATGATGAATGTAAAGTCATCATGAAGCAGAACAGTAATAAGCCTTTTGACCCCAAGCACCTCCTCCATCAATTCAACTTTATCATGTCCAAGGAGCTTAAAAGTTGCAAGTAATCTCCAGCACGCACACACTAACTTCCTGGGTTAATTTATATGATTCCAGGTTCTCAACTTGATGCACCCACTGTGGGTTCACTCACCATTAAAGAGGGGGTTCCAGGATTTTGACTCGTGACACTGAAGGAAGAGTGACATACTTCCAATTCAGGATTGCTGTGAAGTCATGTCACTGTTCCTTCAGTATTGTCACTGTCATTGAATTGTTTAATAATTTCAAACACCTCAACCAGATCACCCCTCATAGGATCAACAGAGATTTCAATCAGACTCACATTTTCTCATGTTTTTAAAATATTCTTTCAAACTCTTGGCAGAGGGAGAGAAATAGACCCGAGTGGTATTACTGCTATTGGTTGCAACAATGTGATTGCAGTGTGTTGCAGTCTACTCAGGTACCCAACATATATCTGTAATCTAAAGTTACAGGTAGCGATGGTAGAGACTCCAACATTACGTTTTTTACATTCCTAACCAGATAGCTCTCTTGCTTTCGCCACTTGTACATGTGGGAAGGATTTGCAGGTTTGTCCTCAATCTGTTGTATCAGATTTCTAAATGCTGATTGGTATCAGAATAATTTACCCATGACCAAGGTTAGGTAAAATGGCCTGTGATTACTCAATCTCACTAGTGTCCTTCTGGGAAGGAACTCTGCCATTCTCACCTGGTCTGGCCTGCAGGAGACTCCAGACCTACAGCAATTTTGTCTCTCAACCTGCCCTCTGAAATGGCCCAGCAAGCCACTCAATTTTATCAATTGCTACAAAATCTCAACAAAAAAATGAAACCGGACGGACCACCAAGCATCAGCTTAGGTACTGGAAATGTCAGAAACAGTCCTGTCAACCCTACATAGGCCTCCTTACTAGCAGCTGGGATCTAGTGCCAAAATTGGGAAAGCTGTCTGACAGGCTAATCAAGTAATCACCTCAAATAGTCAGGCTCATGGAATTGTACCCTACGGATAATATCCCCGACATCTCCATCCCTGGATATATACTGTCCCACCTGGCAGGATAGACCCAAGCACCTCCTCCATCAATTCAACTTTATCATGTCCAAGGAGCTTAAAAGTTGCAAGTAATCTCCAGCACGCACCCAAGAGGTGGCTGCACAGTGGTATACAGTTGGGAGGGAGTTGCTCAGAGCATCCTCAACATTAACTCCAGACACCACAAAGTCTCATAGCTTCAGGTTAAACATTGGCAAGTAAGTCTCCTGCTAATTATCACGTACCATCCTCCCTCAGCTGTTGAATCAGTACCCCTCTAGGAAGCACTGAAGAGGCAAAATGTACTCTGGGTGGAGACTGTAATGTTCACTACCAAGCCTGGCTCAGCAGCAGTACTACTTAAACTGGTCAGATCCTAGAGGGCATAGCTGCTGGACTGGGTCTGCAGCAGGTGTTGAGGGAACAAACAAAACAGAAAAACATACTTGACCTCATCCTTACCAATCTGCCAGCTGCAGATTCATCTGTCCATGACAGTATCAATAAGAGTGACCACCGCACAGTCCGTGTGGAGACAAAGTCCCAACTCCACATTGAGGATACCGTCCATTGAGTTGTGTGGCACTGTCAGTGTGCTAAATGGGACAGACTTCAAACAAATCTAGCAACTCACGACTGTACATCCATGAGGTGCTGTGGATCATCAATAGCAGCAGAACAGTCCTCCAGAACAATCTGCAACCTCATGGCCCAGCATATCCCCCATTCAACCATTACCTTTAACCCTAGTTCAATGGAAAGTGCAGGAGGGCATGCCAGGAGCAGCACCAGGCATACTAAAAATGAAGTGTCAACCTGGTGAAGTGACTAAACAGGATTACTTGCATGCCAGACAGCATAAGCGGCAAGTGATAGACAGAGCTAAGCAATCCCACAACCAACAGAACAGATCTAAACTCCGCAGTCCTTCCACATTCGGTTGTGATTGATTGTCGACAATTAATCAACTCACTGAGAGGACGAAGGGGCTCCACAAATATTGCCATTCTCAATGATGGAAGAGCCCAATACATCATGCAAACGATAAGGCTGAAGCATTCAAAGCAATCTTCAATGGGGAAGTGCTAAGTTGATGATCCATGTTGGTCTCCTACAATAATCCCCAGCATTACAGAAACCAGTCTTCAGCTAATTTGATTCACTCCATGTGAAATCAAGAAATGGATGGAGGCACTGGTTACTGCAAAGTCTACAGGCCGTGACAACATTCCAGCAACAGGACTGAAGATTTGTGCTCAGAACATGCTGCTCCCAAGCCAAGTTCTTCCAGTACAATTATAATCCTGGTATATTATAGGTGGAAAATTGCCCCAAGTGTGTCTTATACACAAAAAGCAGGACAGATTGAGCCTGGCCATTTTCTGCACCATCAGTATACTCTCGATCATCAGTAAAATGATGGAAGCAGCGCTGTCAAGCAGCTCGTGCTCAGCAATAACCTACTCAATGATGCCCAGTTTTGGTTCCACCAGGGCAACTCAGCTCCTGATCTCATTAAAGCCTGGATGGACAAAAGATGGACAAAAATACATGAATTCCAGAGGTGAGGTGAGGTGAGGATGGCTGTCCTTGATATTAGGGCTACATTTAGCTGAGTATGGCATCAAAGAGTCCTAGCAAAACTGGAATAAATCAGTATCAGGGGGCAAATTCTCCATTGGTTGGAGTCATACCTGGAGGATAGAAAGATGGCTGTGGTTATTGGTGGGCAATCATCTCAGCTCCATAGTATCTTTGAGGTTTTACTCAGGATGGTGTCCCAGGTCCAACCATCTTCAGCTGCTTCATCAAAGGACCGTCCTTCCATCATAAGGTCAAAAGTGGAGATGTTAGCTGATGATTGTACAATATTCAGCACCATTCTCAACTCCTCAGATACTGAAGAAGCCCATGGTCAAATGCAACAAAATCTAGGCTTGGCCAGACAAGTGGTAAGCAATATTCGCACCATTCATATACCAGACAATGACAATAACCATTAAAAGATGATTTAACCTGCGCCCCATGACATTCAGTGGTGTTACCATCACTGAAATCTTCACTATCAATATCCTTGAGGTTACCATTGACCAAACACTCAACTAGATTCACTGTACAAACACAGTGGCTACAAAAGCAGGCCACAGGCTAGGAATACTGTGGTGAGTAATTCATCTCCTGACTCCCTAGAGCCAGTCGTTTGTCTACAAGGTACAAGTCAGAAGTGCAATGGAATACTCCGCCTTGCCTGAAGAATGCAGTGCTACCAACACTCAAGTAGTTTGACACTTTCCAGGACAAAGCGGCCCCCTTGATTGGCATCATATTCACAAACATCCACCTCTTCCATCGCCGATGCTCAGTAGCAGCAGTGCATATTATCTACAAGATGCGCTGCAGAATTTCACCAAAGATCCTCACACAGCACCTTCCAAACCCAACACCACTTCCATCTCGAAGGACAAGGGCAGCAGATACCTGGAAACACCACCACCTGCTATTTCCCTTCCAGCCATTCAATGCCCTGACTTGGAAATATATTGCTATTCTTTCACTGTCACTGGGTCAAAATCCTGAAATTCCCTCCTTGGAATTGTGAGTCAACCCACAGCACGTGGACTGCAGTGGTTCAAGATGGTAGCTCACCACTACCTTTTGAAGGATAACTATAGATGGGCTATCAATGCTGGCTTGAGCAGCAATGCCCATGTTCCCTGATTGAATTAGAATAAAATATTTTTTTTTTAACTTCATAACCAACTGCACAATGTTAGCAGTCCTTCAGTCCTCTTGTGTCAATGGAAGGATTGGAAAATAACAGTTGGATTCTTTGTTTTCTACTTGCTTCTTCAAGCAGCTTGGGTTATATTTCATTTGGTATATTTATCCATTTTCAGAGAAACTAATCTGTTAATACCTTCTCTCTTAATGTCTCATTCAATATTTAACACTCATCTACCTTAACTGCACTGTCTTTTTTTAAAAATGTACTCACTGGATGTAGGCATCCTGGCTAGGCCAACAGATATTGCCCATTCCTAATTGGCCAGAGAGCAGTTAAGAGTCAACCACATTGCTGTAGACCTGGAGTCACATGGAGGCCTGACCAGGGTAAGGACTGCAGATTTTCTTCCCTAAAAAACATTAGCAAACCTTTGGTTTTTCCAACAATCAATAATGGATTTATGGTCATCATTAGACTCTTAATTCCAGATTTTTATTGAATTAAAATTCCACAACCTTCCATGACCAGATTTGAATGCAGGTTCTCAGAACATTAACCAAGGTTTTGGATTAATGGTCTAGTGATACTACCACTAGGTCATTGCCTTGCCATTGAGTGCAACATATTTCTCTTGCGTGAAAACCGATAATAACTATAAATTAGCTACCGTAGCCATGAGTTCCATTTTCATACACGGATAACCTTTTTGCTTTTGTATCAGCACTATTCTTTTCATTCAATCACCTTAGCTATCCTTTTCTCTCTTTATATATTGTATGTTATATATGCCAAAAAAACAGGCTCTTAGTCCAGCTGATCAATACTAACTTTAGCATTCCTTTCACTCTTCTTCTAACACCATCAGTGTATCCTTTAATTTCTTTCTTTGTTATGTGCCTAACTTTTTTCACCTTCTATGCAGCAGGCTTTTCACCTCGACTCCTGCTTGGGGAGATCCATACAATGAGAAATGATTGACTCTTTGGGGAAAGAAGGTTCTTATTAATTCCCACTGGAGATACCTTCTTTCTTAAAGTTTCATTCAATATTTAACACTCTTCTACCTTAACTGCACTGTCTGTCTTTTTTTTAAATGTACTCACTGGATGTACTCACATGAGTGGAGTCTAAGGTTGGAGCTATCTGACGTGATCTAATAAAATCATAGTTTTAGAGAAGATAATGGATCTTTGATATGAGATGAGGAGATATTTATTCACTCAGAGTTGTGAATCTTCAGAATTCTCTACTTATTGCGGGATATGTTGAGAGTTAGGACACAGATGTTTGGTCCCTTGAGCAATCAAGGAATTCAGGGTAAGCAGTAGGATTGAGACAGATGGTCACCAATGATCATATTGAATGGAGGAGCAGACTCAACGGCCAATGTGATCTATTCCTGTTTCTACATCTTAGGAATGCCCTCTTGGTATGCTGTTAATTCTATATAATTTGTCTGCTTCACTGAGGCAAAAGATCATATCGGTGACAAATCCCTGTTATCGCCACACCAATCTGATAACCAATTGGTTGACAAACTGGTGTTGCAGTAATAGATGCTGCCTGAATTGCTGTGCTCTTCCAGCACCACTGATCCAGAACCTGTTATCGCCACACCAATCTGATAACCAATTGGTTGACAAACTGGTGTTGCAGTAATAGAGAGATGTTATAATTATATTTCTCTAAACTTGTATCCAACACTGTTTAGCTGTTCGCTTAACAATAGTAGAGCATCTAAAAGCAGGGAGCATTAACAAGTCTTACAAACAAGCGCTTTCACAGTTTAGATCAATGTTTTACAACTCCTGTTTATGAAGCTGCAAGTTTGTTTGGTGCCCTTGATATTTGCACTCAAGTCTGTTCAATCAATAACCAGCTCATCCAGATGTTATATAAATACCAAATGTTACTTAAGAAGGGACCAAAAATCAATGGGTTACAAAAAGCATCTATGTACACAAAATCACTCAAAACCTTCAAATCCTGAATAGCATTCATAGTTATCAAAATGTCATTATCCTAGATATAACCTATAATAAAGAAAGAAAGGACTCATTTTCAGGTACAATTATTCAGTTCCTCAGCCAAGTCACCACAACCGAGCTACAATGAAGCAAACAAAATGGAATCTTGCTGAGGAGGTTTGTAGAAAAGTAGTCCTTACAAACTATCACTGCATTTCCAATGGCTATGCTCTCCAACATTCATGAGTACATTGCTATCTCCTAAACTTACATCAATCATGACATAACTCCAAGCATCTGATCACCTGTCCTGTCTCCTTCTTTGTCCCAGTATCAACTTTTATCTGATTGAAAAGTTAAAGTAGCCATTGTCCCATTCACTGAATACAATGAGTGATAAATTATGGTGAATTTAACCTGAGGGTCACCACAGGTTGAGAAGGCTGAACCTTTATGGTGACTTCAGCTCATATTGGAACTGAATTGGCACTGTTGGCTTGACCTCAGCTTCACAAACTAGCTGTCTGGCCAACTCCCCTCTGAAACTCCCCTCCCCTCTGTTGTTGTCATCAAGGCCTTCAACAGGGATGTACATCCGGGCCCTCTAAAGCTGAGGCCTAGTACTCTAGGAAGCCCATTAAGCTCAGGTTGGGAACCAGGATTAGGAGCAGTAAATGAGCCTGTGATTTCTGTCCCTTGCTGGGACAACTTTGAAGATGGCATATAAATGCAAGTTATTATTGTAGGAGCATTCAAAAATATTAGCTGTATCTCAATAATCATCAATAAGGCTACCCATTATAAATGAAATGAGCATGAGGGTAATTTTATCCATAACTGGAAAATTGTAATTCTACTTGGTAGCTTTAAAACAAAATTCCATCTTTTATACTCATCCAATCTTAGAAAGATTATGTATTAAATCATCTGTAGCATCAAATGGATTACACATAGTGTGAATGTGAGCTGCACTTTAGTTGGTAATTATTTTGCTGCTGATTGAAAAGGTTGTAGGTTTAAGTCCCATTCAAGTGACTTGAACATTTAGCATGAAGAGCTTCCTCCACCTATTTAATATTTTGGCAGAGATGATAGCTTTTGTGATTGGAATCCACGTTTGCCCTCTGAGATGGGTGCTAAAGATTCCACAGCACTATTTTGAAGAGTAGTGATGTTTTCCTTGATGTCCTGACCAATATTAATCCCCTAATCAATATCGCAAATATAGATTACTAATTACTGTCATCAGTGTATGCAAAATTCAACACTTTACCTGTCTGTCTAAACCTAGGTTAATAGAAAGCATTGACCAGATTTCTGTACTTAGCAAGAAATACTATTTATTTTAAATAAATAGATTCTAGCTACAAGTAAACAATTATGAACTATTGACAAATAAATCTACCAGTTAAAATTCTAAACCTTTCTAAACACTCCCCAAATCCTCACATTCACATGCATACAGACAAAGACAGACAAAAAGAACGGCTGTGGAGGGAAACTCTGGGAAGGCTGTTCAAAGGTTCCATCCCACAAGATTTGCTGAGGACTTTGAGATCATGCAGGACTTTGGTGATACCTCTATTCCCAGCTACTTTTACTTACTTGCAGGAGACAGACAGCGACTGTCTCACAGCATATAAAGTTTCAGATTTATCATTCAAAAAGAACAACTGCTGAGGGAAAGTAAACTGTCTTTTTTCAGGATTTAGGTGTTACTTTGCTGCGAAGACCAAGGCAAAGACAACACTTCTTTTCCAGAGATCCACAGGTTTCTGACTTTCTCACCCACAAGCCGTTCAGCTACCCGTTAGCCAATCACATCACCATTGGCCTTTGACATTGATGACTGGGCATGACTTTTGTGTGTAATCCCTAGCACTAATCATTTGCAACAAAATATTCTCCATTGGTCGAACAACAGAAAGTGTTACAAGTAAGTGTTAGTAACCTGTTTGCGAAAAGTCCAGTAATCCCTTCTACAATGTTTCCTTTTCAATCCGCCATTAAAAATACAGGAAAATAGAAAGATATTGTCTTTACAATTGCTGTCTATTGGATCTTGCAAATGGTCTGAGAGAGTAGGCAGGTGCTGAGGAAAGAGAACGCCTCATCTTCCACCTCGGAACCCTACAACCACACAGCATCAAAATTGACATCACTAGTTTCCAAATCTCCATCTCTCCACCTTAACCCAGATCCAATCCTCCAACTTGACACCGCCTTCTTGACCTGTCCATTTCCTTCCCACCTATACAGGCCACCCTCCCCACAGACCGATCACAATTACCTCCTGCCAGCATCCAGCTATCACTTTCCCAGTTACCTTCCCTTCAGTCCCACCCGCAACCTCCTATTTGTCTCTCAGCACCCCCACCCATCACAACATTCCTGCTGAAGGGCTTTGCCCAAGACCGTCTACTCTCCTGCTCCTTGGATGCTGCCTGACCTGCTGTGCTTTTCCAGTGCCACACTTTTTGACTCAACATTGAAATAGTGACTACTCTTAAAAATCTACTTCATTGGCATCAATGTAAAACATTTTAAACCATTTTGTGATCAGGAGAAATGCTATATAAATGCAAATATTTCTTTTATTTTTAATCAGTTCTCTGTAAGGACATAGTTAGAATTGGACCAAAAACCTTGCTTATATTTAAGCTGGAACTTTATGCTTGTGACAGGAACAAATGAGCTTCATTCAGCATTTTTGTCACACAGTTTTTTTTGTGAAACTGTTCCCAGTGTAATGTTGCGAACTAATTATTTTTATGGAGAGAGACAAGTACTGGGATGGCATGAGAAGAATGTAACAAGAAAAGCCATTCCGTCTATCTCAGTTCAACCATAGAGAAAAACCTTCTCTCCTGCCAAACATGGAATCCAACAGCTTCCTAATTAATCAAAGCCTTTTGCCTACATAACCTCACTTTGTCCAGAAATAACATGTCAATTGTTCAACTCCGAACTCGCATTAAGAACTGGATTTCCTTTTATCACTTTAGATATCAAGATTCTAGTCCCAAATGATGACAGAAATATATCCGATCCAATGTTGAATAAGAATTGAATATGAAATGCAGAAGAAGGCTATTCAGCCCATCAAGCCTGCATGAACAATTCACCTCATTCACAACCTTCTCCCAGTAACCCTACATAGTTTACCGTTTTAGATCTCAGTCTATTTCCCTTTTGACTGAACCTGCCTCCAGGCAGCACATCCCAACCCTGAATCACTTATTGCGTGAATAGATTTCTCATTTTCTTGCCATTTATCTTAAATCTGTGCCCCCTGTGCCTTACACAACAAAAACAGAAAGTGATAGAAAAACAAGCAGGTCTGGCAGCATCTGTGGGGAGATAAGACAGTTAATGTTTCAAGTCCAGTGACCCATAGCTATGAAATAGCCTTGAAGCACCTAAAAAAAACTCTTTTATGCCCATCACATTCCCACTATCCCTAATACTTAATTCAGCAGCATAACTGGAACCTGCCTGCTTTCTTCAGGATTCTTAAGCAGTTTTTGAGCAGCAGCCAGAGAACATAAGCCAGTTGAGACAAGCCAACCCTCCTCAGCATCAATTGCTCTGTAGTAAACGCCAATGATTGGCCCTCATCAGTGTCTCAATACGAAGCTTAGCAGAAGTGGACTGAACAATGAACAGTGGATACCAGCTTTGTACTACAGAGAAACCCCAAATCTATGAGTGTGACCATATTCTGTCAATTTCAGAATGATAACTTCATTGTATTCACAGTTGAGAATCCTGATTGGTGAAATCATTAAAGGAACAAATTCATTTGCAGCAAAAATCTGGAACTTGATTGCCCAATTAAAAAAAGAAGATAGCTGTGTACAGATAGAAACTATATCTGTAACAGGAATGTTGTTGATTTTTTTTAAATGCAAGGAATGATCCAGGTGTTTCCTAGTAGGACAGATTGATTGGAACTTTCATTATCTATACATTTCATTTAACTACCCTTGTGGCCTACTCAATGGAAGATTAGTGCCTTGATTTTTGACCATGAATGGGCAATAATTTCCTTAAAGCAGTATTTAGTTAGCAAACTATTACAATTGGAATATTGACCGTGTTTTCATTATGCATTTTCACTGTGGTTCCGTTCTATCTGAAACAGATTCTTAAGCTTCCCGAGGCTCAGTTCCACTTCCATCCTTGATGGACTGCTTCATTTCTTACCCAAACTCAATGCAATTTAATGGAACCTCCGGCAGCAGGTGGCGATATTGATGGAAGGCACTGAGAAAGTGGACATAATCAGTTGTGCCAGAATGTACAATAGCATGTGACAGGGATGAGGGATGGGGAACAGGTGATGGGAGAGGGAACAGCTGGAGCAGTCAACCTGATCCTATGGAAAAAAAGGATCTTTTTGTTGGAAGGAGATCTCTTGGGAAGAAAGGAGTGGGTGGGTAATGGATTCTTCAACCAAATGTAACCTAGAGACACCAGTCCATTTATGAACTGTGACTAGCTAGCTGTTTATCCTTAAATTTCCCTTCATGTTTTCAATGCTAGTAAAATGAAGAATACCTGCTTCATGATTTTTGGATCATCCGTATGCTCAAATCCCATGATACATTTCTGGTGTCATTGGCAAATTTCTACAGTACAGGCATCAAGTCGTGGAGGATGTTTTTGAAAGATGTCTGACTGAGAAGAAGTGAATGGTAGAAGAGATAAAACTGAAAACATTCATGAGGAAGCCTCAAGTTGTTCTGAGATCATTGGGGGCTCGGATATTGGCAGAAGGAAGTGTACCTTTTGGCTAAATCTGACAGAGTGTTTTCATATGTGTTCCCTCATCAGTATGGAGGAAGAATATTTACTTGCTATGAATATGAAGCTGGATAGATTCTGGGGAAGATTGGAAACACCCAGTGATCTGGCAGTTGAAGACTGGATTGAGGACACACAGCTGGTTGTAACCTTCAGGGCCCCTCAATGAGCAAGTGGTGTTTGTGATGAACCATCTCAGCTGGAAAACCTTTTCGGAAATGCTACAAAAGTTACAGATGTTCACAGATGTCCACAGGGGATCTTTGAGTTACAAACAAGGGTTTTGGGGCACAGAAGGAGCTAGTTAAGAGTGTGGTGCTGGAAAAGCACAGCAGGTCAAGCAGCATCTGAGGAAAAGGAGAATTGATGCTACGGGCATAAACCCTTCATGAAACGTTGATTCTCCTGCTCCTTGGATGCTGCTGACCTGCTTTTCCAGCACCACACTTTAGACTCTTATCTCCATTATCTACAATCCTCACTTTCTCCCCAGAAGGAGCTAGTTGCAGTTAAAGCAGAGATTGTGTATGAGCAGAACGGGAGGACCTGATTCCCATATCCCTGGAGCTGGTAAAGTTTTTTAATAACAGTATCCTCTTGGATCCCTCTTTCAAATTGACCAGGGACAGCCATCTGAAGACCACTAAGCAGAAACAGTGAGAAATAGACACATTCAGATGGAGCTGAGGAGGCTTAATAATGGCCACCTCAATTACATTTCTGTGAAGTGTGGGATTGTATCATCTGGATCATGGGAATTGAATAGACTCACCCAAACAATGAGAGGAGGTATCAACAGGGACGTGACTCTCAGCACAGGTAGGTATGTAAACTTCAGGCTGAAGGAGTCATTGTTGCACAGTCAATGCAGATCCAGTCCTTGTTGTTCTGTCTTTATATCAGGCTTTGCAGCTGACCCATCCAAGAGATGCTCCAAAGAAGTATTGCAACAGTTACAGGGCTGTGCATGTCAAACGACATTGCCATCAAGAACCAGGGGCACGATTACCATTTGGCATTGAGATCCCATCCAGGGAAGGACCATCCTTCCCACTAGACGGTAAGGTCATTCAACCTCTCACCATGAGCCATGCAGGGGTGAGGTTCCTTCAGAAAGAATACAATGATAGACTCTTGCTCTGCAATGATTGTGAAATTTGACAAGATAGAGACATTGTGCCTAATTGACACAGGAGCAGATATTATCATCCAGCTTTTCTATGACCATCTTACTAAGGAGCATGAGTGATTTATGTATCTTCCCTCATCCAAGTCTTTGATCTTTATCATGGCTACATCAAGCTCTCCCTATTTGCCTTCAATCACGCTTTTGATAGACTGAGTTTTTTTCATTGTTTGTGACCCAACCAATACTCCAGAAGAAGAAAAGAAGTTGAGGGTACAGAATGTGATGGGGTCGGATATCTTTATGGATATCCAGGTATCTGTACAAAGCCTGTGCAATGACTGCTATGAGCAGCATGTCATCAGGTCAATAAATGAGGCACAAGAGGCTTTGAACTTGCTGCACACTCTCAAGGTGTATCAGCCCATCTAGTATAGTAGAACCATTCTAGCACCAGGGAGACATGCTGTTCTTTTACTTCACTGTTCTTGAAGGATTTTGCCAATGGTCTCCAATTGGTTAACATCAGGCATCCTATATCACATCGAGCAGTGCTTCCACTAGGAACACACCCTAGTTATGTGGGAGGAATGGCAGGAAACCCATGCAGATTTCAGTGGCAAAGATATAAAACTTCATCCAAGAATGTCCATCGGTGTCCTTAACCTGCCATTGTCAGGGACAGTGATTAACTGGAGAAGACATCTCTAATTTCATTTCAGAGGAGGAGACCTTGATTAGGCAACTTATTTCTACTGTTACCATGTAAGGGACAACTTTCAGTAAAGTGCTATGGATCTAATAAGCCAGAGGGTTGTGTTTGAAGATAACCAGTTCAGGCAGCATCCGAGGAGCCGCAAAATCGACGTTTCGGGCAAAAGCCCTTCATCAGGTATTCCTGATGAAGGGCTTTTGCCCGAAACGTCGATTTTGCTGTTCCTCGGATGTTGCTTGAACTGCTGTGCTTTTCCAGCACCACTCTAATCTAGAATCTGGTTTCCAGCATCTGCAGTCATTGTTTTTACCCTTTAAAGATAACCATCCAGGGAAGATCCGTGGAGGATCAAAATGAGGAACTAACTAGAAGCCTTTGGAATGAAGTGCCATCTACAAGTTGTGAAGTTCATACTTCTGTCCCATAGTCATCATGAGGAAGAAAGGCAGAAAACTGAGGATCTGCTGATTATCTAGAACTTAATGCAAGGACTCATAAGGATGCTTACCTTCTACTTAGGATTGAGGAAGTTCTCAAAGATACAAACTGCAGTCTCAATTTGGACTCTGGATATAGCCAGCTATCAATCTCTGAACAAGACATTGAAAAGATGGCATTTCAAACAGACACTAGGAAAGCTTACAAAGCACACCAAAGTGCCAGTTAGGCTCAGTAATCTCCTTGCTACCTTCATGAATATGCTGGATTAAGCATTTGGCAAACTTAGTTACGAATCCCTCCTTGTGTACTCATTGATATACTCATTGTCAACTCAATAAGGGGCGACACGGTGGCTCAGTAGTTAGCACTGTTGCTCACAGCACCAGAGACCCGGGTTCAATTCCCGCCTCGGGTAACTGTCTGTGTGGAGTTTGCACATTCTCCCCATGTCTGCATGGGTTTGCTCCCACAGTCCACAAGATATGCAGGTTGGGTGAATTGGCTATGCTAAATTGCCGGTAGTGTTAGGTGTATCAGTCAGGGGTAAATATAGGGGGGTGGGTTTCTCTTCGGAGGGTTGGTGGGGATTTGTTGGGCTGAAGAGCCTGTTTCCACACAGTAGGGAATCTAATCTAAAAAGATTCAAGGAGATACTTGCAAGACTAGACTCTATCAGAGTTTAACGAGAATACCATGCCAGAGGAATGCCAACTTTGCAGTGTTATGTACTAGGCCGGACCAGTCAAAACATTCTTAAGCATGCATCCCAGACCCTAATTTTGCAATTTGTTTCAGCAAGTGTACAGTGAAAATTACCCGGAGTAAGTTAGCTAGGTTGACTACCAGGTTTTAAACAGACAAAAAAATTATTCACAAAATTGCACAATGAAACACAAAGAACAGAATAAAGAATCTCTACAGAACTCAGTCTATCCAAACTAAATTTAATTATGCTGTTCCAAATATACACAATAGTCCCAATAAGCAAACTCACTTAAAAAGCAGTAAAAATGGAACAAATACTAACAGGTTGAAGTTAGCAGGGCAGAAAGAAAGAGAGAGTTTCGCAGCCTGTTTCCACACAGCTGAACTCCTACCTAGTTCTTGACTGAATTGTTCAGCTTGAGAGCTGACCACTCCCCTTTCATTATACAGGCTTAAACATGACAACTTTGGCCTTAAGTCTCATTTGTTTACATATAAACAAAAGGCCTCTCAGCATCCTTTTCCATCTCTGTACCCAACTAATCACCTCAGAGCTGGGACGGTTTTATGACCCCTCTGAAAAAAATCAAGGACACAGTATCCTTGAGAAAAGGAACCGTTTTTAAAAAAAAAGGGATGAGCTTTGTGAAAACAGTCAATCCAAGAGTTAGTGGACTGACTATGGCCTAAGATAGGAGGAAACCATGTGAGTTCCTTATTTTGAAGGTTTGTATGAGGCTATGCACAGTTGGCCACACCATTCTTTGGTTTACTGAGGAAATCAAAGAACACTTGTGATGGTTGGGAAAGGATGTAGGAGGCATAATACTTCAGAAAGCATCACAGGGAGTTGAATGCTAGCATGTGAAAATGCCATTTGTTTCATTTCTTCATTAATGGGACATGGGCATCACTGGCTGGTCAGCATTTATTACCCATCCCTAGTTGCCCTTGAAAAGGTGATGGTGAGCTGCCTTCTTGAAACACTGCAGACTATCCAGTGTAGCAACTCCATAATACCATTAAGAAGCAAGTTCTAGGATTTGACCCAATGATACTGAAGGAATTATGACACAATTCCAAATCAGGATGGTGAGTGGCTTGGAGGAGACCTTGGAGGTAGTGGTATTCCGATGTATCTGCTGCCCTTATTTTTCTAGATAATTGTGGTTTTGGATTTAGAGTTTGTATCTAAGGAATTGGTGAATTTCAGTACTGCATCTTGGAGATGGTACACACAGCTGCCACTGAACATGAGTGTTGGAGGCAGTAAATGTTTGTGGATGTGGTGCCAATCTATCGGCATACCCTGCCTGGATGGTGTCAACTTCTTTAACGTTGTTGGAGTTACACTCTTCTGAGAAGTGGACAGTATTCCATCACACTCTTGACTTGTGCCTTGTAGATGATTGACAGGCTTTAAGGAGACAGGAGATGAGTTGCTCATTTCAGAATTCCTAGCCTCTAGATACTGTGGTAGCTACTGTACTCATATGGCTAGTATTGTTGAGTTCAGTTTCTGATCAATAATAACCAGTAGGATGATGAAAGTGAGATATTTAAAGTGAGAACTTAATCCCAACTGACAATGATTAAGTTCTTTATTGTTAGAGACATTTGTGTTTTGTGAACGTTACTTGCCACTTTCCAGTCCAAGCCTAGATATTGTCCTGGTCTTGCTGTATTGGAGATGAACCTCTTCAGCATCTAAGGAATCACAAATAGTGCTGAACCTTGTGCAATCAATGGTGAACATCCCACACCTCTGGCCTTATGGTGGAGGGAAGGTCTGTAGCTGAAAATGGTTGGGTCTAGGAATACTTGTATGACCACACCTGGCATATTGCGTGTAGTTTTAGTCTGCTCATATATGGAAAGATTTACTTTCCATAACGATGGTGCAACAAAGGCTCACCCTTCTTGATGGTTGGGGGAGGGATTGTTCAATAAGGAAATATTAAATTGAGTAGGCCTTTGTCTCTGATGCTTAGAAGAATGAGAAGTGATCTCATTCAACTACACAAAATTTTTACAGGGCTGGATAAGATTATGGTAGATGCAAGAAGAATGTTCCCCAGACTCATTGGGAATGGATTGAGGTTTAGATTTCTAGGACATGGGGGCACAGTCTCAGATCAAGGGATAGGATATTGAGGATTAAGATGGGATGAATTTCTTCACTTAGAGGATAATGAATCTTTGAAAACTTCTATTCCCAGCGAGATGTGGAGATCAATCATTGGATATATCCAAGACTGAGATTGATAGATTTATAAATCTAATTCATCAATGGATTTTGGGTTATGAGGGAACATTGTACTGATGTAGAAGAGCAGATATGACTTCACCGAATGACAAAGTGAAATGGAAGACTGAATGGTCTATTCTTACACTTACTTTGTAGGTTCTTATGTTCTTATTCAAGGTGAACTGGATTTCATTTTAAAAAAACATTTGGAATGCCAGTGGTTTCGTGCACTGACAGTTGATATAATAGTGTGCTTAGCTTGGCCACTGGGGACAGATTTTGCCTGTTGTGGAATGTCCTTTTTAAAATCTGGAAACCGGCTGAAATACAAGATTGAGGATCGAGGAGAGGTTTAAAATTGAATTAATCCAGGTCAGATTGTTGCACCGCCTGCTACAAAGTCAAAAGCAATTTTTACAAAAAGCAGGAAGTTTAATGGATTTGAGCTGGTAGGCAGTGTCTGGGAACGTCATGTGGTCGCTATCAAGATTTCTTTTCAATTCTCACCTTATTTTAGCACCATCACTCAAGCCATGTCAGGGAGGAGAAGTTATATCCTTTATCTTTGAAACAATCCCATCTACTCTTCTGTTCTAATCTTGAATCTATCCGTATGATAAGTCATCAATATCATTAATCTAAGTTTCCCTAAAGGCAGGAAAGACTGCAAGCAAAACTGTTCACATATCCCTTTATACCCTTCCTTTCAACCTCCTATGTAACCTATTCTCATCTGTCAATATGGTCACTAAATTGATCAATAAGTCTGATCATGCATTCCACAGACTCTCCATCTAATGTGAAGACCTTGTGATCCATTTCCAAAATCTCTCACCATTAATCTGATATCAGTTTCCCTTCATTGTAGATTCTGGAAGCAGTCTATTTCAAGTCATACTGTACCATTCCTTCAATATTTTTGGTACATCATTAATGTTGTTTGGGAGACAGTGATCCAGTAGCATGCCACTAGATTAGAAATCAAAAGGTTCATCTTACTGGTCTGAGAGAGGAGCTCAAATCTCATTACAGCAGCTGGCGGTATTTAAATTCAATTTGTAAATCCAGAATTGAAAGGTAGTCTCGCCAGTAACAATCTTGGAACTATAATTGATTGTTGTAATGCTTCACCAATGCCTGTTTGGCAAGGAAATCTGCTTTCCTTTCCTGGCCTGATCAACATATAATCTCAGATCCACGGTCACATCATTGTCTCTTCACTGCTTGCTGAAATTACTTAGCAAGTCATTCGGTACAAAGGCAGTTCTTGATGGACAACAAGTGCTGGCTTTTCTCCAGAGAATAACAGAGTAAAAATCACCCATTAAACTCCACAGTGGTTTTGTTTTTGTTTTTGTACCGGTCTTGTCTTATACCATGCAGCATCACAGCAAATCTGCACTGATCCTTCCTGTAGGCTGGAATCACAACCACACTCGGAACTCCGACTGTGATCTAGTAAAGGCTTTAAAGGAGATCACCAGACTATCTCGGTTTTCATATTCAATGCCTTTTACTGTAATACTCAGTGCTCCATTCATCTTTTTATGACCTTATCAGTTGAGACACTGCTGTTAACATTTTGTTGACCTGGTTTCCCAAATCCCTCTGCTCTACCTCATCACTCTTTCAAAATATAACTACCTTTTTTAAAAACTAAAATATACCACTTTATTTTTACTGGCAGTGTCTTCTACCCAGCAATATTTTCCATTGGTTATATTTCCACTAGCTTTTCAATCTCCTTTTTGATGCTTTGACTTTTTACTATTTCCTCATTCAAAATAATTTGAAATATTGGATGACACTCCCACTAATCCTATATCCAAATCATTGATGTAAATAATAAGTGGGACCAGGATCAGAAGGAACCTTTTGAACAGTCTGAGGTACAGTCTTTCACCCTTACAATCTCCATCTTGGAGTGGCACGGTGACTCAGCGGTTAGCACTACTGTCTCAAAGCATCAGGGACTCAGATTTGATTCCAGATTGGGTGACTGTCTGAGTGGAGTTTGCATGTTCTCCCAGTGACTCTATGGGTTTCCTCTGAGTGCTCCGGTTTCCTCCCACAGTCTAAACATGTGCCAGTTCGGTGGATAACCGAGCTAAATTGCTCCGTAGTGTCCAAGAATGTGTAGGTTAGATGGATTAGCCATGGGCAATGCAATGTTAGAGGGAGAGTGTCTCTGGGTGGGGTGCTCTTTCAAGGGTCAGTGTGGACTTTGGCTGAATGCCCTGTTTCCGCACTGTGGGAATCTGAGATTTTACTCTCTGGTCCCAACATACCAATTAATTTTCAGTCCAATTTTCTACCTTTCCTGTAATTTCACATCCCTTAACATTCCCCAGCGATCTCCTGCATTATAGATGGCCAATGACTGCCTGAATATTCATGTACACTATGGCTTTCCCCCCGATCCACTATCTCTGTCAACTTCAAGTGAGCTTGCTTGGGTGTTCTCACTCTGTCTTTTCTTGTTGCCTGGTCAAAAATACCAGGGATCATTGCCTACCAAAATAGTGGGAATGCCATCACCACGAGAACCATAGCATTTTGAGGGGGAATGCCAATGCCATCCCCTCACTGCAGTTACCAGCAGGAAATAAGTTTGGCTTTGTTGATATCATCTTACATTCTGGGAAGATCAAAGACCAGGGATTGAAGAATTCTGAACATGAAAAAGAGGAAAGGCTACAAAGTCCTCTTGTTACCAATGCTGCGACGTAACAAGGGAGAGGAAGAGACTGAATAATGAGTGTTGATGCAAATATAAAAGGACTCTTTGATTTTGAAATCCCAAAGCAAAACTAATTACCAAAGCACAAGAATCAGGATTACGACTGAAAAGTTCTTAATATGACAGTGTGTCCCCTTTAATCTGTTACAGTTTTAAAAAAGGGAATTGTACAAGTCCTTTATCTTGTGACATGCTGCCATCTAATATTAAGTCTGTAAATTATACAAAACTTGTTTGTCGTGCTCAAAGACCAAATCTTATCAGTCAGCTTTTGAATAACTGGTCTGATTATTAACCAGCTTTCTATTAGTAGCAAAGAAGAACCCACTGTTGCCCTTAGTCCTTTCCAGTCCATGCCTGTTTGTTTCATGGTTATACATTTCTGGGTCATGACCATGACCTCTCAGCACACAGAAGTAGTTTTTGGAAGAAACTCTGGTGCTCAGAATTAATAGTGTAATTGAATATTTACAACACATGGTCATGTTAAAGACCACACTGGGTGCTTTAAGCTGTTGTGCAAGGTCATGGTTTTCAATGGGGCATGGGAATGCTTTCCTAAAGGAGGCACAAAACAGGCTGTTTGAAATCAAGTAGAGAAAATATTAAAAGCATGACTGCACTGTTTCGAATAGGCTTTGCACTGCCTCTGACTCCCTCTCAGTACCTGAATCAGGGCACCACTTTCCTTATCCAAAGTGAGTTTTTTATAATGTTTGTGATCAATACCCACTGGATAGAAAGCTAAATGAACAAGGGGTTAGCTTGATGCCCCTTCTACTTAAAGACTTATCCCTTGCCCCTTCCTCCTATTAAGATGTTGGCTTGGTCAGTAGCATGCTATTTTTCAGTTCAGTAGCACAATGAACAATTGAACAATCTGTTCATCCCATAGTCAATAGACACTTCAACTTGACAAAGCCTTGTCATTCTGAGACGTCATATTAGATAGTCAATTAATATTTAAAAGCAACCTCTTGTAGACAGCTGTGTAGACAGGTTCAGTCACAATGAGGAGCCTCATTCACAGACACAGATCATGTACTTGGTGCTGGCATGTCCCAGTTCCTTTGCTGAAACTCAGTGGACTATTTCACATCTACCCTGTTAACAAGGCATGGGAAGGGCTGCTGCTCAGTAAAGAATTGATATTTATATAGAATCTTTACACCCTCCTTTATTCTTTATGTGCAATTTTAACAAGTAGGGTGGCAAGGTGGCTCAGTGGCTAGTAATGCTGCCTCATAGCACCAAGAACCTTGGTTCGATTTCAGCGTCGGGTGACTGTCTGTGGAGTTTGCAAATTCTCCCCATGTCTGCGTGGATGTGCTCTGGTTTCCTCCCACAAGCCAAAGACGTGCAGGTTAGGTGAATTGGCCATACTAAATTGCCTGTAGTGTTAGGTACATTAGTCAGGGGTAAATGTAGGGGAACGGGTCTGGGTGGGTTACTCTTCGGAGGGTCAGTGTGGATTTGTTGGGTCAAATGATCTGTTTCCACACTGTAGGGATTCTAAGGGTCATCAGGGTAGACATGCAGGAGGCTGGAAGAACACAGTAAACCAAGCTTGCTGTGTTCTCCCAGTCTCCTGCTTGGATTCCAGCATCTGTAATTTTTTTTGTCTCTAAGGTCATCAAGCTGACATGTTAACTTTGTTTCTGTCTCCACTGGTGTTGCCCTATCATTTCCAGCATTTCCTGTCTCTGTTTGAGGTAAATTTGAAATGTAGTCACTGTGATAATGTAAGATCAATGCATAAAATGCTGAAAAATGTGAGGAAGCACACTCCTGACTGACACTTTCACTCTCCCTTCCACCCACAGCTGAGAAGGGCTTTCATTGGAATGGGGAGAGGAAGGTGCTTGCCATTTTCTATTTACCTTTGTATCTGGGAAGACACTGGTTTCTTCCACTTGCTACCTGTGGCCAGGGTCTACTGTCGAAGATCAAATCAATGAGTTGAGCCCATTCATCTTCCACCTGTTTTCCTGATGCAATAACATTGCAGGCCAGTTATGCATAACATCAAGTAGGGATTCTTTTTGCAACTCCCCTTTGCCCGATAACATGAATCACATCAATTGCCTTTCGACTTCGCCCAAAGCAGCAACTTGACCTCCATCACTATTCAGTTAATTTTTGGGAATAAGGATACTGGGGATGGACCTGCAGACATGCTGGTCATATCGAATAACTGATTCTGGAAGCAGCTGAACTACAAACTGCTCAGTAAGATACATGACTGATCCATCTTTGCAACCTACTATTTCAGCTCAGACCACCCACTCTTCTGCAAAAGCAGTGAATGTATTCACAAAATCTAGAAGCGTTATAGTACAGAAAGAGACCATTTGGCACTGGTTAACTCAATGAGCACCATCTCAGTGCCACTCTCTTGCTTTTTTTCCCCCAACCCTCCTATCTGACCCTTTGTTTTTCCCATTACCAAACACTGAGTTCCTTTCTGTGAGAATGGCAGCTCAGTTTGGTCCCTGCAATAGTCCATCAGCTGGTGGAGCCTTCATTGTTTACTTGACTCCACACTTATCTGATACACTGCTAATTTGCCATACTCTATCCTCCATAATCTTCAGCTTATTTCAACTTGTATCCCATTCTGAACTAAGCTTCACTCATAGATAATCCTTTTCCACCCTGACTCCCTGTCAATCCTCACTCTGCTGCTGAAGCCCATTCACAGTCTCATCTCACATTAGCTTTGCAACTCCACAATTGACACAATCAATGATATACTTGGATTTGACACTGGCTTCTTGCACCTATCCTTTATCCCAACATTGGTCGGTGTGTTTTCAGATATCTGGGCCCTAAATTCTAGAATTTCCTTCCTAAACCTTTTTGCCACTTTACTTTCCACCTTTAGGTTCTTCCTTGAAACTCATGTCTTCAACCAAGATTATTGTCATCCTTTCTAAATATTGGTGCTTGACTAAATATTCACGTATTTTGCTTTCTCTGATTCAGTCTCTATAAAGCATCAGTATTGTTGTTTTTTTCTCTATTTCAGAAGCACTACGCATGCCAAAAATTGTCATCACTCTAATTAAACAGCAAACAGTATATTTCCCAAATTAACTAGTTGTGTAGATATCAAGTGACGTCCAAATTAGAAATCTTGACCTCTACACTTTACTGTTGCTATGGACTAGGCATGAATTACTTTCGCTATACTGATTGTATGGGTTAGGGTAAACAGAACACTTAGTCCGAGAACTTCACCTTCAACAGTATTTTTGTAACCAATATGTTGGAATTTCAATGTTCATCCTGTGTTAAGTTCAAGTAGGATTAGGGGAGGAGAGAATCAGAGAGCTTTGCATATCTCAGCATGCTGAGGATCTCAAGTAGGAGATGATATGCTGTAGCTTATCACACATAGTCATTTTGATATACTGGTATGTGTAATACGAGATGAATGTTTAATTAGGTTCTGCTATAGCTGTCGCTGGTAACTGCATTTGAAAATCATTTGCTTGGTAGTGCAGAATATTGCTGGAAGGAGAGATGTGTTCCCAAACCTTTTTGTCTTGTACTCAACGAGGCAAATGCAAGAGCACCAACTATATAAAGAACAATGTTTTTGATACAGGAGGAAAAGCAGGATACTAGGCAGACTACAGACTGTACTAAACCAGCCCACACTTGCAATTCCACCCCCAAACCATATCTCTTGTTAGATGTGACTCCATGACTTGACAACACGTGTTGAACAATTCTGAGCAAGAGAATAGCTGCACAAATTATCAATTCCACAGGCTCACCACTCTCTGCGTGAATAAATTTCTCCTCATTTCAGTGCTAAATGACCTAAGCCATATCCTTAGACTGTGATCTCTAGTTCTGGACTTCCTGTCCTTACTGGAAGAAAGGTTTTGAAAGGGTTTGAGACAATGGATGCAAAGAAACTGAAAAAGAATACACTGGCAGGTACAATTAGGGAGAATCCTAAGATACTCTAAGTATACCAGCGGAAGAGGATAGCCAGGGAAAGAGTAGAGCCCATTAAGGACCAACGGAATAATTTGTGAATGGAGCCAAAGGAAATTGACAGGGTGTTAAATGAATACTTCACATCTGTCTTCTCTTGGAAGGAGGAGAATGCAGGCCAGAATTCAGGAAGAAGCACTGTGACATTCCAGAGCAGATTGATGTTTAAAGTGTCGAGGTTTTGGCAGATTTTAAAGTATACCAGTCCCTAGGTTTTGGAAGAATTGTATCCCAGGCTGCTGTGGGAGTCAAGGGAGGAAATTACCTGACCCATTTTTTATTTAATTCCTCTCTGGCCATAGGGGAGGTGCTGGAGGACTGGAGGTCAACTAATGTGGTTCCACTTTTCAAGATGGGTGCTAGAGATAGACCAGCGAAATCCACATCAATGGTAAGGAAACTATTAGAGAAAATTCTGAATGAGAGAATTAATCTCCACTTGGAGAGGTAAGGTTTGAAGAAGGATAGTCAGCATGGCTTTGTCAGATGGAGATCTTGTCTACGAAATTTGGCTGAATCATTCAAGGAGGTAACCATACGTGTGGATGAGGGTAGTCCAGTTGATGTAGTTTATATTAATTTCAGCAAAGCCTTTTGACAAGGTCCCACATAAGAGACTGATTAAAAAAAGGTGAAAGAAGATGGGATCCAGGCTAACTTGGCAACTTGGATTCACAATTGTCTTAGTGATAGGAAACACAGGATGGCAGTAGAAGGTTGTTTGTGTGACTGATGGCTCAATGTCATCCAGGACAAAGGATCCTACTTAATTGGCACCCCATCTCATACCTTCAACATTTATTCCATCCATACTAATGCACTGCTCCATCTACAAGTTACACAACTCACCAAGACTCCTTAGCACCTTCCAAAGAGGGAACCATAACCCATAGAATCTGGAAGGAAAGGGGATCAGGTGATGGGGGTACCACCACCTCCAAGTTCTCTCCCCATCTTAATTTGGAAATATATTGTTGTTCCTTCATAGTTTCTAGGTCAAATTCTGGAATCTCGTGTCAAACAGTACTGTGAGTTTACTTGTATCACACAAATTGTAGTAGTTAAAAAAGGCATCTCACCACCCAGACGATAACGAGGGAGGCCCTATCCCATGAATGAGAGGAAAAAATGGTGTTGGATGAAGGAGAGTTTATGGAAGCTCTTGTGGTACATAAACACCAGCATGGACATGTTAAACTGGATGGTCTATAAATAATAGTTTAATCTTAATAATCCTCTATATTAATTTTTCATTCTTAGATTCAATAAACTACTACAGTAGTGATAGTTGGCAGATTGTAATAACTTCCCACACTAACTGATGCTGATTTTGATACAGTAAATGAGGATATCTGTTGGCAGGGGGAAACCGTTTATGTTTCAGAACAAAGATCTGATAAGAGGTTACAGACTTGAAACATTAGCTGTTTTTTTTCATCCATAATGCTTCCTGACCTGCTGATTTCTAGCATCAGAAGCATTTTGCTCACATGTTTCCAGCTGGTTTAAGTGCATAAGTATAAAAGACAAAGACTCAGAAGAGAGATGGGGGGGAATTGTTTTATATTCAGTGAACTGCTAAGATGCGAAACAAGCTTTCCAAAACAGTAGTGGAAGCAATTTTGATGGCCACTTTCAAAGGGGAATCCAACATGTACTTTAAAAAGAGCAAAACTGCAAGGTTCCAGAGAAAGATTGGTTCATTGGGACTAATTAGACAAAGTGGCATCATAGACTCAATGGGCTGAATGGCCTCCCTCTGTGCTTTGATAACCTGTAATAGTTTAATTTCAATAAACTTTCGCACTAACCTTTAATAATAGGACTCTAATAAGCTTCCACATTAACCTGTAATGGTTAGATTGGACCCCATGCTTCCAAAACCTAATTTTCTATTTAATGATAATGAGCATTTGGGCCAATTATGTGTGGAAACTCCACATGATTGTGCTTGATATTTTTACAGTACCTTGCACGATGTGCTGACATCAGCTTACATGTGTAAAAATATAAATATTACATTTGTTGTTGCATGCATCCCATGATGAGGAATCTATATCACACAGGGTGAACTGCTGTCATTTTTGAACTTTAAAAAAAATATTGGATTAGATTTAATTTGCACAGGGACCTGACTAATGCTGACAGTAAGCACTGAGCTGGGACAGATATTGGGTCTTGATGACACCTTTGATATTGTACCATCAATGTATTTTAATATATCAGGAAACATGGTTAAACATAAAGGGAATATTACAAAGAATTTTATTACATTTAATTATTGTTCAAGTACAAACGCAGGAGAAAATGGGAACTACATTCACTTAGTCAACAGACTTAGAAATTAAGGACACATACCACACTGAAGATGTCAAATTATGGATTGACTCCTAGGAATCCAAGCAATCACTTTTAACCATATATTCCCTACATACACTTTACTCTACTTAAGGCAGATTACTGCTTTTTCCTTATTACCTGTATGTCACTGACCTCTGCAATGTTCTCAAACATGCTTCACATCAGTGGCAAACCTTTCTGCCTTTAGCAGCCTTAAAAAAGATCTTACTGTTTGATCATGATTTCAACTGTAACCAACGGCCCATCCCAACAAGTTTCTAGCTGTTTGGAGCCTTCTTTCTCTACCTTGTGAACTGATGCGAGGTCTCCCTTTTATATGAGGGATTGGGGGAGCACTTACAGAAATATGAGCTGCTGAACATTTGCTGCCAGACTGTGAATGCAGTCAGGTCAAGACAAAGAGAGTGTAGCAACTTTGGTCAAGTGAGTGTGGAGAATGGGTCAGGAAGAGGTCTTGCATGAAAGGAAGATATGCACCATTAACTCATAGCCCACATGAGTAAATAAGAGCTGACCCGAATCATTAACTGAAGCAGTGCTATCTAATTTTTTTCTCTCCTTCTCTGCTGTTGAAAGTATGATGTCCATTTTTCTTCTCCAGTACATCTTTGGTGCATTTACAGGGCATTATCAGAAGTATGAGGATTGTCTGGTTTCTGGATTCCCCACCTTGGTTTGTCTGTACAACCTAGTCAAAAGGCTCTTCGACCTTTACCACCTCTCCAAGAATTTTCGTTTTGTCACTCCCCCTTAATCCTCTCAAATTTTCCTTGTGATGAAATTTTCTTCCATTGTTAGAATACTCCATGCACCAATCCAAATCTACTCAGCGTGTGTGAAGAAAGTCAGAAATTAAATCCTTAGTCTTACAAGAATAGATTTCTGATTAACACACTTGTCATTCTGCCAAGACTTGCACAAGGCTCAGGGTACTGTTCCTCAGCTCTTCAGTGATTTAATTTATATTTCATGTCCCTCCTAACAATCTATTCCCACTGTGCTAGATTGATTGAACCTGATGATGGAGGCTTCTTTCAAAATTACTACGCTCATGGGGCATTGGCCAACATTTATTGCCTGTCCCTAGATGCCCTTGAGAAGGTGGTGTGGGAGCTGCCATAGATGAAATCATAGAATCCCTACTGCAAAGAAAAAAAGCCATTTGGCCCAACAAGTCAGCACCGACCCTCTGAAGAATAACCCACCCAGACCCATTCCCCTATCCTGTTACTTTACATGTACCCTTGACTAATCTCCACATCCCTGAACACGATGGGCAATTTAGCATGGCCAATTCACCTAACCTGCACATTTTGAACTGCTGCAGACCAGGTGCTGTAAGTTGACCCACAATGCGTTTAGGAAGGGAATTCCAGAAATTTGACTCACCGACAATGACGTAACAGCGCTATATTTCCAACTCAGGATGCAAGTAGCTTTGAGGGGAACTTGCAGCTTGGTGTTCCCATGTATCTGCTGCCCTTGTCCTTCAGATGGAAGTGATCTGGGTTTGGAAGGTGCTGTCTGAGAATTTTTGGTAAATTTTTACAGCCTGTCTTTTAGATAGTACAGATTACTACTGCTGAGCATCAGTGGTAGAGGGAGTGGATGTTTATGCATGTGGTGCCAATCAAATGGGTTACTTTGTCCTGGATGGTGTCAAGTTTCTTGAGTGTTGTTGGAGCTGCACCCATCCTGACAATTCGGTAGTATTCTCTCACACTCCTGACTTATGCCTTGTAAAGAATGGACAGGCTTTCTGAAGTCAGGAGGCGAATTACCCACCGCATTATTCCGAGCCTCTGACTTACTCTTGTAGTTACTCCACTTGAGTTTCTGATCAATGGTAACCACAGTATATTGATAGTGAGTGAATTCAGTGCTAGTAGCAATATTGACCATCAGAGAAAGTGGTAATACTGTTCGTTACTGGAGAGGGTCAATGCCTGGCATTTGTGTGGACTGAATGCTGCTTGCCATTTTTCAGTCGAACCATGGATATTTTCCAGGTCCAGTTGCATTTGGACATGGACTGCTTCTGTGTAATGTATTTAGCACTGAACATTTAGCAGTCATCGGTGAACATCCCCACTTCTGACCTTATGAACAGCTACCTTTGGGAAGGTCATACTGGATAATCAACAAGTCATTTCCAGGTTCTCAGCCAGAAATAAGTCTGAGCTTACGATCAGCACCCATTAGAAAAACAAAACAAGCAATACACCCTTACAAAACCATGTTATTTGTAACTAAAATATTCTCTCGTTTTGACTGGCTGTCAGCCAAACTTAGTCTAGCTTGATGCTTTATCACTTTTCATTAACATTAAGCCATGTGTAAAATCACAGTCACCAGAATTAACTGGGATGTGTGCGCACTGATGGAAGTACAATCAATCCCAGGAGAAACTTAAGGGTCAAGACTTTCAGTCTAGGGTTGGGAGCACGGTGCTCAGATCATTTCTGGGTCCTGACGACATGCAGGTGTTGTTGTTGTAATCCTAATTTAATATGCAAACCCTTAACCAGTTTGGAGGTGAGCTCCTTGACCAAATCAGTGGATGCTGGGCGCCCCCTGGAGACAGGAACCGGTTCTGTAGTGCAACTTTAAAAAGCACATGGCAGCCAATTCTGGACTTGCTGATGCCTTGCAGATTGGAGAAGGAAGGGGAACCAGAGGACCAGTGGTCTTGCAGTGCAGGCAAGTGGCCAAGTGATCAATCATGAGGTACTTGAACCATTCCGCTCAAGCAAAGGCAACTTTATGCCAGCACTTTAGCAAAAGCCTTTTGTTTCCAGCATTTTAATTCAGCAGCATCTCTTTATTGGACCCAGGAGTGTTCCAGACGACTGTGCACTAATGTGGCCCAGACTATTCACTGTTTGCATTCACTACTTTAAAATCTCCTTCTGGCCTTGTCCATTCCCTGAACAAACACCTCATGTTAAGAGCTTAGTGGTCAGTTAATTGAGTGAGAATGAGTTGCTAGTTTCCCCCATTGCCTTCTCCATGAAAATTTCAATGTGTTTTGCTGGCATCAGAAGACTGTCACTTCAGTCATGCATTCTGCCCTCTTAAAGGGGAATGCACCTGACTTCGAAAGCCTGTGCATAATTGAATTCCAGCCCAAGATTTGAATAAGGGTTAGGAATTTGTCACTTCTGCTTTAAAAATTTGATCACATGACATTTAGTCACATACTGTCCTAACACAGGATACCACTCAAGTTACTCGATCGCATGATCTGATCGGGGGACATCAATCTGCTGTTTGTGAATGTAATTTCCTTTGTGTTATTGAATGCCTGATTATCATCAAACCCTGACTGAAAAAGTTGCATTTTGTGGCAAGATGAAGAGTATCATTCAAAAATCACTAAAGAATAAAATGATTCCAGGATACAAAATGCTTAGCCAAGCATAGTGTTTCTACACTGTTGACAAAAACAAAAAACATTAAGCTAATTCCACTTATTCAACAAAAACATCAGTATAAATAAAGTCTAACTGAAGCATTTGTACTTTTTCATGACTTACGCAGCAAAATACAAGTTATATTCAGTAAAGCAAAAACATAATTCAATTAATTAACACTTCAAGGCAGGCATCCTTGCAAGAGGATTCGCAGTAGTGTTAAAATCAATGAGGTAAAAACAATGATTGCAGATGCTGGAAACCAGATTTTGGATTAGTGGTGCTGGAAGAGCACAGCAGTTCAGGCAGCATCCAAGGAGCAGCAAAATCGATGTTTCGGGCAAAAGCCCTTCATCAGGAATAAAGGCAGAGAGCCTGAAGCGTGGAGAGATAAGCTAGAGGAGGGTGGGGTGGGGAGAAAGTAGCATGGAGTAGCTTCAGGGCAGAGGAAATGACTGGGAGTTGCAGTGGGAGAGGGATTCCCTGAGATTCTTGTAGAGAGAGGAGGAAAACCTCTTCAATGCAGGCATCCTTGCAAGAGGATTCGCAGATGTTGCCAGGGTTGGAGGATTTGAGCTATTGGGAGAGGCTGAACAGACTGGGGCTGTTTTCTCTGGTGCCTCGGAGGCTGAGAGGTGACCTTATAGAGGTTTATAAAATCATGAGAGGCATGGATAGGGTAAATAGACAAAGTCTTTTCCCTGAGGTGGAGAGTCCAGAACTAGAGGGCATAGGTTTAGGATGTGAAGAGAAAGATATAAAAGGAACTTAAAGGGCAACTTTTTCACACAAAGGGTGGTAAATGTATGGAATGAGCTGCCAGAGGAAGTGGTGGAGGCTGGTACAATTGCAACATTTAAAAGGCATCTGGATGAGTATATGAATAGGAAGGGTTTAAAGGGATATGGTCCAAGTGCTGGCAAATGGGACAAGATTAGGTTAGAGTATCTGGTTGGCATGGATGAGTTAGACCGAAGGGTTTGTTTCCATGCTGTACATCTCTATGACTCTAAACTGAATTATTATGACTGTCTTGACCCATTTCTTCCTTCGTGGTATATTCCAAGACAAACATGTGCACCACAATATGGCTGCTTTATGCTAGGAATGAGCATTTAGGTGTTCTTTTGAAAAGAAAAACAGAAATCCCTCTTAAATCCAATGAATTAAAAAATCTTGCCACGAGTCTCCAGTTATTATGATCCCAGCTGATACTCTTATTCAGCAAGTCAGATCCTGGACTGAAATCAGGCTTGATATATCTTATTTTGCTTTTTCTTCACCTTCAATGAAATAGTCTTGCACTGACACACAAACATACAAGGCTGAAGTTTTGAGTTTAACAACAAAGCAGAAGCTTATTACGTAAAATATATTAAGTTAAAATATAATATACCAAACCATTTAGATATAGCTTAAATTTAAAGATTTTGAAACACACAATAAAATATAATCCCAACAACATACCTTTACAGTATTAATACCAGAGAAAATGTTTTCCTCTTTCACATCTATGGGATTAATTTAACTATGGATTCAATTCTTCATCTTGAAAGACTGATAGCCTCTTGCTTCAACCTTCATGCACCTGAGATTTCCTCAGCATCAACTAACCCGAAGATTAACCAAATACTTCTGGTCTGGACATTTACATTGAAGTATCCTCTTTCTTATAAGCAATAAAACAACCTCCACTTCTCAGGAGCAACTGGTTTATACATTCGGGTTCAGCCAAGACTTCTGCATACTTCCAAGTGAAACCCAAAAGCTTTTCCTCAATTATGGATTTTCCCCCAAATCAAAAGAACAGCAAAATCTAACCATCTAAATAAAAAGTTTAATGTATAACTGTTTACATTGTTCTTTTGTAAACTTGACAAGTGTAAGTACAACTATGCAGGATGGCTCTCTCTCTCTCTCTCTCTCTCTAAACTACTTCATAAAAGAAATCACCATAACAATATAAGTACATGCATCTAAACCTCTTTCGATATACAGATCAAAGAAATATACACTAGCTCAAAAACAAACTATGTACATAAATGTCACACATTTTATATCACATAAATTAATTAAGTTTTTTTACAAATTCCACATTAACTGATGCACTTTTTAGCTTTCAGTATGTTAGTCCACATAACACAGCACAGAAAGTCAAGTTCTTAATGAGACTGATACCTTGAAATTTCTTAACAAATCCTAATGATTTACATGCCACATAATGACAGGCTTGCACATGTGGGATGGGTTCTGTGCTTATTGATGTTACTGTACGTTACATACTTAAATTTGACTGTCCGGAGTATCATCTGCTGAGATGTCACATAATTGTTTTTAAAGTCTGTCTATCTGATCTGGGATCTATGCTATAAGACTACATTCAGAGAAAGTCAGGACTGCGGATGCTGGAGGTCAGAGTAGAGAGTGTGGTGCTGGATCAATTTTTCCTTCCAAAGAGAATTGCAGCCTATTCAAACTTTCCTGATGGTTCCAAAATTGCAACATCATCATCCAGCAACTAACTATGTGTTATTTCTACTTTATTGTGCATTCACAAAATCAATAAAAATTTTAACAACTGCTGAAATCCTCTGATTGATGATTGCTGCTCTATGACTGTTGTTAACGAAGAAAAAGATTACATTGAATATTTAGAAAATGATCACTGCTGCCACATTTCCCTACAGTTGTTATTTTTAAATTGATGTACCTTGGCCAAGCTAGAGAAGCTGACCTGAGCTTTGCAAAAACTGAGATAAATATAATGGAAAATCAAGTATTTGGATAGCACCATTCACAACTTCAGGGAGTCCTCCCTCTACTTTCTCAAAATGCAAAGGAAATTGGGTATGTCCTCAATGACACTGACCAATTGTTTATAGCTGCACCATAGAAAGCTTCCTGGTTAGATGCATCACAGCTTGTTATGAAAACTGCTCTGCTCAAGACTGCAAAAAATTACAGAGTTATGAACCAGAGTTATGCCCAGTCCATCACAAAAGCCAGCCTTCCATCCATTGATTCTATCTACACTTCCTGCTGCCTCAGGAAAGCAGCCGACATCATCAAAAACCCCTGCTATCCCAGTTATACTGTCTTCCACCCTCTTCCACCAGACAGAAGATACAGGAGTTTGAAAACATGTACCAGCAGATTCAAGAACAGCTTTTTCCCTGCTGTAATCATACTTATGAACAGACCTCTCATATATTAGAGTTGACCTTTCTCTGCAGCTATAACACTATATTCAGATATTCCATTCTATTACCTTGGATGAACTTGTATAAAGTATGATTTGGCTGCATAGCATACAAAACAATACTTTCCATTGTGTTTTGAGAAATCTGACAATAATAAATCAAATCAAACCAAATCCCAAATGGTTTTACAGCCATTAATGCACTATTTTAAGTATTGTCACTGTACTAGTGCAGGAAATGTGACAGCCATTTTGTGCACAGCAAGATTCCACAAGCAGTAATGCTGCAGTGACCACAAATCTCTTTCAGTGATGTTGACTGAAGCATAAGTTAAAATTATACTTGACTCTGCCACAAATAGTGCCATGAAATCTCACACATTTGCTAAGAGTGTACTTTGAAACTTTTGACTTAGAGACAAGAGTGCTGCCACAAAACCAAGGCTGGCACAGTCGCTGACTGACAAAAACAGAAACGTTTCAAAATGTTTTTCAGCACCTCAATTTCCTAGTAAACTGTATAAACCACTATAGTACTTACTCTACTCCATGTCTCTGCCCACTTGAGCTCATCTTGGATACCTCAATACTCAATGACTCCAATAGCCCCCAGACCATCTCCACCTTCCTTCTACCTCCCATTAAATTGACATCACCCAAACTTGCACAATGGAGGGCTTGGGATATAAAAGTAGTCTGGAAAAGGCTAGGATTTTTTCACTAAAGCATAGAAGAATGAGGGGTGACCATATAGAGGTTTATAAAATCATGAAGGCCATGGATAAAGTGAGTGACAAAGATGTTTTCCCCAAGGTGGAGAGTTCAATACTAGGGGTCATATTGAGCAGAGCAAGATTTAAAAAAGGAAATGAGGGGCAACGCTTTTACACAGAGAGTGGTTAGTATGTGGAATGAACTGCCAGAGGAAGCAGTTACAGTTACAATATTTTAAAAATGCTGGATGAGTACATGAATAGGAAAGATTTGGAGGGATGTGGGCCAGGAGCAGGCAGTTGGGACTAGTCTAGTTTGGGAACATGGTCAGCATGTTCTGATTGGCCCGAAATATCTCTTTCCATGTTGTATGACTCTATGATCTGCTGCTCACTGACCTCCATTTGCTGTCAATCTAAAAATATTTTCATGCTAAATTTTCATTCTTATGTTTCAATTCTTCTGTCTCTTCAGACTTCCCTGACTTATGTAATCACCTTTAATCTTCCAACTCTCCGGGAATGCTGTTTTTCGCTATTTTGTTCATCCACCCTTAGGGCCAAACGTCCAGTCACCTAAACCAGAATCTCTGTGAATCCCTCTAAACCACCATCACACTTCACCCCTTTTTTGATTCTTTGGGTCACCTTCGAAAATCCCCAGCAATTGCCACAAATTTGCCAGTCACCCAAATAACTCTGTGTGGTTTGGCGTCAAATTGTCCTTGATAATGCTTTTGTGAAGGTCCTTGGAAAGTAAAGTTGCTGCAGAAATGAAAATTACTGTTGTTCAATTGAGCAGCTTGCAAACAATTATTTGCGTCTTATTCTTTTGTGTAACAAAGAATACAAATGGAACATTTGGATTGCCACCTAGATGGCTTTCTTGTAAGCTTTTTCCCCTGATTCTCTATTTCTTGATAAACCTGAGACTAGTGCAATGAGTGTCATGTCAGTTCCAATGAAGGAGCAATGATTGGTCAAACGGCTCCTGTCACTGTGAGGTAGAACAGAAAGTAAATCATAATTGCCAATGCATTTTAACAACTGGGAGGAATATGTTTTGAAAGTTAAAAGAGTTAAGTTGTAATAATTCCTTCAAGCACCGTGTTCTACTTCAGTTATTGTGGGGTTGCATTGTGAATGGACGCTGCATGCTCCATCAGCAAATCCTCCCCTGCCATGTGATCCTGCTTGGTAAAAGCAGTGTAGCCTAACCCTTGGCTCCTCTTGAGTGACTGGGCAGATACCTGCTCTATTTTACCATCCATCTGCTCCACAGGTCACCCCAGGAAATTGACGGCTCAATCTTTTCTCTAATTTGCATTGACTATTTCCAACAGTAGCATTCATTTCCCAGTAACGTCATCAATCTAAATGCAATATCCTTGGGATCACAAATGTTAAATCAACAAGCCTTCCTTGACTGGATCTTTTATGGAAACCTACCTTACAAATACTAAATAAAATACAGCAAAATGTTCAGCCAACATTTTGTTTTTTGTTGATTTTCAAGAAAAAGGATAATCTTTGTTTTCTGTTATGGGCTGGATCAAACCCCCTCAAAAAACTTAAGATAGTCCAGACCCTAATATTTTCTTGTATTAAAGGTGTGTAAGGTGTTGATTTGATTGGTTAAACTACTCAACTTTAAACAAAACCAACTTTATCTTTACACTACAGTAAAAATACGGACAAAATAAAAATAATTGGCTTAACTATAACTATCAAAAAGCTTAACAAAACATGATACACATTGACCTGTCCTACCGGCCAATCTCCCTTCCTACCTATCCGCTCCACCCTCCTCTCTGACTTATCACCTCCATCCCCCCTGGAGGCTGCCTGCCTCTATTCCTGATGAAGGGCTTTTGCTGGAAAGGTTGATTTTCCTGCTCCTCAGATGCTGCCTGACCTGCTGTGCTTTTCCAGCACCACTCTGATCTAAACACATATTGACTACTACTAATTAACTGTTCCAATATAGTAACATCCCATAAACACACCTCTGGCAAAGGCAAATTCAGTAAAATAGATTGTCTCGTGCAATTCTAGCATCTGGAAGAGAACCCCAGCTTTAAGCTGTAAATGAGAGAGGAATAAGACTTTCCACATCCAGCTTCAAGATGTCATCAACTGCAGAAAACTGAAATGAAAATCCTGGCTCTGTGGGAGTTTGACCCCACCCAGTTAGGCTGCTTCTATTGTTCTAAATTTAAAAAAAAGGACTCACAAGCTGTTTATTTTATTGGCTTTGAGTAGACCATTCTGTACCTCTGTCACAATCTTTCATTAAGAAAAGGACCTCTTAAAGCCACAGTCTCATCACAATTCACATTAAGTTTCTCCATCACAGTTAAGAATTTCCTGGCTCTAAATCCCACCACACTGACTGTGTGTGAGAGACATTCTTCAGAGTTTGTTACTTTGTACTGCCCTGGCAGATGATTGTAATAACTACAGTCCTCATTTGAATTTGAACTGAGGGCCCACAAGTGTTTCAAAACCCATTGACAAAATCTGTCTACATGGAGCAGAGGAAGCGTGCACTTGGTCAGTGTTGGTTAGTCAGCAAGAAAACTGAAAACAGGTCCATGAAAGGACCTCTGAAGACCATGAATAAAATGTAAGCAATTTTTTATTATTATGTGTACGCTCATGTGAAGGATGGAGGTGCAATACTCCTACCAATCCTGATTCACACCCCTTGAGTTGTCTTATTCCCAACTATCCAAATCCTGTTATATATTGTTGTGGGGCTGGCTGTCCAATTGGATCAGGCCAAGCTGCTGATTTGTCTCCAGAAATACATCAGATGCCAATCGTTTGCTCTGACTATTGCACTGACACGCAAGGATGCATTCAAGATGGTCTTCAAACCTCCTAACTGTTTGCTGTTTGTCATGAACTTTAAACCAGACTGTAATGATTTTAACAAACACTCCTCCCTCCCCAGTCAATACATCAAAGGAAACAAAGAGAATGCTGGAGCAGTTCAGCAGGTCTCTTAGTATCTGGAGAAAGAAACAGAATCAACATTTCAAGTTTTGTATAGCTGTTCTTCTGAGCAGTTCTGAAGAAGTCATACTGGATTTAAAACATTAACTCTGTTTCTCCCTCCACAGATGCTGCCAGACCTGCTGAGTTTCTCCAGCATTCTGTGTTTGTTTCAGATTTCCAGCAGCCACAGCATTTTGCATTTATTAAGGTGCATTAAAAATGATAGAAATGCCCAAAGGACATTTTGTCTTTTTAATTCAGGATATATCCACCACCGAAGTGCTCAGTACAGGTTTCCCTGGAAATTCAAACAGGATCGACCAGTCAGAAACAGATGGAATCACTAATTGAGACTGGATAGTCTGGGATTATTAGAATTCAAAATTAAAATATTGAATCAACCATGGGGTTTTGAAAACTCTGAAAGATGGATTTCAAAAGGAAAAGCGATGATGGCTCTCTCTCACCTCAGTCATGTTGAATTTACATAATGCAATCTAAGTAAAAAGCATGGTATATGATTCTATTTCTGCTTTAGTAGAATGCTAAAACTGGATATTGTTAAGAATTATATATTTCCCTTTAATAGCAGGAATTTCAGGTGATTATTAGTCAATCAACTTTGAAATTTCACAGCACGTATACTCATGTGCTACTGAGGAACTGAGCAGAATAATTATGGGCGGCATGGTGGCACAGTGGTTAGCACTGCTGCCCTCACAGCACCAGAGACCCGGGTTCAATTCCTGCCTCACACAACTGTTTGTGTGGAGTTTGCACATTCTCCCCGTGTCTGCGTGGGTTTCTTCAGGTGCTCCGATTTCCTCCCATAGTCCAAAAATGTGCAGGTTAGGTGAATTGGCCATGCTAAATTGCCCATAGTGTTAGGTAAAGGGGTAAACGTAGGGGAAAGGGTCTGGGTGGGTTGCTGTTCGGAGGGTCAGTGTGCACTTGTTGGGCCGAAGGGCCTGTTTCCACACTGTAAGTAATCTAATCTAAACCAAGGCTTGCACACACACACACATGCATATAGATATAGATGCACACACATATATAGGAAAGGTTTAGAGGGATATGGGCACTTTAGAGACAAATGCAAATAGTTCTGCATAGAAAGTTGTTTCTGTGCCAAATGACTCTGACTCTATATAAACATGCACACACACACTTATAGACACGGATGCACATGCATGTTGCAGGCATACTCATGGATCACAGTGCAATAATAGAGAATAATTAGACATGACATGCACACATGGATACACATATAAGCGCATACAAACACACATACATATGTACACACACACACATGAGCTGCAATGCAACTAAGGAAAAAAACCTGGATCCTGGTACACATACACAAAACACGCAAACGTGCATATGGATACATACTTATAGATTCACACTCACGATACAGTCCCCACCTTACACCTTAGTTTTATATAATGTTATGACTTTCTTTTCTCTTTTTAAATGCAACATGAAATCGTCCAGCTGTTTCCACTCTCAGATGAACATAAATAATCCCATGGCATGATCCCATGTCATACACGTTGCTGTTTGCGATCTCACCATGATTTTTCAACATTACAACTATGACCATATTTTAAAATGACCTAATTTGCTGTGATTTTGGGATGAATCTATATAAATGCAAGTTTATATAGAATTCAGTGAAGGAGGCCATTCGGTCCAACACATCTGCACTGTTTTCTGAAAGAGCAATTCACCCAATGCCAGTCCCCTCTACCTTGTCTGCAACCCAACACATTCTTCCTTTTCAGGTCATAATCCAATGACCTTTCTTGCATCATAAAGGGCAGTCAGCGAGATGTTCGCTGATGTTTGCATAACATCCAGGATCATTCACAACTCCTCAGATACTGATGCAATTCATGTCTGTATGCAGCAAAACTGGGACAACATCCAGATTCGGGTGATAAGTGGCAAATAATGTTTGGGTTGCACAAGTGCCAGGCAACGACCATCTCCAACAAAAGGAATTTAACCATCTCTCCCTGATGTACAATGATATTTCTATCACTGAATCAACCCACTGTCAACAGCCTGCATGCTACCATTGACCAAAAACTGAATTTGGCCAGCCATATAAATGGTATAGTTACAAGAACAGATCAAAGGCTAGAAATTGCATAGCCGGCAACACACCTCATGTCTTCAAAGCCAGTCCAGCAAGGCACAAGTCCAGAGTGTGATCTAATACTCCTCAGTCGCTCAGATAGGTGCAGCACCAACAACACTCGAGAGGCTTGACATCATCCAATACAAAGCAGCCCACTTGATTGGCACCATTAAAATGCCCTCGACCACTGATACCCACTGGCAGTAGTATGTGCCATTTACAAGATACACCGCAGCAATTCAATTTCCAAACTCTCAACATCCATCACAAAATAAAAAGACAAAGGCAGTAGCTGATGAGAAAACCACCACCGCCACAAAAAAACCCTGCAAATTACCTTTAAAGTCACACACTATTCTGACTCGGAATAACATCCCCATTCCTTGATAGTCACTGAGTGAAGTCCTGGAAGTCATCTCCTCAAGGTGTTGTGGACATATCTGGCATTGAAAGAGTAGACAGATAGATTTTTGAAAAAGCAAATGGTGGCTGACAGAGGAATAGGTATGAAAGATGAATTAAGGCCTAGGGTGGATGAGCCAGGATCTTATAGAATGGTCGGACAGGCTTGAGTGGACAAGTTTCCTACTCTTGCTTCTATTTCTTGCATTCTTTTGTCCTTTGATAGACTGCAGTGGGTCAACAAAGCAGTTTAGCAATGCCTTCTTAAATGCAACAGGGAAATAGCCATGCTGACCATCAACGATTCACACACTCCTAGCACATTACAAAGAGGAGAGGATGTTCTGCTGTAGCTGGAGCTAAAATTCTGGTGGAACATTTTGCTTCCTCACTCTGTTATCAATGGGTCTGTCTCCCAGTGTCAGAGGTAAGTGTATAAGCTGGAAGCGCTTCATACTAAGATTGGCATCTGAAATTGAAAGTTATTGCATTAATCTGCACCATCATCACTTGCATTGATAGGTGAAAGAAGAACTGAAGAAAAACATCCCTGAATCAAGGCAGCTTTCTGAATAAAATTTGCAGTGATACATGATATTTCCTATCACAATGATCCATGACTAATAAGAGAGTCAAAGGTAGACAAGAAAGGAGAGATCATTCTTGTTCAAGAAGTGGAGTAGAGACAACCCTGGAAATTATAGACCAGTGAGCCTTACTTTGATTATGGGTAAAATGTTGGAAAGGGTTATAAGAGATAGGATTTCTAATCATCGAGAGAAGAATAAGTTGATTAGAGATAGTCAACATGGTTTTGTAAAGAGTAGATCATGCATCACAAATCTTATTGAGTTCTTTGAGAGGGTGACTAAACAGGAGGATGAGGGTAAAGTGGTTGATGTGGTGTGTATGGATTTCAGTAAGGCATTTGATAAGGTTCCTCAGGGTAGGCTATTGCACAAAATACAGAAGCATGGGATTGTGGGTGACTTAGCAGTTTGGATCAAACATTGGCTAGCTGAAAGAAAACAGAGCGTGGTGGTTGGTAAGAAATATTCATGCTGGAGTTCAGTTACTAGTGGGGTACCGCAAGGATCTGTTTTGGGTCCACTGCTGTTCGTCATTTACATGAGGTACCGCAAGGATCTGTTTTGGGTCCACTGCTGTTCGTCATTTACATGAATGACCTGTATGAGGGCATAGAAGGATGGGTTAGTAAATTTGCAGATGACACTAGGATTGGTGGAGTTGTGGATAGTGACGAAGAATATTGGAGGTTTCAGAGAGACATAGATAAGCTGCAGAACAGGGATGGAGAGGTGGCAAATGGAGTTTAATGTGGAAAAGTGTGAGGTTTAGATTAGACTAGACTACTTACAGTGTGGAAACAGGCCCTTCATCCCAACAAGTTCACACTGACCCTCCAACGAGCAACCCACCCAGACCAATTCCTCTACATTTACCCCCTCACCTAACACTACGGGCAATTTAGCATGGCCAATTCACCTAACCTGCACATTTTTGGACTGTGGGAGGAAACCGGAGCACACGGAGGAAACCCACACAGACACAGGGTGAATGTGCAAACTCCACACAGACAGGTAGCCTGAGGCAGGAATTGAACCCGGGTCTCTGGTGCTGTGAGGCAGCAGTGCTAACCACTTTCCCTTCACTTTGGATGGAGTAACAGAAATGCAGAGTACTAGGCTAATGGTAAGATTCTTGGTAGTGAAAATGGGCAGAGATCTTGGTGTCTAGGTATATAGATTCTTAAAAGTTGCCACCCAGGTTGATAGGGTTGTTAAGAAGGTATATGGTGTGTTAGCATTTATTGGTAGAGAGTTTGAGTTTCAGAACCATGAGATCATGCTGCAGCTGGACAAAACTCTGGTGTGGCCAAAATTGGGGTATTCCGTACAGTTCTGGTCACCGCATTATAGGAAGAATTTGGAAGCTTTGGAAAGAATTCAAAGGAGATTTACTGAGATGTTGTCAGGTATGAAGGGAAGGTCTTGTGAGGTAAGGCTGAGGGACCTGAGGCTATTTTCATTAGAAAGAAGAAGGTTGAGAGGTGACTTAAAGGAGACTTTTTTTTAATTTCAAAAATATACTTCATCCATAAGTTATTTTGATGGTCTGTACAGTTGGTCATGCAATACATACGGAAACATTCCATTTCTTTGTATACAGAGATCAGAATTCAGAATTTATCATTTGTATATACAGGTCTGTACATTTATCAATCATATATCCATATATTTAGCTGAGGCGTCAGCAGAGCCCAAATGACTGCGTGGGCCCCCTGTTCTTCTTAGGCAGGCAGATGTTAGACGGTGGTCTTTCCCCACCGCGCCTTGGCGGCAGCTGCCCCAAGCTTCAGCACATCCCTCAACACGTTGTCCTGGACCTTGGAATGTGCCAGTCTGCAACACTCAGTCGGGGTCAACTCCTTCAGCTGGAAGATCAACAGGTTTTGGACTGCCCAGAGAGCGTCCTTCACCAAGTTGATTATCCTCCAGGCACAGTTGATGTTCGTCTCGGTGTGCGTCCTGGGGAACAGACCATAGAGCACGGAGTCCTGCGTCATGGCGCTGCTCGGGACGAACCTCAACAAACACCACTGCATTCCTCTCCAGACTTCTTCTGCATAGGCACATTCCAGAAGGAGGTGTGTGACAGTCTCGTCTCCCCCACAGCCGCTTCGAGGGCAGCGTGCGGTGCGGCTGAGAGTCTGGGCGTGCATAAAGGATCTCACAGGCAGAGCTCTTCTCACTACCAGCCAGGCCATGTCTTGGTGCTTGTTGGAAAGATCTGGCAATGAGGCATTCTGCCAAATGGCTTTGACAGTCTGCTCAGGGAACTGCTCGATAGGATCCGCCCTCTCCTTTTCCCGAAGGGGTGACTTAATTGAAACATACAAGATAATCAGAGGGTTAGCTAGATTGGACATTGAGAGCCTTTTTCATCAGATGTCGATGCCTAGCACAAGGGGACATAGATTTAAATTGAGGGTGATAGGTATAGGTTAGATGTCAGAAGTAGTCTCTTTACTCAGAGAGTAGTAAGGGCGTGAAATACACTGCCTGCAACAGTAGTAGACTTAGATTAGATTAGATTAGATTACTTTACAGTGTGGAAACAGGCCCTTCGGCCCAACAAGTCCACACCGACCCGCCGAAGCGTAACCCACCCATACCCCTACATTTACCCCTTACCTAACACTACAGGCAATTTAGCATGGCTAATTCACCTGACCTGCACATCTTTGGACTGTGGGAGGAAACCGGAGCACCCGGAGGAAACCCACGCAGACACGGGGAGAACGTGCAAACTCCACACAGTCAGTCGCCTGAGGCGGGAATTGAACCCGGGTCTCTGGCGCTGCGAGGCAGCAGTGCTAACCACTGTGCCACTGTGCCACCGTGCCGCCCATGTCAGCTTTGAGGGCATTTAAATGGTCATTGGATAGGCATATGGACGAGAATGGAATAGTGTAGGTTAGATGGGCTTCAGATTGGTTCCACAGGTAGGCGCAACATCAAGGGCTGAAGGGCCTGTACTACGTTGTAATGTTCTATAGAATTCCTATAGTGTGGAAACAGGCCATTCAGCCAATACCAACACTCCAAAGATCCAGCACCCCACACCCTATCCCCGTACTCCTGCATTTCCCATGGTTAATCCGCATAATTTACACATCCCTGGATACTATGAGAAATTCAGCATGGCCAATCCACTAAACCTGCACATTTTTTGACTGTGGGAGGAAACCCACACAGAGAGAATGTACATATTCCATACAGACAGCCACAACACGCAGGAATTGAACCCAGGTTCCTGATGCTGTGAGACAGAAATGCTAAACACTAAGCCACTCCAATCCAATCAGCTGTGACCTTAATGAATGATAGTGCAGACTCAAGGGATCAAATAGCATAGTTCTGCTCTGAATTTGTATGTTTGTATTTTCATATTAAGACACGCTGAGGTTTGCACAGAGCATGTTACGTTTTGACTGTGGTGTCTTTTGTATGTTATTGAGTTAATATCAATGCAGGGATAGGGACTTTATGATTCTTTCTATTTTGTGTTCCCGCACTAGGGAAGGAAATAAAACTAAATGTACATCTGCTCTGTGGAGTCTTTGGCTTTCTGTTCCTGTTGAGTCAACAAATTTCAATGAGTCTTGGTAATACTGAGAAGTAACAATTACGCATTATGTAATTGGGTCTGGAGAATGATGCACAACAGCTCACAAAAGTAACAGAACAGTGAGTTTTATAGCTCACATCACTAAAGGTAGGAGTGAGAGCAATCGTACATATCCAAGGAGAGTAATATAATATCTTTGCTAACAAGTTTTCCAATTTGCATTTCACACATTTCAACAATGCATGCTAACTGTTAATTTTGTCAGTAATTAATGGGCAGCACAGCAGCTTTAAAGTTCAGCTAAAATTCAAGTAATTTTGGATACTTGCCAACTCCCCAGTCTTACTGTTAGGTCTTTACTGAATACGGCAACTTAGTTTCTATCCACCGGAGACCTGTAATCTTCACCAAAAATAAAGCTTAAGTGATGTTGTCAACTAACCTGTATTAAATTAGAGTGGAAAGGCTCTCCATAGGATTGATGGTTAATTGCAACTTAATTAGCATAATTATGTATGCTAATAGCATCTCAAATGAATAGTACTTATCGTGAGGTTTTAAACTTATTAACACTGGCAGATTAAAACATCATTTTTCATGTTTAAACATACTATAATTGTAGTTTGAAAGTGATATTTCACTATTCAGATTTTTTTTGGTTAAACTATCATTTATAAATATTGGCATTTTCATTCTGAACATTATCGGGTTTCTTGCATTATAAGAGATCAGCCATTGAGTGCTATGTGGAATTGGCTCTGCACTCAACCCCTAGTTAATAGGTACCTTGTTAAATGAAAATGCTCCATTAAAGAGTACACTAGACCTGACAATAAATTCTAGCAAATATTTTCATAATGAAGTAATGAACAAAATGGACGTTTCTCCATATAATTTTACACAGCTCAAGTAGCTCACAATGATACAATATTAAGGTAGATCATTGAGAACTGGGAAAACCTGTGAGTAGAATTAATGAGCCAAGGGAATGCATTTGGATATTTGGTTCTTACCCAGCAATGACTTTCGCCATAGCCAAACAAATTGTGGAAGTTGGGACATCAAGTGCTGGAATTATGGAATAGATCAGGCAGTATCTACAAAGAAGAGAGAGAGGGATAAAATAGTTAGAGGCCTGGATTTCTGTTTTGATTTCAAAGCAGATAAGCAGTCAAGCAATAGTATGGAATTATTTCCTAATTTGAAACAGTAAGCTAGCTTGTCTCTAACTTAAAGTGCTCCAGGTGTTCAATTTACAGTTCAAATGACAGGAGAGTTACCAGGTAATTTTTTTTCAACTTTAAATGCGTAATAGTACTTTGTCCATTGGATGAAGCACACTAACATGCAAGGCTGATAAATATTACGGTCAAAGCTGAAACTATAAAGTTTCAGCTTTGATCTCCAGCATCTGCAGACCTCACTTTCTCCTCAAATATTACGGTCAACTTTCTTTTCCAGAACAGAATTAATCACTGCAGCAAAAACATGTCTAATTTATACAACTGCATCTAATAATGACATTTGGAGTTGCCAAAACAGCTAACTTTTAGTGTGGAAAATACAAAGATGAGTATTATTTAAATGGTTTAAGTAGCGAGGGAGGTGCAGCAAGCAACCAAGAAGGCAAATTGTGTTCTTTCCCCATCTCCACTTATCTGGTTACTCTTCCCCCACCTTACCCTTGCTCCTCCCCAAATCTATCTTCCATGTAATGCCCAAGTATTACAAGCTGTTATCAACTCTGATAAAAAAAAAGTCACTGGACTCGAAACATTAACTCTGCTTTCTCTTCATAGATGCTGCCAGACCTGTTGAGTTTCACCAGCAATTTCTGATTTTCTTAAAACTATCAATTGCTGTCTGTCTGCATTAAGACAAATGAATACATTACCTTTGTAGAAAAGAATTGGGAAGAAATCTGAAGTTAAAAATATTTCCAGTGCTTTCATAGACATGTTTGCAATTAAGGAAGGAAGTGGTATTAGCAGCAGTGGTAACGTCTTCCTGCAGAATCTTTCATGTTCTCTATCAGACATCACCAGCTTACTGATAAATAGCTTCAAGCTTTTTCTTGAGTTTCAGTTGATTGAGCAAGATGAAATGTTGATGCTTTTACTTTTGTTGGTTCTTGGGGTAGGAAAGAGAGTTCAGCTATTATCTAACATTTATATCACACTTTCCGAAAGACGATATATCACATCACATTCACAGTTACAGAAATAGGCCATTTGGCTCAACTTGCCAATGTTGATTATTGTGTTTCAGATGAGCCACCTACTTGATTTCACCCTGTTGACATAATGTTCTAATCCTTCCTCCAGTATAAAGTTAAAAATCACACAACACCAGGTTAGAGTCATAGAGACTCCAGTATAAAGTTAAAAATCACACAACACCAGGTTAGAGTCATAGAGATGTACAGCATGGAAACAGACCCTTCAGTCCAACTCATCCATGCCGACCAGATATCCCAACCCAATCTAGTCCCACCTGCCAGCACACGGCCCATATCCCTCCAAACCCTTCCTATTCATATACCCATCCAGATGCCTTTTAAATGTTGCAATTGTACCAGCCTCCACCACTTCCTCTGGAAGCTCATTCCGTACATGTAAGACCCGCTGTATGAAAAAGCTGCCCCGTAGATCTCTTTTATATCTTTCCTCTCTCACCCTAAACCTATGCCCTCTAGTTCTGGACTCCTCCACCCCAGGGAAAAGACTTTGTCTATTTTCCCTATCCATGCCCCTCACAATTTTGTAAACCTCTATAGGTCATCCCTCACCCTCCGACGCTCCAGGGAAAACAGCCCCGGCCTGTTCAGCCTCCCCCATAGCTCAAATCCTCCAACCCTGGCAACATCCTTGTAAATCTTTTCTGAACCCTTTCAAATTTTACAACATCTTTCCAATAGGAAGGAGACCAGAATTGCATGCAATATTCCAACAGTGGCCTAACCAATGTCCTGTACAGCTGCAACATGACCTCCCAACTCCTGTACTCAATACTCTGACCAATAAAGGAAAGCATACCAAATGCCTTCTTCACTATCCTATCTACCTTGTACCTCTTATGCTCACATCCAAATCATTTATGTAAATGACTCCATCTCTGATTCCCCTTCCCTTCCTCAACTTTTCCATTTCTGGATGAAGGTTATCAACTAATATTTCATCGAAGTTCATGAAGTCACAAAGATATCTGACACAAATATTTGAAGTCACACAGATATCTGACTACAGTTCCTCATATTCCACTTCCTTAAAGGACTCAAATTCATTCTCAGAGTTTCTCCATCTCTATTATATCTGTTTGGAAATTTCAATCTTCCACACTGGCACATCTAATATTGCTTTCCTTTTTCCCAATCAAGCACATCCTCACCATCTAGCCCCCACCCCACCATGATTGAAAGGACTCTCCAGCACATCTGACCAACATCAACCCTACTTTCAAATCTTGTCCTGTCTCCCAAAATCATGATCGGATTCTCTGTGTCCTCACATTCTACCTTAGAAGCTTCCATATTTGACAGTTCATTTTCTGTCTTTCCCACCTCCTCTGTCATGATATTATTGCCAAATACACCATTTAGCCATTGATTCTCTTCTGGTCTCCACAAACCTCCTCTGTAGTGCCTCACCCCCATCCTCAAATTTACTTGCTCAAAACTTTTAACCTCCTTGGATCTGGTGAAACCTCTCGGACTTGAAACATCTGCCATTTTGCTCTCCCCAAGTATTGCCTGACCTTCTGAGCATTTTCATTTGTTTTATGTCAAATGTCCAGTAGCTGTAGTCCTTTGTTTCTATAAATGAAATCTGAATCTGACAGTAAAGATTATTTATTTAATGGTTTTCATCCAATTAAGGTTTAACGTTTGGTCTTGTACTATGGGCAGAACCAAACCCTGTCTTCTATTTAACATTTTGACTTTTAGTCAATAAAAGTGAGGTTCAATTAAGGGGATCTATGCTTGATGGGGGTTAGACCCCCGTTAGTAGTAATTTTATTGGAAGGTGAACTCGGAATGTCCTGAGCAGTAATGCAGCAAGCTTTGAACATCTGCATGTGTACAAATGCATTGATTGCATTGTTACTTGATTCTGTTTCTCTGCTTGCTAAAGTGATCAAAGAGTACATTGCACCAGGAGGAGTCAACACTCACAAACTGGATCTGCTGAATGTTTTAAATGTCCCCGAATGCAGTTGAAAGATCAGAAAACTCAAATATGCCACCAGGAACATTCTTGTAAGAAATCAGCCGAGAGTTAAAAGCAGATTTGACTGCATAAAATTAAAACTGCTAATTCAACACGGAAGCACAGAAAATAGGAATGGGAGTAGGCTGTTCGGCCCTTCAAGCCTGTACTGCCCATTTAATACAATCAGCCATAATAACGGATCATCCAACTCAGTACCCTGTTCCCACTTTCAGTCCATACTCTTTGATAATTTTAATAACTATCTATCCCCTTCTTGAAAACCTTTCATGTTTTAGCCACAACCACTTTCTGTTACAGAGAATTCCATAGGCTCACCACTGTCTGTGTGAAGAAATTTCTCCTCATCTTAGTCCCAAATGTCCTAGTTCATATCATCCGACTGTGACCCCTTGGTTCTGGACTCCCTGATCATCTGGAACGTCCTTCCTGTGTTTAGCCTGTTTTAAGAACTGTGATTTGACATCATATTTGAAAGTCCCAATTCAACATAAGATGACATCATTATTTGGCTCACCATGAATGTACTGGCCGTTTGGAAGTTCGAAACATAGTTTCGAAGCTGACCATTCAGCCCGTCAAGTCTAAACACACCTTCTGAAGAGCATCTCATACAATCCCTGTAACCCCACATTTCCCATAGCGAATCTACTTAACCTGGATTCTTTGGACTGTGGCAAAACAATCCACACAGACATGGGGTGAACATGCAAACACTACACAGACAGTTATCCAAGGGTCAGATTCAACCCAAGTCCCTAGTGCAGTAAAGCAGCTGTGCTAACCACTAAGCCAACATGCCACCTCTGGCTCAAGACTGTTGTTCCCTGTTAAGTTATTCCCTAGTTGGTGAATATAGAAGTAGGTTCACTTTGTCAGGATAAAAGATCAACTATTTGAGAAAGGAGAAATTTCTACACTCAGAGGTAGAACTGCAGTGCTGTTGATGTGTTGCTGTTCAGGACGTTCAAGACAGAGGCTGATAAACTTTTGGAGAATAAGTCAAACCAAGATTTTGTTTTCATTCAAGGGATGTGGATATTGCTGATCAGATCTGCAAATACTGTCCATCCCTAATTGCAGTCAAGAAGGTGCTGGAAAGCTGCTATCTTGGATGTTGAGACGCCTGCAGTGATGTTAAATATTGGCAATGGAGGCAAATAAAGTTTATGTAGAAGGTCAGCCATGATCTTCCTGAATAGGAAATCAGGCTCGATGTGTCATATGACCTACTCTCTCATTTTTATGCTCTTATGTAATTATGTAATCCTCTTCCCTCTCCTCATAGTCCTGCAATTGTTTCTCTCGAGCCGCATGACATTCTATCGACCAAATTGACTCTACAAACTTAAATTCGCATTTGGAAAGCAAATTGTGAAGCAAGATAATCAGAGGGTTGAGGGAATGTGCATGCCAAATGCATGAGCTCAAGCTGAATGTGAAGATGTAGGACTTTGTATTTGAAGCATCACACAGACACTAAACCTGAGTAGCAGAACTTTTTCATTGAATTGTTACCGAAAGCTGAAAAACTCCAGTTTTCAAAATCATTTGAGGACAGTCAAGGTCATGAGGACCGCCCTATGGAGGTGTATCAACATTAATGAATGTCCTTGGAAGTGAGTCTGAAGCATTGGATGGTAATTTTTCTTTTTGGTGATAGTTGTATTATCTGCTAATTTTGCCAGGTTGAGTTATTGATTTCTCTGTATTAACACATTTTAGTGATAACATCTGCACAGTGTTTTCTGAGATTTGTGGCCAAAACCAATACCGCTCTTGACAAAGACTCCACAAAATGCAGACGTTTGGCTAGATAAATATATCCTGATCTTGCAATACAGAGATGGCTACCTTATATTTAGTTCCTCTTTGCAAGGAATGTACCAAGATTGAGAAGTAGCAGAAATTGATATTGGAACCTGTTGCAAATACGTCAGCTTAGGCTGATGTTTCAGTACGCTTCTGTGCCACCTGAGAAATTGGCCATCAAAGCACAGAGGTAGGTAGATGTTTATGGGTGGCTTAATAAATACTTTTCTTCCTCATTACTGAAAATAAAGTTTGAGAGCATGCATACAGATACCCACAAACACATACAATCATAGAAAGGAGGCACGTTGGCTCAGTGGTTAGCTCTGCTGCCTCGCAGCACCAGCGTCGGGCGACTGTGTGGAGTTTGCATGTTCTCCCTGTGTCTGTGTGGATTTTCTCCGGGTGCTCCAGTTTCGTCCCACAGTCCAAAGATGTGCAGGTGAGGTGGATTATGCATTATGGGTGCAGCATGGGCGTGGAGGCTGGGTCTGGGTAGGATGCTCTTTGGAATATTGGTGCACACTCAATAGGTTGAATGGCCTCCATCAACATTGTAAGGGTTCTATGATAGACATACGCATGAATAGATTAGATACATACAAATGCACACATATATTAAGACACACACATTTAAATTCACATGAACATACCGCATTTGCATTCCAACAAGGAGCAAGATTAGCCTATTAAGCACCTCAAGTCTGCTTGGTGATATATACATGGGAAGAAGTGAGGTCTGCAGATGCTGGAGATCAGAGATGGAAATGTGTTGCTGGAAAAGCGCAGCAGGTCAGGCAGCATCTAGGGAACAGGAGAATCGACGTTTCGGGCATTAGCCCTTCTTCAGGAATGGTGATATATACATACATTGGTGATATATATACATTGGTGATATATACATACACAGAACAGTACATATTGACAGATCCACGTGCTCATACCCACATACATACACAATGATAATGCTTTTGTGTTTTTCTCAAACCCTGAGGCTACGCAATTTCTGATGTCCAGTTTCATATTGATCCCATGAAGAAATAGTGAGCACACCATTTGTGTTCACATGGTTGATTGAAAATGTTCATTCACTGTGCCTTTGTGATGAAAAAGAATCAAGACTAACATGATTAGATTTTAGAATCCCTACAGTATGGAAACGGGCCCTTCCACCCAACAAATCCACACCAACCATCCGAACAGTAACTCACCCAGACCCATTACCCTACCCTATATTTACCCCTGAATAATGCACCTAACACTGAAGAATTTAGCATGGCCAATTGACCTGACCAGCACATGTTTGGATTGTGGAAGGAAACTGGAGCACCCGGATGAAGCCCACACAGACACAGGAAGAATGTGCAAACTCCACATAGACAGTTGCCCGAAGAGGGATTTGAACCTGGGTTTCTGGCACTGTGAGGCAGCAGTGTTAACCACTGAGCCACATGAAAAACATCTTTAGACACTCAGCTAAATTTAGAAGTGGGGATCTTGAATTTTAAGGACTTATAAATTTTATCCAGTGAGATTGAAGGACTGCACTGCAGAACAAATTGGAAACATAAAGTTGGAAAGTTGAGGAGTCAAAAGGCTAGGAGGAAGAAGAGAATCTTTTAAAGGGGGATCACATTACGAATGTAGATAGATTGGGAAGAATAATACAAAGGTGATGTGTGCATTCCTTCACCATATTTTATTAACTCAATGTTGTGTTAGATCAATGTCAGCTATTAGCCAGAATACTGAAAAGATTCCCTACTTTTCTTCAAACGTGACGGTAGGTTCTTCAAAGCCAGCTCAGGGCTCAATTTAATGAGATATGAAAAGTGTTAATTTTGTACATTAGTTGGGTGATTTTATTCATTCACAGGATATGGGTATCATTGGCCAGGGTAACATTTATTGTCCATTTTTAATTCCCCAGAGATCAGCTAAGAGTCATCATACTTCTGTGGTTCTGGAGTCACATGTAGGCCAGAACAGATAATCACAGCACATTCCTTTAGTGAAAGGACAAATGTTTTCTTCTGAGTCAAGAGTGTAGTGCTGGAAATGCACAACACTTCGAAGGAGCAGGAGAATCGAAATTTCAGGCATAAGCCCTTCTTTTTTGCAAATCGGATATTGTCTGATATGCTGTGCTTTCCCAGCACTACACTCTCGACTCTGATCTCCAGCATCAGCAGTCCTCACTTTCTCACAGTTGATTTCAACCTTACTGCAAAGCCTCTTCCAAGGATGCCTACCTTAAAGACGTTCTTCTCCTCCTCTCTCTACAAAGATCTCAGGGAGTCCCCTGTACCACCCCCCCCCAAGTCCTCTCCTCTGCACTGAAGCTCTTCAGCGACACCCTCAAGCAGACTCACTACCACAGCCACATCTCCTTTCTTAGTACCTGCCTACGGAACGATCTGATCCCACGTGGACTCCGGACCACATTCAGATCAACACAGTTTGGAAAGACGGGCTTATGCCTGAATCATTGATTCTCTTGCTCCTCAGATGCTGCCTCACCTGCTGTGCTTTTCCAGCACTACACTCTCGACTCTGAGCTCTGCAGTCTTCACTTTCTCCTTAATGTTTTTTTCTGTCAATCAACAACATTTTTATGTTTATCTTTTGACTCTTAATTCCAGATTGTTATTGTTATTGAAATCAAGTTCCACCAACTGCCATAATTATTCTGGACACCAAAATAGCCACGCAGCTGTGACTGGTGACGTCACTTCCTCGTGTCATACCTTCTTTTCCAGGGTGTGTTTGTGCGTGTGCAAATAATGTAGACATTATGTTAGACTGTCTGTGTGTGCTGTGGTGAGTTTTCTATCTGTTAGAATGATAGCCATTACATTTCCCCAAGGCTTTTTTCAGGCATTGACAGCAAAAACCCATTATATCGACAGACGATCACTCACACACAAGCAACCAGCTCCTTTCCAATCTGTATTGGACATGGGAAAGAGTGTCAGTGAAAACACAGAGTTTTATTGTTGCACAAAGCAAACTCCGAAGAGCTGCTGAGAAAATTCTAAATTTTGTGCAAGTCATTCTATTATAGCACACATTTTGTCAATGTGAATTTGCTGTAACATGATTGATGAATTGGGGATGCAGTTTCTGAAGCGTGAACTTTTGACACATATGTTGGCTGTAACACGATTACAGCACCAACACTTGAAACGCTGTTTCTCAAGTGCAATTTTTCTACAATGCAGGGTTGCACAAGAACGCACCCATCGCATTATAGAAAAACAGACTGTACTGAGATGTTTTTAATGACTGTCACAGGAGGGAATGAAATGTCTGTCGATTTAATGCCCAGGGGTTTAACTCCACCCAGCACTGTGACTATATAAACAGTGACATCTTTCTTCCAGGTAGATGACATTCCATTGCCAAGCTGTGTTCGCATGTTTGCCATACTGCACCCTATAGTGTTGGCAGTCATATTAAATGTAGCTGAATTATGACTGCTTTAATGAAGAGTCATCTAGACTTGAAACATTAGCTTGCTTTCTCTCCACGGACGCTGCTTGACCTCCTGTGAACTCCAGTATTTTTTTGTTTTCAACTCCATCCAGAAACTGTAGCTAGGTAGCAATCAGCACAGAGCCTTTTCCAAACTAGTTTGCCTCACAGTTAAAGTGATAATTTCTGTCTCCTTTCTCTCTTAAAAGTGTTGCTTGCCTGCTTTCCACAAATCTGGCATTTCATAAACAGTAGGTGAGTGTAATACATTTTAACTTTTAGTCTTTCAGTTCCAAGAAGTCATAGCCAATCAAAAAACTTTACATAGTCATAGAGTCATGTGAATGTGCAGCATAGAAATAGACCCTTCAGTCCAACTCGTCCATGCCAACCACATATCCCAACCTAATCTAGTCTCACTTGCCAGCATCCGGCCCATATCCCTCCAAACCCTTCCTATTCATATATTCATCCAGATACTTTTTAATTGTCGCAATTGTACCAGCCTCCACCACTTCCTCTGACAGCTCACTCCATACACATACCACCCTCTGTGTGAAAAAGTTGCCCCTTAGGTGTCTTTAGCTCATTCCATACATGTACCACCCTCTGCATCAGAAGGTTGCCCCTTAGGTGTCTTTTATATCTTTCCCCTCTTACCCTAAACCTATGCTCTCTAGTTCATCTGTCATTGTTATTGTTTGGTAGCAGATGCAGCAGGTAATTTTCATTCAGCACTTCCCATAAACCATAACGTGCAATGAGACAGATCTGGTTTGTGATTTGAACTAATAGCCACAGCATCCGGGATAACACTCCTGCTCTTCCAAATATTGTTGTGGGATTTTTTTATATCCATTTGCAAGGTTAGGCCGTGCATTAATAGCTCATCCAAGAGGCAACACCCCTGACAATGTAGTGGTCCCTCAGTTATGTACTGCATTTTCTGTCTTGATTTTATGCTCCATATTATGGTGCTTAAATCCTCACTCCAGGGCATGTTAGTTCCTATGCCATAGCATAGGACAAAAAGTGAAGCCTGATCATTTTGAAATATCTATCTGAATTTATTGAGGAGTTCCACTCATATGCTTTATTAATGTGAAAACCGTTGCACAGCGTTATACCTGCCGTGGATAGATATGAATAACTCCAATTCCTATATGGATGCAGAAGAAATCAAATATTACCAACCTGTGTCAGGTACAGACCACCAATCAACAAGCCGCAGGCCAGGGAAACAGTCAGACAAAACAGTCTCAGGATGATCCAGCTCATGATTACAGATGCGCACAACAGACTACACAGGTATAGACAAGAAACTGCACATCAAAAATAGTTAATTTCAACTGCAACCATTCCGGAGTGGACCATGACAATCAAACATAAGACACAACAGAACCCCATGTACAGAAAGAGAATGGCACTTCAAGACAAAATGACTAAGCTAACCAACAGCAGAGAAGACAACACAACAGACACATGAGTCTACAACAGACAGTTTACTGACACAGAAAAAGCCGTACTAGCCAAGGGACTCAATGACACCACAGGAATGCAAAAACAATAGACTTCCTAGCTGCATTAGAATGTATGCTCAGGACTAACTGAAGAGACAAGGCAAACAGTCAGACAAACTATCGAACCCTTACTAATAAAGAAATGACAAATGAACAACCTCAACACCAAAGACAGAGAAGCCCTAAAAACACTCAAAAATGACAAGAACATAATCATAATACCAACAGAAAGAGCAGAATGGCAGTTATCTTGGACAAGATTGAATGTATTCAGAAAGCAGATAAACTACTTCCAGATACCAACACCTACCTACAGAGGGAGTGTGACCTCATGCCATAGATAACCAAGAGAATAAACAACACTATTTTGGAACCATGAAAAAAACTGAGTAATAACCAGGATTGACCTACAAAGGATGAAGCTAGGGTTGGGGAACCTGCAGCCTTAAGGCCACATGTGGCCTTCTAGGTCATTGTGTGGGGCCTTTTGAATGAATCCAAATTTTGCAACATGCACGAAAAATGCTTTCTTGCTTTTCAACCACTTATTGCTGCAAATCTACATTCTCCTACTTAACCAAAATCCAAGATTTTACGGATTACCCAAAGTAAACAAACCACACCTACCACTTAGACCCACCGTGGCTGTCTCAGGAACGCCATTGCATCAACTGGCAAAAGAACTCCAACAAAAACTAAAACATCTTATTAGCGGATCCAAACACCCCATACAATCATTAGAAGAATTCCTAGACAACATCAAGAACATAAACATAGACAAGGTCAAAACAGTGGTCTCATTTGATATAACAGTACTGTTCACTTCAATTGACAAAACTCTAGCCAGACAGACAATAGCCAACCTCCTGGACAGGCAGAAAAGACAACACGACGGGGAACTTATCACCAAGGACTGCATGCTCAAACTATGAGACCTTGCTTGACGACACACTTCACATTCATCAACCAAATATATGAACAGATCAATGGAACACCTAAGTGCTCACCCATCTCTGGGCTCAGAGCAGAAGCAGTGATGCAGTGATCGGAACAAACAGCCTTACCACAAATCCAACTTAAACTCTGGATCAGATATGTCGATGACATTTCTATTGTCATTAAGAGAACAGAAATCGAGAACACACACTGCATTATCAACACCATACTCACAGGGATCAGGTTTACAAGAGAGGAGGAAGCCAACAATCAACTCCCATTCCTGGATGTAATGATACAAAGAACACAGAACAGGGAATGCACCGCAAAAGTGTACAGGAAAGCCACGGACATGGACCAGGTCCTACACGACAACAGCAACCACCTGAACACACACAAGAGAAGCTGCATTTGGACCCTGTTCAAAAGGCTACAACACATTGCAGCATTCCCGACCTACAAAGGGAAGAGCAACACCTCTACAGAGTATTCGCCAAGAACAGATGTCCCCACATCTTCACCTGCAGATGCCTAACAGACAAACAATTTAACAAGGACATGCCACGACCTAACTCACTAGCCACGCTACCTTACATAAAAAGTGTCTCGGAGCTAACAGCCAGACGTCTCCAACCATTGGGATCCATGACAGCCCATAAACCGACAGCTACGCTTAGACAACAACTCACCAGGACAAAAGACCCTACACCCATCATGTGCAAGACTAAAGTAATTTACAGAATTCAATGCAAACACTGCATGGAACACTCTATAGGTCAAACAGGTGGACAACTAGCAATCCGCATCCACGAATGCCAACTCTCCACTAAACGCCACGACCAGCCATCCCTAGAAGCCACACACACAGATGACAAGGACCACAAATTCAACTGGGACAACACAACAATCATAGGACAAGCTAAACAGAGGACAGCCAGAGAATTTCTCAAAGCATGGCACTCATCAACGGACTCCATCAACAAGCACATTGACCTCAACCCACGACAACGAACAGCTGAAACCAGCAACTGGAAGCAGCAGGAACAGTACCAAATAAATTCCAGAAGAGACAGTACAGCAGTGCAGTACAGGAGGCTCCAAAGCACTGAGGATGTCACCATGACAGGGGATGAAACATCTGCAAATCAACTTCCCAGCTCGGCAAACATACCCACAAGCACAACAACCGACACCCGAGCTACAAATCTTTACATCCACGCTTTTGGCAAAGTTAAAATACTGAAAAAATTTAGAATTTCCAATTAGAAACCTTACAGAAGGGGTGATGAAGGAACAAAATAATATGTAGCATAATTACTGCATGCAATTTGTGTGATCAGAATGATCGTTTTACAGAGCATGCTTGTGTTGTCTTTTGGCCGAGTTCAAGTTGCATTGAATGATTTGGAGGGGGTTGCATTGCAGGTTTTCTCACTGTATCTTACCAAACTCATCCCCAAATTACACGCCGTCTCTCACATCCAATTTCCCAGCCACCTTACCACATATCTTTCCTGGATACACCAGATTCCCACCAGTGGTCCTTGTGCAAGCAAGGTCTTTAAAAGTCCATCGTGCACTCAGAGGAGGACTGCCCGTGCTTGTCTCTGACATTTGCATCTGACATGGCAGACCAGGGAAATCAGGCTCTCATTCTGCATGCAGGCCCTTAAGGTCCCATTAGATGAGTGATGCAAAGGGACGGCTTCCCCTTCCTCTGGACCAGACCAGTGGAGGTCTCTACACCAGACACCAGACACCAGCCTGGTTTCAACCACCTGGAGGAACACATACAATGTCCTTCTCCACTCTGCCAGGGTAGGTGCCACCACCTTCTCTCTGATACCTCACACTCACTCTCTTTCTGATTCTGAACCACTTTCCACCAAGGCTTATGCTCGACCACTGTCACTGTTTCATACAACATCTTCCATCTCCCAGTGCCACCCACACCAACCTCAGACACCCTACATGCCCTCTGTGCTGCCTACTGACTGACTCAGGACACCTCCTCATTTGCACCAATATTAACAGCAGTGAGGTCCACGTTCATATACTGTAGTCCCTGCCTCTCTCTCTTTCCAGAAGGAAAACAGCCCACAATAGGACAGAAAAAGTGAAGGTGGGTGGTGTGCTGCCTATGATTTGGTTTCCCACCCCTTATGAGGATAGAATCCTGACTCTGATCACCCTGGGCTAGAATCAAGGCTGTCCCTATTCCTGTACCAGGATCCTTGAGGAGAAAGTGAGGTCTGCAGATGCTGGAGATCAGAGATGGAAATGTGTTGCTGGAAAAGCGCAGCAGGTCAGGCAGCATCTAGGGAACAGGAGAATCGACGTTTCGGGCATTAGCGAAGAAGGGCTAATGCCCGAAACGTCGATTCTCCTGTTCCCTAGATGCTGCCTGACCTGCTGCGCTTTTCCAGCAACGCATTTCCATCTCTGTACCTGGATCCTCTGAGTAAAGGCTATCCCCCATGACTTGACTGAAGACTGCTGATAGCAATGACAAGCTTCCTGGCATTGTGCCCACATCAAAAGCATGGCAACATAGCAGTGAGCCTGATCTCTCTGACTGAGGGAGCGGAGTGTCAAAAGGCAAGGCAAAGTAAGGCAGGGATGCTCTGAGCATCCAGGTTGGATCAGAGTAAGTGGGCATTATGATAACAAAACACTTTGAACCCAAAGATGCAGCTTGGTCCATTCCTTGATCTGGACACATGTCCCTCGAGTATGCAATCTCTTTCCAGTAGCATTACAACAGTAATTGCCAGTATAGCTCAAGGTGCAGCTCAGAGGTGCAACTGTGAACCGTTTGAGAATTGGACATGTGTTATGAGGGCTTTTAGAGGCTGACATATATTGGATGCTAACGTCCATGGGCATGTGGCTGGTGCCCAGTGAGAGATTGGCACTGGGTTTCCAATTTGGAGGTCATTTGGAGCAAGCGGCAAGGTGAATCCACCTGGCACTCATTTCCTTGTTGTATTTTCCTCATGCCGAGCGTATTTGTCGAGTTTGGTAAGATAGGAGTTTGAGTGCTAATGAGCTGAGTAGTGGTATTAACAAGGCACATAACAAGCAGTAATGACTAACAAATGGCAGCAGTTAGTGAGAATCTGGCCATGCCATTAGTGAAAAGCCATAAACATGGAACGAGATGATCTCGATTTTGAGATGGGCCTCACTGCACTTGTCTCCTGATTCTGCCACACATCTCACCAGAGCCCACATTGCCCAGACCACTCTCCCAAAATATCTGTTGTTTCGCAGTTCTTTCCAACAACTCCATACCACCATCACAAGGGCAAATATGGATGGATAATAAAAGCCAGCAACTTCCGATCCCATAAATAAATAAATCTCTTAAAATGGCACATGAGCAGCTATCCATTGAGTCTAATACAACAGACTATACAATAGGAAAGGTTAAACTCGATATAATAGCCAGCCCTGGGATCCTTACCCAATAATCTCCTTTCCCAAAGTAGCACTTTCTTTGAAAATGATCCAATGCAGGAAAATCGACACAGAAAATAGTAGCCAGAGTAGATCATTTGACCCGTTGAACCTTCTCCACCATTCATTATGACCCAACTTAATAACCTGTTCCTGTTTTTCACCCGATAATCTTTGATCCCATTAGCCCCAAGTGCTAAACTCAACTCTTTCTTGGAATCATATAATGTTTTGGTCTCATGTACTTTCTGTGGCAATGAAATCCACAAGGTTACCATCCCCTGAATGAAGAAATTTCTCCTCATCTCAGTCTCAAATGATTTACCCGTATCCTCAATCTGTGACTCCTAGTTGTGAAATTCCCCATCATCAAAAACAACCTTCCTTCAATTACTCTGTCAAGTCAAGTTAGAAATTTGTAGGTTTCTATGAGATTCCTAACCCTAACCCTAATTCTCATTCTTCTGAACTGTCGTGAATATAGTCCTACTGATTCAACCTGTGATAATACTGCTCCTTTAACAAAAGTATGTTGTCCTTGGTTTTTTTTCAAGAGGGGTTATAAAAGGTAGAGGTTCTGATTTGTCTGGGTTAGGGACTTTGCTAATAGCTAACAGATACTGCCTAACGCAACAATCAGGGAAAAGGCTTTCAGTTTTTTTTTAAAAACACTTCTACAATAAAATGGGAGTGGCCAGTTTTCCCAGTTTTTTTTTCTGGTTTGGTGTGGTTTTTGCAAGCTTACCATTTTTTGCCTAGGGGTGTATTTATGGGGATGTCGTAGGAAATTAGAACAGCTCCTTTGTTAAATTGTCGGGATATCATGTCAGTTGGGTTCTGAAATAAATTCTGTCTTCTTTTGCTTATGTTTCATTTGGTGGTGTATAAATAAATTCTGTTTTACTCGAAACCAAGTGGTTTGACCAGCTGCATCACTCCTAGAATATCAACCATACATCTGCCTAAAACAACTAAAAAGTTTAGGATCTGGGCTATCAACTTGAAATGTTTTGAGGGGGTCCGGCTTGATCCATAACAATTTCTTCTGATACATCAGTCCTGCCAGTCCAAGGAATCTCTCTGGCAATCGATGCTTCAGCTAACTTTCAGAAGGTTACATAGTGCACACAATTTTCTCGGTTTTTGATTGACATAAAGACCACCATAACACCACAGAATTACACAAATGAGTTGTTCTAATGGCAACATCTCGGACCAGGCCACCCATTAAGAATATTCCTACTTGATGTCATATGCTGTCTGATTAAATTAGTTGTGAAGCCAAGATACTCAATTCCCTTCTGTTGAGGACAATGATTTGCCTTTCAAAGATAGTTAACTGATTTTGCTGATCGTGATGGAATTGAATTATAAAAGTCACAGTCTGCAGATTTCCATTCAGTGTTAGAAATAAACCCTCTCCGATGTTCTTCTGATCCTTGCTCCATCAACACAAGTGGATTCAGGAAATAAAACCAGCTTTTCCAGCAACACATTTTCTGCTCTGATCTCCAGCATCTGCAGACCTCACTTTCTCCATATTGTTTGACAGTCTTATTTACTTTTGCATGTATGCTTTAGTTTACATTTGTAGCTGTCACTAGCAACATTTACTAGCACTTGGCAGAAGAATCATAATTTAAGAGAAATGTATATTCTGTTAACTTATTTCAGTTTATGTAGTAGTTTTTTTTACTAAATCTGTGGGAAGAGCTCATTATCATATCTGTATCATGATTAGCATAAAGTTTATGAAGTAAACTCAATTTGTTCTAAAATTTCAATATGACACACTCCCAAAATTTCAGAGGCTGTTGATTAACTTTGGAGAAAGATTGGCCTATCTCCCTTTTTTCTTCAATGATGAGAAATGCAAAGCTAAACATTTGTGTGTTCCTTTACTCTCCAAAATTAGAGCTAATTGTTTCTGGAATCCATTCACATTGTCAGCCTCGGTGACCTTCCATGATTACTTATTCAACAATTCTGTTACCAATTGGCTGGCAAGTTCCATTTGACTTATCTCCTTCCTCATTGTTAAGTGGTGGTCTCTGATCTTTGAACTCTTTGTCACAGTTAATCATTATTCCCCTGAATCTGTTTCAATAACTCTCACACTGACACAAATAAGATGAACTGATTGACCTAACTTTGATTCGCAATTCTGCAAAATCTTCAACTATTATCTTCATTATCGAAAATAGATCTTTCTTCACTTCCCTTCATGTGTTCCTGAGACTGCATTTATCATGAAAATGTTCATCACCTTACGAGTAAAGTGTTAGTATAAAACATTCATGCATAGAACTCTAGATCTGCAACCAGCGTTTATGCAATATTGAATTGAAGAAGAAGCACAAAGCAAGATCAACTTCAACAACAACTTGCTCTGATATAGCACCTTTAACATAATAAAATTAGCCCATGACATGTCACAGAAGTGTTACCAGTCAAAATCCTGACATCAAGCCAAAAGAAGAGGCATCATGGCAAAAGTGCAAAAAAAACTTAATCAAGGAAGTAGACTTTGAGACCTGGATTTTCACTATTTTCAACATGTGTGGAAAGTTGAAGAAGTCTGTATCTGCATGTAAATTTAGTAGGGCCATTTGAATTTGATGCTAAGTTCAAAAATATCCTATTTTCACCATCTCAAGGACTTTAATCTCAATGTGGGAGTTTTGAGTTTTTAGATGATCATAAATAGTTGTGAAGGGTAGCCAAGGCGAATAGAACAGTTGATCAAATGCATAATCCTTAAAGAATTAAAATAAAATGACCTGCCTGTGTCATGTTATATCCCAGCCCCTTAATAGTAGTCATTTTAAGAATAGGCTATATGTGTCAGTGAGGGTTTTAAAAAATAGCCTGGCAATCATATTAGCTATTTATTGACATTAATCCAAGGAAAATCATCACCTAATTATTAAGGTTTGGCTACTTTCCACAATTTATCATGAGATAAAAGTAAAATTGGCCATAGTTGTACTGGACCAGAGGACTGCTCTTTCTTTAGAGAGAGCCAACTGTTGGTGTTTTAACCTGAGGATCGCCACACCTCAGACAAGGGGAGAAGTTGTAAAACAGAACCCCTCATGGCAACCTCAACCAGTGCAGGAATTAAATCCATAATGGTCAGTATTCTGCATTGCAAACTAGCTGTCTAGCCAACTAAATAGCCCTAATCTATCATTAACTGTTGTGGTTCTGTTCGCCGAGCTGGAAGTTTTTGTTGCAAACGTTCGGCGAACAGAACCACAACAACGAGCACCCGAGCTACAAATCTTCGCACAAACTATCATTAACTCAGCAGGTGATCCTAAGTTGACAGTTTGATTGACAAAGTCTAATATGTTATTAAAGAATTAACTGTCTTCATGACTATAAAAGTTTTTCGTAATGAATGATGAAACATTTGGAGGAATTTGAATATTTTGAACGGTTTTCCATTAATGGGATTTTTTCTTAGGTTATAGTGGATACCTAAAACTTTATTTTGTTTAATCTCAACCTGGCTCCTGATGTCTGCCCATTGTGGATACTGAATAAGTTAGCAAGACGGTTATGGAGGAATCCTTGGAGGTGAGTGTAAGCATGGGTTGGCAAGAAGCAGAAGTAGGGCTATTGAGGGTAGGTGGGTGGGAGGGATTGCGTTGAATTGAAATGAATAGGACTATTGAGGGTATGAGCATATGAGGGAGTGTGGAGAATGAGCATGATTTAATATTTAATGAAACAACTGAATTAAATGCTCAGAGACCCAGAGCAAGACTTTGAACCAGTCTGGCTCAGTTCTGTGCCTGCCTGCAATCTGAGGCTGGGGTACAGCAGGTCTGATTGTATCCTTGATAGTCCAGCTGAGTTTCTTCTAAGACGGGTGCAGACCTCCCGCTACCGGGCTTGGGAGTGTAAAGTTGGGGCCGAAGTGTCTTAAAGGAATAAAGAGAGATTTATGCTTAGAATTCTGAAGCTGAAGGCATGCTAAGCCAAAGTCTATTCATTTCTTTTTGTGACAGTTCTCTTGGAAGGGAAGCATTTTCTGTGATGAGAAAATGCAACCAAGTCGAAGAATAATTTTGTTTTTGCAAAATATGACCAAGATAAGCTGATAAAGAAATTGAAAACACTCTGTATGATATTAACGACAGGTTTGGCTGCAATTACACTGTCTGTAATCTTCATGCCAATATTGCGTTGATTTAAACCCTAGGTAAAAACAAAAGTTTAGACAGGGGATGATTTTCAAATTTTTCTGCATGGGGCATATTTTGGAAAAAATAACATCCTTCATGAAAACATTAAGACAATCTTGATGACACCTGTACATACTAAACCATTCCCACAGAGACTCTGTAAATAGTAATACACTCCCAAATACAGCCTTGTGCATTTTTTAAAAAGAACGTTCAATCAAAGTACTAGCTGGACAAACGAACAATGTATTCCCATTTTACAAATTCTTTTGATCAACAACAAAAATAACTGGGAAAAAATCACTTTTATATATAAGATCTTATGACATTAAAAAGAAGTATCAGTGGGATAATGGGTTTCACAGAGGCAAAGGAGAGTTGAATGTCAAGCCAAACCATACGTGATTTGGAGAAGTCACCAACATCTTGATGGTAAAGATGGATTTGTCATGTCCCCATCACCACCCCCCCAACACACACACACACATTCACTCTCCCATTTTAACCTCCTGCATCTGAAATGTCTACAGAAGAGTAATGGGGCTATAATAGGGACAAAGTATTCCAGTTATCAATGTGCCTCCTATCCTTGTCACTTTGGGATTTCTGTCAATGTTGGGGATACACTGGCATGAGCCTCATTAATTTATAAAGCACAGAGATATGAACCCAAGTTTTCACCAGTTTACCTCAGAAGATGTTAAAGATCCTGTTGTGGTAGCTTTCAAGGAGGCTCCACAGCATCCCTTGTGCTGACCGATATTAATCACTCAAACCACATCACTCTAAACCAATATCATGGCACTGTCTACATGTCACAAACTACTCTATTGGTGGAAAACCATGCAGGAGCCTGATATGAAAATAATGTTTTTATCCATCTTGTTCTTTCTTTCTTATTTTCTTTCTCTTTTTCTTTCTCTCTTATACAATGATCACTTTTCCATGCCTCAGGCCATAGACAGTAAGAGCCCGTGGACTACTCACCCACTGGGCCTTGCCTTGTGATCACTGGGTAACCCCACAAGAAAAATTCTTGGTCCTCAGGCATTCTGGCAAATGTAGCCCCTTTTAGTTCCATTTACTCCCAGCTCCACTCCAACAGTCATGCTTTTAGTTGAAAGCACACAGCACACCTTTTTCAGGTTACGTACCATACCAGGCAGTGCATTCACCCAGACAGTCATCAGGAGAGCTTATAATCTACCTGCTGACTCCAAGAAGATGCCGAAGGGCATGATCTCCTCAAGTTGAGTCACCAGACGTTTGGACAGCTGTTGATGCTTGACCTCTACTGAACTAATCAATGGCAAGTCTTGAACCTGACAACTTCTTATTGAACTCTTCTACTCATGTTAATGAGAATTGAACAAGTTTGTCACTCAAGTTTTCATCCAGCACAGGAACAATGGGAAAAAACACACTCATGCTCAAGGAACTGTGGCAATTGCAGTGACATCTCTTGTCCTGAAAGGGGCTCCTCTGCTCTTTGTAGAAAATCTTTCCACAGCTTGTACTGAACAGGTCTGGCCCCTGGAAAGAAATATGAAAATCGTTTGGGGGCAAGTGGATAAAAAAACCTCTAATAAAATAAATGAAATGAAAATTAAAATGTTATTTATGTGATGCTGTTAAGCTTTACTTCCTGAAGAAAAGAGAATAATCCAAATGGATTGCTGAAACTTGTCTGAATATTCCGTTCAGCCAATAGTCCTGTAAAATGATTATTGACCCATTTTTTTAACATAATTGTTCTCGTACAATGAAAAGGAGTAACACAAAGTGGAACTGACATGCCGGCTGAGATTTGGTTTTTGTGTAATAGCTCTATCGATTGGAGCTTACAGTAGTTGCTGCTTGGTTTCAGGCTGGATTCAAGTCTAACTTGAGGCACTGTTGCTTAATTTGCCATTTTGTGCAGCAGCAAATCTACATTTAATGAGTTCCCATTAGAATGTGTTGGATTATCTCCTGCAATGATTCAGGGGGTAATTTACCATATGGTGTAGTGAAGATGTGATGTTAAGTCAAAACTGCCCATTTATATTTGTTAGTTGAAGTCATCACAACTTAGCTTGGTTTCATCCAAAAAGGTATCACAGGTAACCAATGGGATAAGTTGTAAAAATAATTGTCTTATACATGATTCTGTGTAATCCAAGATGGAGGACGGGAAAAATGCCTGGCTGTAACAGCTGCTCCTTTCGTGAGGTATTTTAGGTGTTGGAGGTGATTTCCTCAAATTCCAGGAGCAACAATTGCTGTTTTACAAGCTGTTGCATTGTTTTGGAAATTTGGAGAAAAAAAATCACAGCAACAGCACTTTTAAAAGGGAGAGGAACAGACAAAGGATGCACAGGGTGAGCTCAGTGCAGGAGAGAGAGAGAGAGAGAGAGAGAGAGAAAGAAACCCAAATTGCTAACTGACAGAGCAGTGAACCTGCACAGTTACTGCCTTTGCTGTATGAATTCATGAATCACTGGACATCGGAGTGCATCTGGGAAAATTAACAAACAGTTAAATTCACAACTAATCTTGGAGGAACCTGTTTGGGTGAGGTCACAGCACAGAAAGTGCTGTGATATCGTAAGTGTGGCCTTACAGTAAGTCTGCAGTAGTGAGTAGAGTGGGTACTTTCTTGATTATATGTTTTATTGAAATATGTCCCTTGATTAAAATTAAAATACAAGTCATAAGTATTCACTTAACCTGGAGCAGTGTTTTGTAGAAGAATAAGACAGTGCTATTTTCTGGTCTGTAGACTGAAAGAATCAAAAATGGCCTTTAGTAGAGTGATATGTTTTTCTTGTCGGATGTGAGAATTTAGGGAGAGTTTATGGGTTACTGAGGATTATATCTGCAATAAATGCCATTGGTTGCAAATCTATAAGATTGAATGGATCAGTTGGAGAGACAGTTAGAGGCAATGAGGAATTTACAAGAGCAAGGGGATGTGATGGATGGCAGTTATAGGAATGGGGGGAAGTTGCAGCTGCTGTCACAAAGATGTGTTAACTCCAGGAAATGTAAGAAAGGTAGGCAGTTAGTGCAGGAGTCTTCTGTGGCTCTCCCCATTTCAAACAAGTAAGCTGTTTTGGAAAATGTAGGGGGTGATAGATTCTCAGGAGAATGTAGCACGAACAACCAAGTTTCTGGTATTGAGACTGGCTCTAATGCAATGTGGGATACGTCAGTTTCCAAGCTATCGATTGCCTTAGGAGACTTTCTAGTCCAAGGTACAGACAGACGTTTCTGTGGCCAGCAGCAAGAAATCAGAATGGTGTGTTGCTTCCCTGGTGCCAGGATCAAAGATGTTTCAGAGAGGGTGCAGAATGTTCTCAAGGGGGAGAGGGGCCAGCAGGAGGTCATTGTACACATTGGAACCAATGACATAGGAAGGGAAAAGGTTGAGATTCTGAAGGGAGATTACAAAGTGTTGGGTAGGAACTTAAAAAGGAGGTCATTGACAGTAGTAATATCTGGATTACTCCCGGTGCTACGAGCTAGTGAGGACAGGAATAAGAGGATAGAGCAGATGAATGCATGAATGAGGAGCTGGTGTATGGGAGAAGGATTCATATTTTTGGATCATTGGAATCTCTTTTGGGGTAGAAGTTACCTTTACAAGAAGGACGGATTGCACCTAAATTGGAAGGGGGCTAATATACTGGCAGGGAGATTTGCTAGAGTTTCTCAGGAGGATTTAACCTAGTAAAGTGGGGTGTGGGACCCAGAGAGATTGTGAGGAAAGAGATAAATCAGTGACTGGTACAATTGTGAACAAAGGCAAGTCAAACAGTCAGGGCAAGCAGGGACAAAGCAGAGACTGCAAGAGACTTAACAGGGAAGGCAGATGAACTCAGGGCATGGCTAGGAACATGGGACTGGGATATCATAGCAATTACAGAAGCATGGCTCAGGGATGGACAGGTCTGGTAGCTTAATGTTCCAGAATACAAATACTATAAGCAAGACAGAAAAGGAGGCAAGTGAGGAGGGGTTGGGTGTTTTCAATAAGGGACAGCATTCCAGCTGTACTGAGGGAGGATATTCCCGGAAATACATCCAGGGAAGTTATTTGGGTGGAACTGAAGAAATAAAAAAGGGATGATCACCTTATTGGGATTGTATTATAGACCCCCTAATAGTCAGAGGGAAATTGAGAAGCAAATTTGTTAGGAAATCTCAGTTATCTGTAAGAATAATAGCATGGTTACGGTAGGAGATCTTAAATTTCCAAACATAGACTGGGACTGCCATAGTTTTAAGGGTTTAGATGGAGAGGAATTTGTTAAGTGTATAAAAGAAAATTTTCTGATTCAGTATGTGGATGTATCTATGACAGAAGGTGCAAAATTTAACCTACCCCCTAGGAAATAAGGCAGGGCAGGTGACTGAGGTGTCAGTGGGGGAGCACTTTGGGGCCAGCGACCATAATTCTATTAGTTTTAAAATAGTGATGGAAAAGGATAAACCAGATCTAAAAGTTGAAGTTCTAAATTGGAGGAAGGCCAATTTTGACGGTATTAGGCAAGAACTTTCAAAAGATGACTGGGGACAGATGTTCGCAGGTAAAGAGATGGCTGGAAAATGGGAAGCCCTCAGAAATGAGATATCGAGAGTCCAGAGAATTATATTTCTGTTAGGGTGAAAGGAAAGGCTGGTAGGTATAGGGAATGCTGGATGACGAAAGAAATTGAGGGTTTGGTTAAGAAAAAGAAGGAAGCATATGTCAGGTATAGACAGGATAGATTGAGTGAATCCTTAGAAGAGTATAAAGGCAGTAGGAGTATACTTAAGTGAGAAATCAGGAGGGCAAAAATGGGACATGAGATAGCTTTGGCAAATAGGGTTAAGGAGAATCCAAAGAGTTTTTACAAATACATTAAGGGCAAAAGGGTAACTAGAAAGAGAATAGGGTCCCTAAAAGATCAGCAAGGCAGCCTTTGTGTGGAGCTGCAGGAAATGGGGGAGATGCTAAACGAGTATTTTGCATCAGTGTTTACTGTGGAGAAGGAAATGGAAGATATAGAATGTGGAAAAATGTGAAAAATGTTCATATTAGAGAGGAGGAAGTGCTGGATGTCACTTCAAATAAAGGTGGGTAAATCCCCAGGACCTGATCAGGTGTACCCGAGAACTCTGTGGGAAGCTAGGGAAGTGATTGCTGGGCCTCTTAGTGAGATATTTGTGTTGTCAATAGTCACAGATGAGGTGCCGGAAGACTGGAAGTTGGCTAACGTGGTGCTACTGTTTACAAAAGATGGTAAGGACAAGCCAGGTAACTATAGACCAGTGAGCCTGACCGCCGTGGTGGGCAAGTTGTTGTGAGGGACAGGATGTACATGTATTTGGAAAGGCAAGGACTGATTAGGGATAGTCAACATGGCTTTGTGCATGGGAAATCATGTCTCACAAACTTGATTGAGTTTTTTGAAGAAGTAACAAAGAGGATCGATGAGAGCAGAGCAGTAGATGTGATCTATATGGACTTCAGTAAGGCGTTCGACAAGGTTCCCCATGGGAGACTGATTAGCAAGATTAGATCTCATGGAATACAGGGAGAACTAGCCATTTGGATACAGAACTGGCTCAAAGGTAGAAGACAGAGAGTGGTGGTGGAGGGTTGTTTTTCAGACTGGAGGCCTGTGACCAGTGGAGTGCCACAAGGATCAGTGCTGGACCCTCTATTTTTTTGTCATTTACATAAATGTTTTGGATGTGAGCATAAGAGGTACAGTTAGTAAGTTTGTAGATGACTCCAAATTTGGAGGTGTAATGGACAGCGAAGAGGGTTACCTCAGATTACAACAGGATCTGGACCAGATGGGCCAATGGACTAAGAAGTGGCAGATGGAGTTTAATTCAGATAAATGCGAGGTGTTGCATTTAGGAAAAGCAAATCTTAGCAGGACTTATACACTTAATGGTAAGATCCTAGGGAGTGTTGCTGAACAAAGAGACCTTGGAGTGCAGGTTCATAGCTCCTTGAAAGTGGAGTCGCAGGTAGATAGGATAGTGAAGAAGGCAATTGGTATGCTTTCCTTTATTGGTCAGAGTATTGAGTACAGGAGTTGGGAGGTCATGTTGTGGCGAAGAGTATAAAGGCAGTAGGAGTATACTTAAGTGAGAAATCAGGAGGGCAAAAATGGGACATGAGATAGCTTTGGCAAATAGGGTTAAGGAGAATCCAAAGAGTTTTTACAAATACATTAAGGGCAAAAGGGTAACTAGAAAGAGAATAGGGTCCCTAAAAGATCAGCAAGGCAGCCTTTGTGTGGAGCTGCAGGAAATGGGGGAGATGCTAAACGAGTATTTTTCATCAGTGTTTACTGTGGAGAAGGAAATGGAAGATATAGAATGTGGAAAAATAGATGGTGACATCTTGAAAAATGTCCATATTAGAGAGGAGGAAGTGCTGGATGTCACTTCAAATGCATAAAGGTGGTTAAATCCCCAGAACCTGATCAGGTGTACCCAAGAACTCTGTGGGAAGCCAGGGAAATGATTGCTGGGCCTCTTACTGAGATATTTGTATCACCGATAGTCACAAGTGAGGTGCCGGAAGACTGGACATTGGCTAATGTAGTGCCACTACATTAAGAAAGGTGGTAAGGACAGGCCAGGGAACTATAGACCGGTGAGCCTGACCTCGGTGGTGGGCAAGTTGTTGGAGGGAATCCTGAGGGACATGTATTTGGAAAGGCAAGAACTGATTATGGATAGTCAACATGGCTTTCTGCGTGGGGAATCATGTCTCACAAACTTGATTGAGTTTTTTGCAGAAGTAACAAAGAGGTTTGATAAGGGCAGAGCAGTAAATATAATCTATATGGACTTCAGTAAGGCATTCAACAGGTTTCCCCATGGGAGCACAGTTAGAATACCGGAAGAACTAACCATTTGGATACAGAACTGGTCAAAGATAGAAGACAGAGTGGTGGTGGAGGGTTGTTTTTCAAACAACCTGTGGACGCCTGTGACAAGTGGAGTGCCACAAGGATCGGTGCTGGGTCCACTACTTACAAATGATTTGGATGTGAGCATAAGCGGTATACTTAGTAAGTTTGCAGATGACACCAAAATTGGAGGTGTAGTGGATAGTGAAGAAGGTTACCTCAGATTACAATGGGATCTTGATCAGATGGGCCAATGGGCTGAGAAATGGCAGTTGGATTTTAATTTAGATAGATGTGGGAAGCTACAATTTTGGAATGCAAATCTTAGCAGGACTTATACACTTAATGGTTAGGTCCTAGGGAGTGTTGCTGAACAAAGAAACCTTGAAGTGCAGGTTCAGAGCTCCTTGAAAGTGGAGTCACAGGTAGATAGGATAGTGATGAAAGTATTTGGTGTGCTTTCCTTTATTGGTCAGAATATTGAGTCCAGGAGTTGGATGGTTATGTTGTGGCTGTACAGGACATTGGTTTGGTCATTGTTGGAATATTCCATGAAATTCTGGTCTCCTTCCTATCGGAAAGATGTTGTGAAACTTGAAAGGGTTCAGAAAAGATTTACAAGGATGTTGCCAGGGTTGGACGATTTGAGCTATAGGGAGAGTTTGAATAGGCTAGTGCTGTTTTCTCTGGAGCGTCAGAGGCTGAGGAGTGACCTTATAGAGGTTTACAAAATATTGAGGGGCATGGATAGGATAAATATGTAAAATCTTTTCCCTGGGTTGGCAGAGTCCAGAACTAGAGGGCATAAGTTTAGGGTGAGAGGGGAAAGGCATTAAAGACACATAAGGGGCAACTTTTTCATGCAGAGGTTAGTGTGTGTGTGGAATGAGCTGCCAAGGGAAGTGGTGGATGCTAGTACAATTGCAACATCTAAAAGGCATTTGGATGGTTATATGAATAGTAAGGGTTTGGAAGGATATGGGCCAGGTGCTGGCAGGTGGGACTAGATTGGGTTGGTGATATCTTGTCGGCATGGACAAGTTGGACTGCAGGGTCAATGACTCTATGACCTGGGAATCTGTACTCTATGGTCTGTTACCCGGGACGCACACCAAGACAAACATTGACCGCATCTGGAGGACCATCAACCCGGTGAAAGATGTTCTTCGGTCTGCCCAAAACTTGTTGGTCTTCCAGGAAAAGGAATTGACCCTGACCGAATGTTGCAGATTGGCACATTCCAAGGTCCAGGATTACATGCTGAGGGACACATTAATGCATGGGGCAGCTGCCACCAAGATGCAGTGGAAAAGACCACTGCCTGAGCTCCTTCTGCCGAAGTTAAATGGGGGTCCACTCATTTACATACCTCAAATGCATGTAAACAAAGTCTTGTTCAAGTAAGAAGCACCTTTACTTTATTTGGATGGAGTCAAACTCCACTATTTGTTTGTTTCCTTTATGTACTACTGTACAGAATTGAACTGTATTTGTGACTATGTAAATATCCATGTGTGAACAAAGTAGATTTTTGAAATACAAAAAAAATCGGAGAAGGAGAAAGTCCTTGAGTCTTCTCCTTCAATCAATAAGTTCAACACTGACATGGCTGTAAACTCAACCCCATATTCACCCCTCCTTCTAATGATCTTTTATTCCTTTCCTTATCAAGAATCTATCTATCTTTGCTTGAAAATTATTCAAAAACCCTGCTCCCTTTTGAGGAATAGAGTTCCAAAGATTCACCAAAGTCTTATTAAAGAGCTGTGTCACTGAAGCATAACCTCTTTACTTTTGCATTTAATTCCCTTACAATAAATAAAATTTGAATATCTTTCCTGATTACTTTGCGTACCTGCACACTGATCTCTTGCAATTCATGCACAAGGGCACCCAGCTGCCTCTGCATCTCAGAGCTCCTTAATGCCTCTCTTTTTTAAATTATTCTTTCTGCCTAAACATACAATTTCAATTTTTTCTGCATTATATATCATTTGCCAGATCTTGACCATTCAATGAACTTATTAATTTCCCTTTGTAGCCTCCTGTGCCCTCTTCACAAATTGATATCCTACCTATCATTATGTCATCCACAAAATCAGGGTGTCTAGCTCAACGTTACAGTACGTGACTATAGATCAAGAGTTTCCCAGCCCAAATCTGTGTGCTCCCTTTATACAGGCACCTCAACTGAAGATGAGCAATACTGGAATCTGCCTTTCAACCTACTTAACACAGACTGGGTGCACGTGAGATGGGAGTGTTCGTGCTAATGTAGGGTCAGAAGGGTAACATGGTGGTTCAGTAGTTAGCACAGTGCAAGGCACCTGGGTATGATTCAGGCCATGGGTGACAGTCTGTGTAGAGTCATACAGTATGGAAACAGTCCAACTCATCCATGCCAATCAGGTTTCCAAAACTAAACTAGTCCTGTTTGGCCCATATCCCTATAAACTTTTCCTATTCACGTACCTGTACAAATGTCGTTTAAATATTGTAACTGCATCTATCACTTTCTCTGGCATATGAATCACCGTTTGTGTGAAAATATTGCCCTCAGGCCCCTTTTAAATCTTTCTCCTCTCACTTTAAACTTGTGCCCTCTAGCTTTGGGCACACCCTGCATTGAGGAAAAGATTTGGTAATTTACTTCATCTATGCCCCTCTTTTGAGATTTCAGTCTCAGTGTATGGGTCTTATGGTTTCAACTTCAGTTCCTGAGATTCTAGGATTTCATTAATGAAAACTGCAGATGTACAATTTTTCCTTCCAACTTTTTATGCATTAATTTAGCATTTTTGTTGCAGTGCAGACTTTCTTCTGTTTGTGCATCCACGAGGCATTGTCTTCATTCCTCCGAATTGCTTGGAGAGGGTAATCTGCTCAGCAGAGTTACTGTCAGCTATCTTCCGTTCAACAGCTCTTAGGCAATTTACTGTTTACCTCAAGAGGTGTGGCTCAGAGTGGCAACTAACTAAGTTATGTGTAAAAAACTAGATGCTGGAGATCTAACATTAAAGCAGAAAGTGCTAGAGGAACTCAACCTGTCTGGGAGCCTCTATGGAGAAGTCGACAGTTTATGACTCTTCTATAACACTCCCCTCCTTTCTCTGTTTCCTTTGCCTCTTAGCATTTCATGAGAAATCTTTGACCATCATAATGCATTTTTCCATAAACTCATCCACCTTTTAGCAATGTGCTGATGATGTGGACCCTGTACTGTTCAGCAAGTTGTTTAAATTCCCTGGAAGTGAATTGAGTTCCATTGTCACATGTTGGACACAATTTTACAGGAGTGTGGAGCGAGAGGCATACAGCTCATCGTCCTCTGGGAAATCTAGTCAATGGCCAGATGACAGCCTTTCCCACAGCCATTATGCACTGCAGGTGGGGATGAAAATGGTGCAGGTTCAGACTTCAGTTTTTGATTAGCTGGCAGTCCCAGCAGCCCTATTAGTTAGGGGTAATTGGATGGGAAGGGTATATCCAAAATATGGAAGAGGATGAGGTGAGTGGTGGGATGGGGTTAAGCCCAGACATAGATAAAGTAAGTTACCAAGGTCTTCTCCTCAGTGTAAGGGAGTCTAAAACTAGAGGGCACAGGTGTAAAGTGAGAGGAAAAAGACTTAAAAGGAGCCTGAGGGACGCTGTTTTCACACAAAGGATGGTTCATACGCCCGGGGAAGTGATAGATGCAGGTATAATTACAGGAGGGCGTAATGATGGGTGTAGTCCTATTTTCTGGGAGGGTGGCTTTGATGTGCAAAGGGGCAACATCCATCAATAGTGTACCACCGTCTTGTCCATTCTTTTTAAATGGGTTACCGGCTCTCACTTACCTGCCAATATCAACTATATCATAGCATGACCCAGGTAAAATTGACATTTTAACAGACCTATGATTTTACATGTAGCCATTGACAGCTCCTGCACATCTTTGTCTCCATCTGATGTACTTTTGTTTACCTCTTTCTCACTGCCATCAATCCTTTTCCTTACTTAAATGAACGGCAGTTGTTTGGGTAGTCGGCCATCTCTCACCTCCTGGCTTCAAGGAATCTAGCCGTGTCTGCAGCTTGTGATATTGGGAGCATATCCTTTCCAACTAAATCTCTTTGTACTCAAATACCAGAGACAGCCCTCATGAACTGATTCGCCAACATTTTGTCCATTTCCTTGAGTTTATATTTTCTGATTGTGTTTTTCAATACCATTGAGAAATTACCAACAGGCTGACCTTCTTCCTGCCTCAGGTCTTGAAAGTCACATTGAACAGATCCAAAGATTTAATGTTGGCTCAAAATGTGTGCTGAACTTTTCAAAACATTTGTACGAGTATATATTTTCATCCTCACTCTCACCTCCTAGTTAGTAAACAAATTCAACTTTTTCTCTCTTGTCCACAACAGTATACAGCTGACCTTTTTCTTTTCATTAGTGCCTTTTAATAAACTATTAAATGTCAGCCTGCACTTTTGTTTAAATCTCCTCAAATGCCTCTACAGCACCCATCTACTTGCTAATTCATTCTGGACTGGAGCTGTGTATTATTTCCTGTGGAGTTAACCATTTCTTTGTTGCCTTGTTCACTCAGAATATTTCTAAATCTCTCTGTCTCTCTTTGACAACAATTCAGGTTGAGTGTTGTCAATCCAATTCAACATGCAATCTGTTCAGAATGTTTTATTAATATACCAATAATTGTGGCACCCTGGATGTACTTTCGTAAAGCAATTAGTTTCTAGCTCTTCATAAATAATATGTCAATATGACAATTAATATGCCAACAAATTCCTGCTGTTCAACTTTAAATAACACCACTTGAAGCTTTTAAAAACAAGGAAAGCAGATGTAAGGAAATTGAAGCTCAACAGCTCATCTGAAAGATGATGTCTGCATCAGTGCCGCAGTCCCCCAGTGTTGCACTGAACTGTAAAAAGCTGTGATATGTGCCTGAACCCACAAGCCCTCTGACTCAGAGAAGACAGTGTTATATCCAGATGAAAGGAATCAGGGACGAAGTCCCACATGGTGTCAGAATGTAAATGCAATCTCATTGGTGTTGATTGTTGATCTTTAACTGGGAAAATGACTAGGGGCATGACTTCCTCAATACTCTTATCAAGCTGCAGTTGGGGCCAGAGAGGTGGGGAATCAACAAGGCTCCCGCCACTCTTAACCCTAGTTTTATCGTCTATCTTTTGGACACTTTGACCAGTTTATGTATTAAAAACACATCACCCAAGCATCCGTGCAGCGGACAAAGGGCCACAGATTTTGGTTTGTGACGCAACTTAATTTTATCATCAAACTATTACTTATTAAAAAAAAATGTTAGCATTCCCCAAATTCCTACAATATTTACTTTCTATCTCACTCTATTCTTCTGGGAAAGGGTATTACCCACAATGATCCACAAGTTTAAGCTGGGCCATTGGAATCTTCTTCCTCTCTGACGTAGGGCTGGCTCTGATTCACAAAGGTCGGTCTCACAGGTCAGGGTAGATCTTCTCCTTGGGTCTTTTTGGGTTGCCGCATGGTCTTCTGTTACATGTCTTGCTGCAAGTCTTCGCTGAGGTGGGGGGGCTTCCAGATGTGTATTTTATCCCCCCTTCCCGAATGTTCAGACCTTCCCAAATGTTCAGTTACCTTTGGCCAAAGGGGTAACGAGTGGGCTTTAAAGAATCCAATGGGATCATGCCAACGTCCTTCCGTATTGCCATACAGGGAAGGTGTAAAGTGCATGTCCTCAGGCACTGACTGGAAATCAAGGTGCCAGTATGTCTGGCTGAAACTTCTCCAATACACAACCTCAGGCTGGAGTAGTAACTGGCTCCTGCTGAATCTTTGTGACCTCTTTGACCTTGGTTCCTTGGTTTCCACTGTTGTCTGTAGCTTTTAGTTGGCTGCTGTTTGATTTAGGTAAAAACAATGACTGCAGATGCTGGAAACCAGATTCTGGATTAGTGGTGCTGGAAGAGCACAGCAGTTCAGGCAGCATCCAAGGAGCAGTAAAATCGACGTTTCGGGCAAAAGCTAGAGGAGGGTGGGGATGGGGAGAAAGTAGCATAGAGTTAGTGGGAGAGGGACTCCCTGAGATTCTTGTAGAGAGAGGAGCAAAACTTCTTCAAGGCAGGCATCCTTGCAAGAGGATTCGCAGTAGGGTTAAAATCAACGAGGTAAAAACAATGACTGCAGATGCTGGAAACCAGATTCTGGATTAATGGTGCTGGAAGAGCACAGCAGTTCAGGCATTTCCGCTCTCTACAAGAATCTCAGGGAGTCCCTCTCCCACTGACTCTATGCTACTTTCTCCCCACCCCCACCCTCCTCTAACTTCACGCTTCAGGCTCTCTGCCTTTATTCCTGATGAAGGGCTTTTGCCCGAAACGTCGATTTTGCTGAAGCTTCTCGGATGCTGCCTGAACTGCTGTGCTCTTCCAGCACCACTGATCCAGAATGCTGTTTGATTTAGTTTGGCCAATTTTCTATCAGGTCCAATCTTGGGTCAAAATAGTTCAGTCTATTGTCACAGCTATCAGTAAAGAGCTGTATCAGGCTCATCTGAAAAAACTCACATTGTCAAATAGCCCCTGCTCACAACATTAGAATCTCACCATTTGGCAGACAATCATTTAAACACATTGGAAAAACATTCAGAACAATAAGAGAATGAGCCAGGAGAATGCAAGAGGAAAATGCCATGTTGCATTGAAGATTCTGTTTTAAAGTGAGAGGTATTCTGAATGAAGGTGTTTATTCAGAATCCTCCATCTACACTGTTGAGTAAAATGGGTGACTGAGATTAAGGATTAGGAAATGAGAAGGAAATCAGCTCACACACTTTCACAAATTGAAGTCTTATTAGTTGGGATTATGAGGCAGAGAGTGAAAGGATGTGCACAATAAGTCTGATATAGACCTGTATTACAATTTACAGAGACACTCTGTGGGCACAACTGAACTGAAATCATCTTTTAGCCTTTTCAATGTGTTCAGTGGGATGAGAGTGTCCTTTCCAATAAAGTGTAAGCTCAGGCAATGTCATCCAGCTCCCAGAGGGCAGGAATCTATATTTTTGCCTCACACTCTGACACTGACGCAGCACTGTCCCTTGGAGAGATTGCGTGAATGACTGGAATGGCAAATGGAATTTCATATTGGTGCAGTAAGTGCCATTTCGTCTGATATTGTGTGTGGGTCAAAATGACAGGGAGCTTTCCTATGCATCTCATCGGTGGATTAAATCCATGTTGTACTTGAACGTACCTGATCCTAGATCAAAAACATTTTATGAACTTTGGAGAAATGTGATGGAGCACCAACATTTGACAATATGAAATAAATCAATGCAGGTTTGATCCTCCAACCTTCATTGGTGGTCTCTGCAATGCTGTTTCCTTAAATCTCCCCTACAAGGAAAGAAAACTCCATTTCTGTGCATTCATTGAGTCATAGAGATGTACAGCACGGAAACAGACCCTTTGGTCCAACCCGTCCATGCCGACCAGATATCCCAATCCAATCTAGTCCCACCTGCCAGCACCCAGCCCATTTCCCTCCAAACCCTTCCTATTCATAAACCCATACAGATGCCTTTTAAATGTTGCAATTATACGAACCTCCACCACTTCCTCTGGCAGCTCATTCCATACATGTACCACCCTCTGCGTGAAAAAGCTGCCCCTTCGGTCTCTTTTATATCTTTCCCCTCTCACCCTAAACCTATGCCCTCTAGTTCTGAACTACCCCACCTCAGGAAAAGACTTTGTCCATTTATCCTATCCATGCTCCTCATCATTTTATAAACCTCCGATGTTCCAGGTTTGCTCAAAATGACGAAGTCATACCAAAGCCCTAGCGAGCATTTAAAAGAAAAATTGTGTTTATGTAGCACCTGTCATGACCTCCAGGAGTTACAATGTGCTTTTTAGCCAATGGAGGTTTTTTTAGGGCATTTTTTAGAGTCATATCAAATTGAAATGTTAACTCTGTTTCACTCTGCACAGAAGCTGCCAGGCTTGCTGAATTTCTCCAGCATTCTCTGCATTTGTTGGAAGATTTCACAATCTCACTCTACAAGTTAGCATCTCCAATCTTGTCCAAGGGTTGTAATTTAACAGCTACACTTCACAGTTACAGAATCTGTATGCTTGAATTCATATATTTATTCAGTTGATATGAATGAACTTAAGATTTTACGAAGATGATGTAAATGCAATATAGTCAGGGATAAATTTAAACAGTGACCTTATCTTTGACAGGGTCATGAGCAAGTTACAAAGGAAATGGAAATATAACATTGCTATTAAAAATACTGCAGACATGCCCCAGGTCTCACTGAAAATCCAGGAAATGACTTGATTGATTCTTAATAATCTCACATTCTAAACAGAGTGACCTTTATTCTTGTATGAACGGAAGCACATTTAGAAATACAGCTTCTTTTAAGAACAAAATTTGGTCTCAGATTCAAGCAATCAGCAGTACACAAATTTATAATAACAAACAAGATATAAATATTGATTTTTTTTAAAAACTTCTTAAGTCAGTCAATGTTCTCCAAAAAACTACAATGGACTACAAAGAAACTTCACAAATTTGTAGATAGAATTGCAACTGACCATAGATTCTTCCAAATTCAGTGAACACTCCTCCATGATCAGAAACAAAAATATGGCATGGTGGCACAGTGGTTAGCACTGCTGCCTTACAGAGCCAGAGACTTGGGTTCAATTCCTGCCTCAGGCAACAGACTGTGTGGAGTTTGCACATTCTCCCCGTGTCTGTGTGGGTTTACTCCAGGTGCTCTGGTTTCCTCCCACTGTCCAAAGATGTGCAGGTCAGGTGAATTGACCATAGTGTGAGGTGCAGGGGAATGGGTCTGGGCGGGTTACGGGTTGGTGTGAACTTGTTGGGCCAAAGGGCCTGTTTCCACACTGTAAGTAATGTAATCTAAAGAAGTTGCTGGAAAAGCTCAACAGGTCTGGCAGCATCTGTGGAGAGAAATCTGAGTTAATGTTTCGGGTGGAGTGACCCTTCCTCAGAATAGCGTTCTGAGGAAGGTTCACTGGATGTGAAACGTCAACTCTGATTTCTCTTCACAAACTTGCTGAGTTTTTTCAACAATTTCTGATTTTGTTTCTGATTTCCAGTGTTTGCAATCTTTTTTGGTTTTTATTCCCTGATGATCAACTGTTGGAGTGCATCACAAATTCCCTGACTACCTGTTGGCCGATGTCTGCTTTAGGTCCCTTGTGATTTTGTAAAGGAAGCACGATGGCTCAGGGAACAGATTCCTGCATTTAATAGAAGGTATTTAAATATTCTATTTGATTACTGAGGCAACAGACATAGGCACAAGCAGAGGCCACTTCACTCCTTGAGCTTACTTCACCTTTCAACAAGGTTCATAGAACATAGAATCCCGACAGTTTAGAAACAGGCCATTTGACCCATCAAGTCTACACCAACCCTTTGAAGAGTAATCCACCCAGACCCATTCCCCTACTGTATGATCCTATATTTACCCTGACCAATGCACCTAACCAACACATCCCTGAGCTCTATGAATAATTCAGCATGGCCATTCACCTAACCTGCACACCTTTGGACTGTGGGAGGAAACCGGAGCACCCGAAGAAAACCCACGCAGACACGGGGAGAATGTGCAAACTCCACACAGTCGCCCAAGTCTAGAATCAAACCCGGGTCCCTGGCGCTGGGAGGCAGGTGATGGTTGATCCAATCACTCTACATTCCCACTAGCCCTGGTAACCATCCAGCCTATGCATATCAAGAATTTATCTATCCTGATCTTAACAATATTCAAGGATTCTGACATGAGAAAATAATTCTCCCTATTTCTGCTGCCCACATTTTTTAACAGTGAGTATAACTTTCAGATTTATTCACATCCTCTCCAGGAATTAGTGTCCAAACCGTTTCCAATGTATTCACATCCTTCCATAAATAAGGAAAGGAATATGGTACAGAGCATTGGTCTCAGCAATGCTCTGTAAGACTGAAGCATGCTTTTATATCCAATACCTCTGGCAGTAAACAATAACATTCTATTAGCTTTCCTAATTACTTGCTGAACCTACATAATAACCTTCCAGGGTTCATGCACTAGGCACCCAGATCCCTTTGTATCTCAGAGTTTCTGTAATTTCTCACCATTTAGATGATATGCTTGTATTGTTTCTGTTATGGCCAAAATGAAAAATTGCACATTTTCCAAGATAATACTCCATCTGCCAGATATTTGTCCACTCACTTAAACTATCTGTATCCTTTTATGGTCTTCTTGTGTCTTCCTTATAACTTACTGTCCTACTTTTCAGCATGAGGAGAAAGTGAGGACTGCAGATGCTGGATGCCCTTCCTGAAGAAGGGCTCATGCCCGAAACGTCGATTGTCCTGCTCCTTGGATGCTGCCTGACCTGCTGAGCTTTTCCAGCAACACATTTTCAGCTACTTTTCAGCATGTCAACAATAAATTTAGCAACCACACCTACAATGACTTCATTCATGTTATTTAAATATATTGCAAGAAGTTAAGGCCACGCCACGGATCCCTACATGCTAACGGGACTGCAATTTCTTTTTTTCTGTCCCTCTCCTTTTACCCATAGCAAATATCACCAATAAATTAATTAAAATTGATTTACCTTTCACAAAATCATATTGGCTCTGCCTGATTATCTTCAACTTTTCTCATGCCCTGCTATAATGTCTTCACATCTTCACTATGACTGATGTTAAATAACCAGGGTTTTATTGCTCTCTCGGCTCCATTTTTGAATGTACGGTTACATTCGTTATTTTCTAACCAAATGGAATGTACCTGGAATCTAGGGAATTTTGCAAAATTAAAACGAATGTATAAACTATCTCACTAGGGACTTCTTTTGAGACCCTAAGATAAACTCTATGCATGTAGCTGCAAAAATGTGCTCAGCACCACTTCCTTTGTAATTTTAAATTTTCTTCAGTTCCTCTCCCTCTCTCATTCCGAGTTGGAGTGATTTTTAGGATATTGCATGCTTCCTTTTTTGTGACAATTGATGGAATAAACCTGTTCAAAATTCATCTATTATTTCTTTAATTTCCATTATTACTTCCTCAGACTCACTTCTGCATCTGACCAATGTTTACGTTGTTGACTCTTTTTAAAATATATATCGAAACTCTTACTAACTGGTTACGTATTTCTAGTTATTTTTCATTTTTATCGTAAACTTTTATCCTTTTTAACTTTTTAGTTTCCATTGCTGCTATTTAGGCCTTGTCCAATCGTTTAACCTGCCAAACATTTTTGGGTAGTATTCAGCTTTTTGATAGGAAGATCATTGAAAGACAATATTAAACAGGGTGTACAATGTGTGCAAAACAGGTAGAAAGCACAATAAGTAAGGCATGAAGCTTCATTAATAGAGACATCGAACAAGGAGGCGATATTGAACTTGGATATCATTGCAAATCAATATTTCACCCTCAACCAACATTACAAAGCAGATCAGTATCACAGGCCTATTTGTGGGTGCATAAATTGGTTGCCATGTTATCCAAGTCATAACACTGACATGTTCTTCAAAAAGTGCTTCATTGGCAGTAGATAGTAAAGGCACAATATAAATTGTTAGACCCCTTGTTAGACACATGCTAGTTGTGAATCTCAAATAAATGATTACCTCGTATTTGTATAACTTTGATCACAATTCCTCATTTATGAGCTTCCAATTGTAACCATGCAAGGAACCAAAGCTTCAGGGCAATCTGATCTGATAGGAGAAATAAGCCAGACTAAGTTAATTGTCAAAGTACAGTGAAAGAAAGACAATTGCATTTATATTATACCTTTACTACCTATTGCCAATGAAGCACTTTTTGAAGAATGTACCACTGCTATGATTTCGGTAATATGGCAACAATTTTACACACAGCAAGTTTCCACAAATAGTCCTATGATATTGTCCTACTTTGTAATGTTGGTTGAGGGTTAAATATTTATGAACGATGATATACTAGTGAGAATTATTTTCAAAATAATATTTTGATATCTAATATTTCACATCTAACTGAAGGGGAAAAATGGGCATCAGTGCAACATCCCACACCAAAGAGAACATTCCAGACAGTGCAGCACTCCCTCTGGAGTGTACTGGAATATAAAGAACAAAGAACAAAGAAAATTTACAGCCGAGGGACAGGCCCTTCGGCCCTCCAAGCCTGAGCCGATCCAAATGTACTGTCAAAACCTGTTGGTCAATTCCTAAGCATCTGTATCCCTCTGCTCCCCACCTACTCATGCATTTGTCCAGACACATCTTAAATGAATCTACCGTGCCTGCCTCTCCCACCTCTGCTGGCAACGCATTCCAAATGCCTACCACCCTCTGTGTGAAGTACTTACTGCGTGTATCCCCCTTAAACTTTCCACCTCTCACCTTGAAAGTGTGGGACATCTTGTTATTGAATCGTTCACCCTGGGAAAAAACTTGCCTCTATCCACCCTGTCGATACCCTTCATGATTTTGTAAACCTCAATCAGGTCCCCCCTCAATCTCCTGTTTTTTAATGAAAATAAACCTAAACTACTCAATCTTTCTTCATAGCTAGCACCTTCCATACCAGACAACATCCTCGTAAACCTTCTCTGCACCCTCTCCATAGCGTCCACATCCTTTTGGTAATGTGGCGACCAGAACTGTACACTTTATTCTAAATGCGACCGAACCAATGTCTTGTACAATGCTAACATGACCTGCCAGCTCTTATTCTCAATACTCCGTCCAATGAAGGCAAGCATACTACATGCCTTCTTGACCACTCTATCCACCTGTGCATGCAACCTTCAGGGTACAATGGACCTGCACTCCCAGATCTCTCTGCCCATCAACTTTTCCCAAGGCTCTTCCATTCATTTTATAATTCGCTCTAGAATTAGTCTTGCCTAAATGCATCACCTCACATTTTCTGGATTGAAATCCATCTGCCAGTTTTCTGCCCATCTCTCCAGTCTATCTATATCCTCCTGTATTCTCTGACAGTCCCTTACGCTTTCTGCTTCTCCACCAATCTTCGTGTCATCTGCAAACTTGCTGATCATACTAACAGTGCCCTCTTCCAGATCATTTATGTATACGACAAACAACAGTGGCCCCAACACTGGCCCCTTGGAATACCACTGGTCACCTTTCTCCAGTTCAAGAAACTCCCTTCAACTACTACTCTCTGTCTCCTGTTGCTCAATGGGTTCTTTATCCACCTAGCTAGAACACCCTGAACACCATATGACTTCACTTTCTCCATTAGTCTACCATGGGGAACCTTATCAGATACCTTACTAAAGTCCATGTATATGACATCAACAGCCCTTCCTTCATCTATCAGCCTGGTCACTTCCCCGAAGAACTCAATTAATTTTGTAAGGCACGATCTCGCCCACACAAAACCATGTTGCCTATCACTGATAAGCCCATTCTTTTCTAAATATAAATACATCCTATCCCTCAGTACCTTCTCCAGCAACTTTCCCACCACCGACGTCAGGCTCACTGGTCTGTAGTTACCCAGAATATCCCTACTACCCTTCTTGTACAGGGGGACAACATGAGCAACCCTCCAGTCCTTCGGCACCTCGTATCAGCTTAGATTTTTGAATTCATTTTTCACAAATGAGACTGGAGCACATAACCTTCTGAATCAGAGAGGTGGGTGCTCAGGGAATCAATAATAGTGACAATTTTTGGGGAGTCCTCTCCTCTCCAGAATAATGCGCCAAGAAAGAAGTCATGTCTTTCAAAAAGAAAATCTCATTTCTAAAATTTAAAATGCATGCTGCAAGTGCTATCCACCTCTCTGACAAGTTATCAGCATAATAATTATAAAAATAGATCCTTAAAACCTAACAGAACAAACAAGAATTATTCAGTACATCTATCAGTATCTGAAAAGGGAGAGAATAGTTAATATAGTGAAGGTAGATGTTTCTTAAAGATTTAGAGCTAAGCGAGCCATTGTATGTGAGCTTGCCTTACTTTGTCTTTCCCTTGATTCAGATGCCAAGAGTTTAAGTCTCAGTAGAAATATGAATACAAAAATCTCAACTGATACTCCAGGGTGTGACAAAGGAGTTGCAGGGAGATGTTCACCCACTTCTTTTATGGAGTCATAGAGTCATACATGGAAACAGACTCTTCGGTCCAACCAGTCCATGCTGACCATGTTCCCAAACTAAACTAGTCCCACCAAGCTGCACTTGGCCTGTATCCCTCCAAACATCTTTTACTCATGTAATTATCTAAACATCTTTTAAATGTGGTGACTGTACACACATCCATCTTTCCCTTGGAAGTTCATTCCACACACGAACCGCTCTCTGTAACAAAAATTACCTTTTAGGTCTTTTTAAAATCTTTCTCCTCTTACCTTAAAAATATATCTACTGGTCTTGATATCCCTCACCTGAGGGAAATAACACCTGCCATTCACCTTTTCTCTCCTCCCCATGATTTTATAAAGCCCAAAAGGTCACTCCACAACCTCCCACGCTCCAGTGGAAAAAGTCCCAACCTATCCAGCCTCTCCTTATAACTCAAACCTTCCATTCCCATCAATATCCAGGTAAATTGCTTCTGAACTCTCTCTAGTTGAATTGAATTAGCTTTATTGTCACATGTACTCAAAGGAGTACAATGAAAGATTTAGAAGCTGCTATTTACAGCACCATCTTTGGTGCCTCGGTACAACTCTTTGTTACAGAATAGAGAAATGAAGAGAAAAAGCTACATTACAACTATACACAGGTTAATAATATAATAGCAGGGTGACCAGAACTGGACACAATACTGCAGAAAAGTCCTCACCAATGTCCTGTACAACCTCAACATAACATTCTTTCCAATTCTGCCAGACTAGAACATTTTTTGTTCATTGGCTTATTAGAACAGAAGTCAGCCATTCAGCCCCTCAAGCCAGTGCTACCATTCCCAGGGCTGACCTATACTTTAACTGCGTCAGTATAGCTTGGTTCCCTATCCTTTAAAAGAAAAACTATCAGTTTCAGGTTTGAAATTGTCAATTTACTGAGCTTCAACAACATTTTGGGAATTTATTTGGAAAGAGAAATTGAAGTTGTTCTTAGCCTGGCACAGAATAAGAAAGAGGAGATATTGCCCCACAGCACAAGATTCCATCCTCACTCTGTGTTAGTTTTGAATTTTAAACACAAATGGCCTTTATTTCCTCAACCTCCTCCTTCTTGCAGTAAGGTCAAAGTGTAAAACTGTAGACAAATGTTTCTCTATGTCTTTAAACGTTCACACTGAATTGCTGAGTTCTAGAAAGATTGTGAGTGTGTGGAGGAGGAAGATTACCAGTGTTAGAAACAGCAGCATTCCCAGAGAATCTGTGGCATGCTTAATGTTCAAAGCAACATATTAGCAGTCCTTTTTTCAGAGTGAAGTTGCTTGGTTCACGGTGGTTTGCCTGGGCTGTTAAAATGTAAAATCTTCACAAATGGTTCAGTCCTGAGTAGATCGCCAGCAGATTGTTAATAGGCTCTTTGAAAAGCTCTGACTGTGCTTGCTTTTGACCCCAAGAAATGACGGGCGGAACCTGATCTTTCAACCTGCTCAGCTCTCAATACCAGCACAGCCAAAGTGTTTTCCCATGAGTACCATGTGGACGTGCAGAATAAAGATTTGCTCCGTAATGATCTAAAATATATGTCCAAATTGGAATTTCCGTCTTTTCCTTTAAAACAAAATAATGTTGCACTGAATTAATTCTGACCGTGGGTGAAAGAGCAAAAAAGGCACAGACAATTGCCCGCTTACCTCTAACGGAAAGGAACAATGAGTAAAACAGGTTGTTGATTTGTTACAGCATAATTTGTAATCTCACTGAGGACTAATTTTATCTTTTCCACATTTTACATGTTTCGTAGCAGGGAGTGGAGAGTGGACGGACAATCTGACTGACGAGCTTTCCCGAAACCCTGCCAGAAATTTAAATTTCTCATGGCTTGGTTTTGGCTGATCATAGAATTACACAAGATGGCCATTCAACCCAATGAACTTATGCTAGCTCCCTGCCCTGTGTAACTAAGCTACTTCCACTCTCCTACCCTGCCCCCATGACCTTGCAAGCTTACTTTTCTCCTTTCATGTGTTTGTTATTGAATTCTCTTTAGAGACCCATTGTTGAATCTGCCTCCACAACATTCTCGGAAGTGTATTGCATTGCTGAATCTTGCCACTTTCAAATTCCTTGTTTTATTATGAGATGAGCCTGCCACTGGCAAAGGCAGCATTTGCTACACATGAATTGAGTGACTTGCTGGGCCATTTCAGAATGTTGTTAAGTTGTTGTAGGTTTGGAGTCATATGTAGGCCAAAGTCAAAAGCCACACAACACCAGGTTCTAGTCCAACAGATTTATTTAAAATCACAAACTTTTGTAGCACTGGTCCTTCATCAGGTGAAGTGACTTTGCCCACCACAGTCCAACACCGGCATCTCCTCATCATATGTAGGCCAGACCAGGAAAGGACAGCAGATTTTCTTCTTCAAAGGATATTTGTGAACCAAGTTTGTTTCTGACAATTGATGATAATTGTCAGTGTCACCACTTCTGAGATTAGCTATATATTGAATTTAACTGAATTTACATTTTACTAGCTGTTGTGATTAGATTTGAACTCATATCTCCAGAGCATTAGTCTGAGTCTCTAAATCTCTAATATGACGACATTATCACTGCGTAACAGTTTCCCCTTGCTGAATTGAAAACATTATTCCTCACGTCCACTTTGCTTCATTTGCTGATCATTTTAACCTCTAGTTTTTAACCCTTTAGCCAATGGGAACAGTTTCTCCTTATTTATTCTGTCTAAACCCTTTATGATGTTGAATACCTCTCACAAATCTTCCCTTAAATTATGCTTTTTTAAGAACAGCCCTGGTCCTCCAAATCTATCCACATAACAGAAGTCTCGCTTCCTTGAAATTATTCTCATAAAACCTTTCTGCCCCATTCTGCACCTTTTCTGAAGCGTGAGGAACAGAATTGGAAACAATATTCAAGAACTTGAAACAGTGTATTGTGAAAGGTAACTGCAATGTTTTTTTGCACTGTATCCCTTTACGTAAAGTAATCAGAATTCTGAATTTGTTTATAAGCTTTTTCTCTACCTATCCTACCAATGTCATTGATGTCTGCTCATGTATCCCCTGGTCACTGTAATCCTGCACTCTCATTAGATCTGGACCCTTTACAGCACATTGCCTTGCCTCATTCTTTCCACTAAAATGTAAATTGCATTCAGCATGTGTTTTCCCATTTCTCCATCCTGTCAATCTTCTGATGTTAGTGAATGGCAGAACAAATTGAGAGACAAAATGGCCTACTTCTATTCGTAATTCGTATGTTTGTGTATCTCCTTGAAGTTGATTGCTATCCTTTTCATAATGTACTGTACATCTCAGCTTTGTGTCATCTAGAAATGTGGAAACTGCATCTTGCACAGCCAGGTCTATGTAAAATCATGATGCATTTCAACTTTCTGTCAAATTTAGATCTTTCACAATGACTTAGTATCTTGAAGGGTAAAGTTAAATGCATCATCTCAAATACAGATATCTCCAAGCTTTTCTTGAACAATGCTAATCATTCCATACTGAGGTCTGTTATGTGTCGCTGCATTTATGGCCTCAATCTCTTTCCCTTCAGCAGCACCAGCTCATTGTAACTCAGAGATGTCGTATTGCATTTCATCTTTCATCTCATTTGAGACTTACACCAAAAACAAGATCTTCCTTCCTTTCAGATGCGAAAGACCACAAATATGAATTCACTGGTTATATTGCAGTTTTCTCAATCCAGGGGACAGCAATTCTAAAACACATAACCACCTTAGAGGTTTGTGGCCACATACAATCCAGAATATTTCATACGACCCTTCATTGACCATTTGCCAACATTGTGATCTGTGACTGGCAGTGCCCGGACTACAGATGTTCATTCCGCCAGATCAATGTTGGGCTGTTGCCTGCTGTTCCACTTCCTGAAGCAGGCCAGAAGCACAATAGGGAAATGGAAATGATGCCGGGTCTAGAGGAGGGATGTCCCATCCTTGAGTTGACAAAAAGTCAACCTGGTATCACAGGAAGTAATTGGGGGTCATCACAAACTCTGCTACTGTTGGTAGAAATTTGCCCTGTGACTCGGTGGCATTGCTGACAAATACATTGTTTTCCTATCAGTGTTGGCCTAAAATAAAGAATTGCCTTGGTGAGTTCCAAACACATTATTTTTGTCTCTTCTGTTGCCTGTTGCCAGTCACGAGGTATCTGCGAACCCAGCCTTTCTCAGCTCCTTCTGGAATTGGCTGATCTCTGTCAAATTAACATGAACGCAGTAACAGTACAACTCTGTGTGTGTGGCAGCCATGCTCAGTTGTAGACCATATAAAGATTTAAACTCTAAGGCTCCTCATCACTCCCTGATCCCTCAGTCAAGGGAGCAAGACACTGAGTAAACCAATTGCTGCTACAAATTTCTCTGAAAGAAACTTAATAATACATTAAACATACATACAACTGGCTTCAAACTGATGGACTTTAATAACTAATGAATATCTTTACAGAATTTAAAATTACATGACATTTTCCGAAATATATCGTTGCATTAAAAGGTGTCACTTTGGTTTATGTGGCTCCCCCCCCCCCCGCTAATTAGATTGCACCCCCCCAATCTAGAAGATACTGGAAAAACTAATTGATCTCATATAATACACTTCTTCTCCAAGTTTGATATTATCTGTAAACTTTGCATCTGTCCTTTATGTCATGCTTTTCATGGATTCTGCTAATCTCAAGGCTTGGCAGCCAATGAAGTATTTTTCAAGTACATTTCTTTTCATTCACTGGCTGTGGGAGTTGGTGTCTAGACCAGCATTTATTGCCTATCCTCAATTGTCCAGAGGGCAGTTAAGATTCAATCACATTGCCATGGGTCTGGAGTCACACGGAGGCCAGACCAGGTGAGGATGGCAGCTTCCTTCCCTAAAGGACATTCATGAAGCAGATGGGCTTTTCTCACAATTAGCAATAGTTTCATGGTCATCATTCGACTCTCAGTTCCAGATTTTATTTTTAAAAACTGCATTTAAATTTCACCATCTGCCATCTAGGATTTGAACCACGATCCTTTGACTATTACCTGGATTTGTGGGTTAACAGTCCAATGACACCATTAAACCACCACCTCCCTGCGTTGCTGCTATAATGTTGGAAATGCCAGAAAAAATTTCAGACAATCTAAATAACGCATCTTTCAAACTCTGTCTTGCAACAAACCTAATGGCTTAGTGAGTTGTAAAACCCTTCTTGAGGCAGGAAATTCAGAGCAGTTAAATTCTTCTGAAAGTTTCAAACACACAATGGGTATTGCTGTCTGCTGTGGCTCAGGGAAAGCATCCCTGTGCCTGAGACAAGATGTTAAGGTTGAAATTCCACTCCTGAGACTATTCAAGGCTGCTTCTCCATTGCACTCATTCAGGGGTGGGGAGGGGGAGTGCTGTGCTAGCGGAAGTGCTATTCTTTCAACGAGACTTCAAACCAAAGAGCTCTTTCTGTCTTCCCCAATGGATATGCAAGATCCCATTATTTCAACAAAGGGCAGGAGAGTTCTCTTTGCCATAGCCTATAAATATCCCTCAAATAAATTCACATAATTACTATTGTCTACTCATCATCATTGCTGTTTGTGGGGTCTTGCCATGCATAAATTGACTAAAACTCTATCTACCTGGCAAAAACAATGACTTTTCAAAAGTGCTTTATCAGCTGTAAAGTGCATTGGAACATTCCATGGTCATGATAGGTGGTAAATGCAAGGATATTTTTAGACTATATGTGATCAAAGCCAATATTAACCACTCTCTTACATTCATGAGCCATTAACTTGGTTTAACATTGATGCATGTGCTAGTACAATGATTACATTAATGGATTAATGACACAAAGAACTGGGCTAATGATCATCCGGCATAAGTTCAAATTCTAACAGAGCAGAATGTTAGAATTCTGCTGGGGACTGTGAATTCAATAGAGTGAATAATTTTGGATTAAAAGTCTAGTATCAGTAATAGTGACTATGAAACCTCTAGAATGATATAGAAACCCAGGTGGTTCCTTGATATCCATTAGGGCAGGAAATCTGCAGTCCTTACTTCACCTGGTCTATATGTGACTCCAAACCCAGAAAAAGAACAAAGAACAGTACAGCACAGGAACCGGTCCTTTGGCCCTCCTGGCCTGTGCTGCCACATTTTGCCCTTTCATATTAAAACTGTCTTCACTTCTAGGATCTGTATTCCTCTATTCCCTTCCTATTCATGAATGCTGCTATTGTGTCTGCTTCCACCACCTCCTCTGGCAGCACATTCCAGGCACTCACCACCCTTGTGTGAAAAACCTGCTGCGGACATCTCTTTTAAACTTTCCTGCTCCCATTTGAACCTGTGTCCCCTTGTAATTGACCTGTTCACTCTGGGAAAAAGCCTTACACTTTCCCCTCTATCCATGCCATTCACAATCTTATGAAGTCAATAGATGTGGAGCTGGAAAAACACAGCATGTCAGACAGCATCTGAGGAGTAGAAAAGTGAACGTTTCAGGCTGAAACCCTTTGTCAGGAGTGATGAAGTGTTTGGCCCCAAATGTTGATTTTCCTGCTCCTCAGATGCTGTCTGACCTGCTGTGCTTTTCCAGCTCCACATCTATTCACTCTGGCTTCTAGCATCTGCAGTCCTTACTGTCTCCAAGTCACAGGGAGAAAGTAAAGACTGCAGATGCTGGAGATCAGAGCTGAAAATGTGTTGCTGGAAAAGCGCAGCAGGTCAGGCAGCAACCAAGGAGCAGGAGAATCAACGTGTCAGGCATGAGCCCTTCTTCAGGGCCCTGAAGAAGGGCTCATGCCCGAAACATCGATTCTCCTGCTCCTTGGATGCTGCCTGACCTGCTGCGCTTTTCCAGCAACACATTTTCAGCTCTGTTTCCAAGTCACAATCTTATAAACTTCTATTATGTCACCCAGTGAAAACAAACCCAGTCTAGCTAATCTTTTGTCATAGTCAAAATTCCCCGTACCAGAGAACATCCTGTAAAGCTTTTCAGTACCCTCTCCAAAGCATCCACTTCCTTCTGGTAGAGTGGTAACCAGAACTGTTAGCCATATTCTAGGTGTGGCCGAACAAAAGTTCTATAAAGTGGCGGAGTCTCAATTTCCTCCAATAGCACTCACAAACCACACAGCTGTTGTGAAAACCATCATCACCTTTTCAAGGGCAATTCAGGATGGTGACCTTAACAACAGCGCTCAAATTTTGTTAATGAAGGGAAATAAATAGAACAAACTCGTAATATAAGCTCAGGATGGGCAGAACCAAAAGTATATGAATGAAGCCATTTGTGTAAAAAAAGGGGTTAACCTACAAAAATGTCAGGGATGTTGCCCTCTACTTTACATTGATACAACTTGCAGGAATTTCATGTTGTAGGCTTGTGATTGCTTCTCACCATTGTACTTCAGAGCTCTTTATGTTGTAACACAGAGCTCGGTATTGTCTGATCAACTGAAAACACATTCGAATTGGAAATGCAAAAGTAGACTGACAATCTGGTGGGAGCTTAAGGTCTTGTCACAAGTGTCCAAGTCTGCATCGTCCAAAATGTTGAGCGGTTTCTTATGTCTCAGGCTATGACAGAAATGATTGTTAGGTTTTAGTAATTAGTGAGCATTGAAGAAAATAAGTACACACATTATTTCTTGATTTTCAAGATCCATATTTATATGCTCTTTTATTCAATAACCTGTTAAATTCTGTTAATTAAATTCATTTTTATGTTTTGGTCAATGAGACCATTCAGTATTGTATTAAACATGCAGAAATAATCTGTACGGACAGATGACGAGGCTGTGGTGTTATGGTAATGTCAGTGTAGCTAATAAGAGAGAATCCCAGTTTAACGTTCTGAGACCACAGGGTTTGAATTCCACCATGCCAAATGATGAAATTTTAATTCAATTTTTTTTAAAAAGGCATTTAAAAACATATTCTAATGGTGACTATGTGTAAATTGTCATTAAAAACCTATCTGAAGGAGGAGTGGTTGCAAGAAAGATTAGGAGTGGAAGGAGCGGGAATGGATCATTTGGACAATCCAGCCTGTTCCGCCATTCAGTAAGATCATGGATAATCTGACTGTGTTCTTAACTTGACTTTCATGCCTGTCCCCATAATCTTAGTCTCCCTTCTCAATCAAAAACCTGTCTAACACAATGAGTGAAGAAATTCATACACCCAGCCACCATGGCTCTCTTCTAAGTGAATTCTACAGATTAACAACCCTCTGTATAAATAAATGCCTCCTCATTTCTGTCTTAAATTAGAAAAATCATATTTTTAAACTGTGTTCTCTAGTTATATGTTCCCCAACAAGAGGAACAATCCTGTCAGCATTCCAAATTTGGTCAGAACCTTCCATGTTTCAATAGATCACTCACATTCTTACAAATTCAAATTAATATAGATCCAACTGTTCAATTTTTCCTCATCAGGCAACTCATTCATCGGAAGAATCAGATGAGTGTTTTTTTTTCTGAACTGTTTTCAATGTGAGTATATCTCTCCTTAAGTAAGGAGATGAATCCTGTTCAAAGTGCCAACATGCCCTCTGGCCATGCTCTAAGGGTCCACTCAGGTAGATCGGTGTGCTGAAGCCATTCCCAGCATTGACTTCTGGTTTGGGAAGGTGCTGCCAGGAACAGACCTTGGAATTCCAAGAAGAAGAGAATAAAACAAGAGGAAACATAGCACAGTGGTGCAGCTACAATCTCAACAATGCCCCAACAGCTATAGGAAAGCTTCTCTATATTTATACATCAAATTCCGCACAATGAAGGCCACATTCTGCATGCTTTCCTACCTTGCTGAATGGCATGTTGACTTTTTTTATGATTCATAATCAAGGATACCTAGATTCCTCTGTGCTGCAGCTTTCTGCAGACTCTCTCAATTTAAATAATATACTACTTCTCTATTCTTCCTGCAAAAATGGACAACTTCACACTTTCTTGCTGCTAGCTGCTTTGTTTTTTACCTCTCTCACTTAACCTACCTATAATCTACTTGCAGGCTCTGTATCGTCCTCAGAACTTGGCTCCTTACTTTGTATCATCAACAAGGTTTCTGTTTGAGCTACAGCATTTTAATCAGATGTTATCAATGAGTAACCCCGACTGAGAAATTCTTTCAATTTTGAAGTCAAAAGAATTTAGTATCTAACTTATATTTTTTAAGTATTCACACCAGTGCAATAAGATTGCCTCATGTATTTTAAAGGGTTAATGTGACTTACACTATGTTATTTATTCAAATATCAAATTGATAATTGCGCAAACAAAGCAAAATATTAGCGTGAAGTGAAAGGAACTAATACGGCAATGTATCATTGAGTAAATGTCCTTCTTACGCATTATATGGAAGCACATGCACATTGCCTATGTCACTGCTGTCGCACTGATAGATAGCACCTACCTCACCTGCTCACAGCGTGCAGTCACGGTAAGAGTGGAATATCTTACTGAAGCACAATGTTAATAAAACACACACTTGCTGGTTGTGGCACGCACCCGCTGGCTCTTTGGGATCAGGAGACTTTTGTGACCCACCTGAGTGACGTCATCTAAATCCCTCGAGTTTGTTGCAACCTTGTAACACACTCTAAAGCAGCTGTTATTCCATTTGTCATTGTAACATCTTATTGATGACTAAAGCCACTGCATCTTTTGACACCCATTTCATAAATAAATACATTCCATACCAATTGCATAAGGGAAATTAATTTGTTGGTTTGCTTTCTCCTTTCTCTGATCTTTATACATTTGTCACTCAGCAACATCAATGAAGCAGATCTTCTGGATGAGTCATCTCACTTTTTTTATTGGAGCTTGCTGTGTGAAAAGTCACTTTGCTGTTTCCCTACATTATAGAGGACTGTATTTCAAAATGTAAAGCTGCAAAGTACTATGAGGTGTCCTCAGATCACCAAAGGTGCTATATCAATGCAAACTACGTTGCTTAATTTTTAATTGGTGCTGGAGAGATCAAGCGACAAGTCTCTCAACCTGAATTAGTGAGGACATTAAATTAGCTTCAACACTTTCAATTAGAATGATGTGCTGGCACTGAACAGACACTTTTCCTGTCCAACTTTCCCACCTAGCGTAGATAGGTTATTTAAATTAAGAGTTTGTCTTTGGAACTATCGCTCATTATGATGACTTTGGCCTGTTTTAATTGGAGTTCTGAAGAAAGAGGTGATCTTGTTGGAGCATGTAAGATCCTGAGTGAACTTGACAAGGCAGAGACTAAGAGGAGTATATTTCCACTTGTGGGTTGAGACAAGAACTCATGATCATGAGAGTGCATGAATTTTCTTCACCAGGGAGTACTGGAGGAGGGTTAATTCAATATTTTTGAAGTAGAGTTATATAGATACTCGATTACCAATGGAGTCAACGAATATTGGGGGAGGGAAGGTGGGCTAGTCCTAGTTAATATGTCTGGCCAAAGACTTACCTTTTTAACTGGAAGAAGAGGAGTACACTGCTTATTTGCTGTAAAAACTTGTTAGGTAAATTAAATGATGTTTGTAGCGCATATACATATATTTGTTATGAAATGCACTTTGCTAAATATTTCCAAAGCTCATATATTACACGATTGAAAGGCACAAACATTGCAACCTATTCTTCAACGTGTCATCCCTTGAATTTCTATAGGCTGTCCTTACTTCCGAGCATTTAAATCCAAATTTACATTATTGATGAGGTAACCATGTCAGCTGAAACGTGGAGTTCTTAAAGAGGATAATTTTATGCAAATTAGATATTGATGTTCTGATGATTAATTGGCTCCTGGCCCGCATTAATATGCGACCACCATAACATATTATGCAAGTCTAATTATTTCCCTGATATTAACCTCTACAAACCAACAGTAGATATTTCTTCTGTTATGTAAATCACTTTATCATTTTCAAGAACATTTAATGATTTGACAGCTCTTTGTCAATGAATGTATTAATTAGGGGTTCCGTGTCCATACAATAAAACTCCCACTATCTACAACCAGCAGTGTAATGTTTTGATCTTATCTCATTTGTGAATTTCTCTTCATGCTTTAAAATAGTTGACCATTTTAACAGATTACCTGCAAAATGAATATTTAAGCTGTGTGAATGGAGGCTAATATATGGCGTATATATTTTCAAATGTACCCTGGCCATTGAATATTACTGGAGTCGTATTTCATTAGGCTGCTTGTTCCTGGTTCAGTTGCAAATTATAACTATGCTTGCAAGGTCAGATAGTCAAAACATGATCTCTGCTTCTGTACTGAATTGGCTGATCTCAGCCAGGGCAGTATTGTAACTGTCTCACAAAGTTCTGTCTTCTGTAGCTAAGAATGGCCCAAATCAGTGGGGATTGTTCTTCTCCAAGAGGTTCCACTCAGAAGATGTCAATCCCTTCAGTGACCATTTGCCACAGTGGAAGGTCTCTAATTGACTTGATATAACAAATCAAAATATTTCAGTAAAATCTGTAATTAAATGTCGACATCAAAGAATATAGCAAGAGGAACTGTGCAAAACATTCGTAAGGCAATAGCTGGAGTATTGTGTGTAGTTCTGGAATCCACATTATTGGAGGGATATAATAGCACTGGAGATGAGGGGAAAAGGAGATTGACCAGGATGTTTCCTTGGCTGGAGAGTTTCAGCTATGAAGAAAGATTGGACAGACTAGTGTTGTTATCCTTTTGGCAGAAGAGACTCACAGGGGTCATGATTGAGATGTATAAAGTTATGGGAGACAAAGATAGAGAAGACAGGAAGGAGCTATTCCCCTTGGTAAGGAGAGCAATGAGGAGAGGACTTTTATATAAGTTAAAGATCAGGAGATTTAGAGGGGATATGAGGAAACATTTTTTCATCCAGGGAGTGGTGGGAACCTGCCTGTAAGTGTAGTAAAGGCAGAAACTCTGATAATATTTAGGAAGTGTTTAGGATTACAGCGGAGGAGGTGCTGGATGTCTTGAAATGCATAAAACTGGATAAATCCCCAGAACCTGATCAGATATACCCTAGAACTCAGTGGGATATGAGAAAAGTGATTGCTGGGCCCCCAGCTGAGAAATTTGTATCATTGATAGTCACAGGTGAGGTGCCAGAAGACTTGAGGGGTGGCACAGTGGCTCAGTGGTTAGTATTGCTGTCTCACAGCACCAGGGACTCGGGTTCAATTCCCACTTCAGGCAACTGTCTGTGTGGAGTTTGCACATTCTCCCCGTGTCTGCGTTGGTTTCCTCCGGATGCTCTGGTTCCCTCCCACAAACCAAGGATGTGTAGGTCAGGTGAATTGGTCATGCTAAATTGCCTATCATGTTAGGTGCATTAGTCAGGGGTAAATATCGGGTAAGGGAATAGATCTGAGTGGGTTACTTTGGGAGGGTCGGTGTGGACTTGTTGAGCCAAAGAACCTGTTTCCATAATGTAGGGAATCTAATCTAATGTAATGTGGTGCCACTATTTAAGAAAGGTGATAAGGAAAAGCCAGGGAACTATAGACCGATGAGTCTGATGATCGGCAAGCTGTTGGAGGGAATCCTGAGGGATAGGATTTACATGTATTTAGAAAGGCAAGGACTGATTAGGGATAGTCAACATGGGAAGTCATGTCTCATCAACTTGATTGAGTATTTTTGAAGAAGTAACAAAGAGGATTGATGAGGGCAGAGCGGTGGACGTGATCTATATGGACTTCAGTAAGGCATTCAACAAGGTTTCCCATGGGAGACTGGTTAGCAAGGTTAGATCTCATGGAATACAGGGAGAGCTAGCCATTTGGATACAGAACTGGCTCAAAGGTAGAAGACAGAGGGTGGTGGTGGAGGGGTGTTTTTCAGACTGGAGGCCTGTGACCAGTGGAATGCCACAAGGATCGGTGTTGGCTCCATCTTTTTATCATTTATATGAATGATTTGGATGTGAACATAGGAGGTATAGTTAATAAATTTGCAGATGACACCAAAATTGGAGGTGTAGTGGACAGCAAAGAAGGTTACCTTAGAGTACAATGGGATCTTGATCAGATGGGCCAATGGCTGAGGAGTGGCAGATGGAGTTTAATTTAGATAAATGCGAGGAGCTGCATTTTGGGAAAGCAAATCTTAGCAGGACTTATACACTTAATGGTAAGGTCTGAGGGTGTGTTGCTGAACAAAGAGACCTTGGAGTGCTGTTCAGAGTTCCTTGAAAGTGGCATCGCAGGTAGATAGAATAGTGAAGAAGTATGCTTTCCTTTATTGGCCAGAGCATTGAAAATAGAAGTTGGGAGGTCATGTTACAGCTGTACAGGACATTGGTTAAGCCACTTTTGGAATATTTCATGCAATTCTGGTCTCCTTCCTATCAGAAATATGTTGTGAAACTTGAAAGGTTCAGAGAAGATTTACAAGGATGTTGCCAGGGTTGGAGGATTTGAGCTATGGGGAGAGGCTGAATAGGATGGAACTGTTTTCCACGGAATGTCAGAGGCTGAGGGCTGACCTTATAGTGGTTTATAAAATCATAAGGGGCATGGATACGATAAACGCAGTGTGGAATGAGCTGCCAGAGGAAGTGGTGGAGGCTGGTACAATTACAGCATTTAAAAGGCATCTGGATGGGGAAATGAATAGGAAGGGTTGAGAGGGAGATGGGCCAAGTGCTGGCAAATGAGATTAGATTAGGTTAGGATAACTGGTCGGCACAAACAAGTTGGACTGAATGGTCTGTTTCCGTGCTGTACATCTCTATGACTCTATGAGTCTATGTGCAGTTGTGATTATAAGGCACACAAGGTTATGAGCCAAGTACTAGGAAATGGGATTCGAACAGTGAAGCTGTTGTTTTTGACTTGCTCACAGTCAATGAGCTGAAGAGCTTTTTCCTGTGTTGCAGATCTCTCTGACTCTATGAATCTGAACTATTTTATTTTGAATCTACCCACTGAATCTGGCATGCACTGGGTCAAACGCTTTACACTTTAGGAACAAGTGGACAAACATTATTAGCCTGAGAGGTTTACACTACATTTTATTTCTTTTGTGTGTGTATCTATTGTTCAAAGGCAGTATGGTGAGATACCACATTGGAATCACAGAGGCATTCTGCTTATTGTCTGTTTGAAAGCATAATCAATAGAAGTTCCTCCACGGATGATAATTACTGTATCACTGAAGGACCAGATCCATTATTCCCATGGGCTGTTGTGGCACTGCATTGACACTGAACTTGTGGAATATAAACTGGTTACCAAAATGATTGCCTGATAGAGTAGTGTGAAGCTACCTCATGCTACCTCTTTGACAGAATTGGACTCTGACTCCAGTGTCAGACTACACTCATACTATTAATGGAAACTCTGTCATGTTCCACTTGTGATGAGAGTATACTGGATAACATTGCCTATAGGATGAATTGAAGTCTACGGACAGTGCCTAATCATTAATGTCTTTAATTAAATATGCTTTTCTCATTTAGTTTTAAGGACAACTTGCTTCAAGACCTTTACTATGCTTGTGTAGTCGGAATCTATCCTTGTCTCACATTTTGGTAACTCTCATGGAAGAATTCTAAAACTGCAAGGGTTAACCCTTCAGGATTAATGGAATCATAGACAATGTGGAAGCAGGCCATTCAGCCCAACATGTCCACACCGACCCTCCGAAGAGCATCCCACCCAGTCCCAGCCCCTACCCAATCCTTGTAACTCTGCATTCTCCATGGTTAATCCACTTAACCTGCACATCCCGAGCACTATGGGCAATTTAGCATAGCCAATCTGCCTAACCTATAGGAAGAAACTGGAGCACCCAGAGGAAACCCACACAGACGTGGGGAGAATGTGCAAACTCCACACAGACTGTCGCCCGAGGGTAGAATCGAATCTGGGTCCTGGCATTCTTGTACTTGGTTCAAACAAAGACAACAGAGAGCAAGTTTCGACCAAGTTGGTCAAACCAGAAGGGCAGAATCTTATCAGGGTTTGATTGAAATGGGCTATGGAGAGATTTTTGCTGAAAAATGTGTTGCTTGAAAAGCACAGCAGGTCAGGCAGCATCCAAGGAGCAGGATAAGCTCTTCTTCAGCTTATGCCCGAAATGTCGATTCTCCTGCTCCTTGGATGCTGCCTGACCTGCTGCGCTTTTCCAGCAACACATTTTTCAGCTCTGATCTCCAGCATCTGCAGTCCTCACTTTCTCCTATGGAGAGATTTCTGGCAGGATGAAATGAGAAGGCCAGTGAGGCCCAGCCAAACATCAAGAGAAATCTGCACCACCTTTTACACTTCTCAAAGTAGCATGGTAAGCCTCTCACTCGAAAATAGTGAGTGGTGAATTAAGGGGAATTATTGCTTGTTAAATATCCTGGTGGCAACCTAACTCACTTCATTAGTAATCAGCTACCGAATCGACTTCTCATCAAACATGTTAAATAGACTAGATATCGAGATCACCCCACATAGAAACCAGGGAGGGAACGTGATAGATTTACTCCAAATAACCTCCATGTTGTGCATGATCACGTTGCAGCTCAGGATGGAATCCTTGGGCACTAGTGGCACACACACCTCATCCACACACATTGGCATTTAGCGTCTACTAACCTACCACAACTAATAGAGCACCCCTCCAGTTAAATGGCACCCACACACAATGTACCAACTTGCATTGCAGGGCACACCAACAACTGGCATTGAAAGACTACAGCGGGACCAGGCTGCATCTCAGGGCTGCTGGGTGGCTCACTTGGCACCTACCTGCTTGCTTTCACCATCCATATCTTCCTTTGCCATTTCTGTGTCATATCTGGTACTTTAATCAGGGGCCAAAGTCTGGCAATGCTGCCATTTTAATTTTTTTTTAATAACAGAGACATCCAGAAAGGCTGCTTGTCAGTATGGATCCATCTAGGGGTGAGGGGTGTGTGGGGTGGGAGTGTGTATTATGTTATGTGAGACACTGAAATCTTACACCTACAGTATATACTGAAACAGCAAACCAAATAGCCATGATATAACAAAGCCAGAGAATCTCAGCAAGTCTTGCACCATATGTGGAGAAAAACAGTGTTAACATTTCAGTTCCAGTGACCTTTCTTCAGATCTTTCTTCTGACCATGTTGGTAGCTTGGAGCTGGCTAGTCCCCAGTCTAGTCAAGGTTGAGTCACTGTCAGTCAGAGTCCTGGTACCATCAGTTATGGAAGCAGTCCGCAAACAGACTGAGAGAACAGGGAATGTGGAAGCTTTGGGGGTAGGGGCTACCTCACAACAAGGAAGGTCCAAATCTGACAGTGTCATTTGCAAACTGAGCTCCTGGCTCTTATTGTCCATTGTCTATATGTGATGTGTGACTGCAAAATGGCTGCAGCAATGCTGCAACAAATAGCTAAGTAAAGGTGATATTAAGTGCTCTTTCTTTCTCTTTGGGCACTGTCTGCACTTAAGGCTCACTCCTTTCTCCCTCCATCCTCTGCCATCAGCATTTTTACCACCTTTGTCTAGCTACTATCAATTCTGAAGAAGGGTCACTAGATTCAAAACATTAACTCTGTTTCTCTTTCCACAGATGTTGCCAGACCTGCTGAGTTTCTCCAGCAATTTCTGTTTTTTGCTTCAGAATTCCTAATTTGATTTTTTGTATCTATTTTGCTTCAGTGTCCTCTAGTTTTGCTTTTGCCTACAAATGAAAGCACTCTCTCTCTTATGAAGACCTTTTCATAATTTTAAAGACCGCTATTGACTCACAATATAAAAACACAACTATAACAACAATTTGTATTTATATTGCAACTTTCATATAATAAACTATCCCAAATATGTTCTCACAGACATCAACAAATAAAGTTTGACACCATGTCATGTACAGAAAACACCTTTTAGCATCCTCTTTTCACAAGATAAGACACACATCATTTCTTTCCATTGTGACATTTATGTTAAACTTATTGCTTTCATCTGTGTTAATCTCTTTTGTATCTTCCCTGGTGCCTCTATGTCCTTTTTATAGTATGGCAAACAGAGCTGTAAGTAGTTTCACACCAAATCCTCTGCAACCAAAGTTTTATACACAGAGTCAGAGCTGGTGCTGGTCTAACCAAACAGATCTACAGTTCAATTTTACCTGCGGCCAGTTATCCATTCTCTCAAACTGAGAAAGTTAACATCTCCAAACATTGTACAGAGAAAAGTTCATTACTCAATGATTGGTCTCCCTATTCCACAGCTGCAACCTTATATTTTGCAAAATAAATGTTCTCCCAATCATGTGCGTGACAGAAAATGCAGACATCATATTTGAGTGATATTAATTTGAAAGCAATCCCATGGACCACTCAGTCCATTAATGGAGATGACACATGGAATGAGAAATTTCCTGAGGGATACATTCCTTCTTTCTTTTCTGATAATTTTTAAGTTATTTTTGTCAATTATTCAGGTTCTATCTATCTCTCTCACTCTTTCACACATACACACACTCTCAAAGGGCAATCCACATGGACATGACTTCTGCTCGGTCCATGCTATGACTTATTTCTGTCCACATGCAACAGAGAACATGTAATTAATACAATAAAAGCAAAATACAGCGGCCACTGGAACTCTGAAATGAACACACAAAATGTTGGAGGTCTGGCAGCATCTGTGGAGAGAGGAACAGTTGCATGGCATGATTCTTCTATAGATTTCAAGTTCCATTCTGGAAGAACCAATTCTAATATCCATGGTCAATGAGAGTGATTTGCATTAGTCTTCACTTTGGCAAAGCAATTATGGACACATTGTGACTTATGCAAACCCAAGCCTGGTGATAAATCGAAAAGGATGTTGTTATTTACAGAGGTCTCCTAGAATGATATTTGTAAAGAATTATTTTAAATATGTCAACATTTACAGAGGGGCGCTGTTGGCATTGTAATATTCTTGACATATGTCAGTGATCTTAAGGGATCTTGGGGTGAAATTATATTTGTAGCAGTTTGTACAGGACATTAGTGAGGCCACTTTTGGCATATTGTGTGCAATTCTGGTCTCCCTACTTTGGGAAGGATGTTGTGAAATTTGAAAGGGTTCAGAAAAGACTGACAAGGATGTTGCCAGAGTTGGAGGGAGGGCTATAGGGAGAAGCTGAATAGGCTGGGACTGTTTTCTGTGGAGAGTTGGAGTTGACTTTATAGAAGTTTATAAAATCATGAGGGGCATTGATAGGGTAAATAGACAAGGTCTTTTCCTTGAGGTGGGGAGTCCAGAACTCAAGAGCATAGGTTTAGGGTGAGAGGGGAAAGATTTAAAAGGGACCTAAAGTACAATGTGGCCCTTTGTATGGTATGTGTATGGAATGAGCTGACAGAACAAGTGATGAAGGGTAGTACAATTACAACATTTAAAAGGCATCTGGATGGGTGCATCTGGAAGGGTTCAGAGGGATATGGACCAGATGCTGGCAAATGGGACTAGATTAAGTTAGAATATCTTGTCGGCATGGACGAGTTGGTCTAAATGGTTTGTTTCCATGCTGTATGTCTCTATGACTCTGTGACTCTAAGTTGCTGTGAGTGCTAGTATTGTAAGGAGTCTCTAGGAGTGTGTTATTATGACTGGGTCCCTTGGAGTCCATAAACTGCCTCAGGGCCTCTGGAAGTGGATCAGAATTTGTGTGGAGCTGTCACACAGAAAACTTGCAAACCATTGCAATCGAGAAACTTTCTCTGACTGGATGCCCACAAGCGAGTACCTTGACACCAATTCTGTGTATCATCCTCCAACACTGAAATATCTCATTTCCGAGATCAAATAATAAGTCAAAAAAATTTATTCCAATATGTTGCCTAATAAGTTACATTAACAAGGCATTAATAAAGAATTAAGCCACGAGGAAAACGATAGTATAATGGTAATGTTGTTGAAGCCTGGACAAGTGCTCATGAGGTTTCTACAATTGCAGCTGAGGGAATTTAATTTGTCATAATTAATACCTTATTAATAATTAATAATATATTAATTAAATGCTGGTTTCATTAATGATGATCTCAAACCTCCTAAGAGCAATACAATTGTAACAAAATTGATAAGTTGACAGTACAAATAGAAGTAATTGAACATGATTTGGTAATTATTATTGAGACATGATTGCACACTGACCAGGATGGACAACTCATTATTCAAGGGTATTCAACTTTTCAGAAAATTAGGCAAAAAGGAAGAAGAGGTGGGATAGCTTTGTTAATAAATTTAAATATCAGTGTGGTGATGAAGAGTGATAACGATCCAATAGATAGTAGTTCGGAATGGTTTGGATGGAAACAAGGCACATTAATGCCTCTTCTTCAGGAGGTTAAGGGAATTCAGTCTGTCCATAAGGATCCTCACCAGCACTTACAGATGCACCATAAAAAACATCCTGTCCAGGTGCATAATAGCCTGGTACAGCAACTGCTCTGCCCAGGACCGTAAGAAACTACAAAAGGTTGTGTGCACAGACCAGACCATCATGGACACCAATCTCCCATCCATGGACTCCATCTACATTTCTCATTGCCATGGAAAGGCTGCCAACATCATCAAAGACCCCTCTCATCCCAGTAATGCTCTCTTACAACTTCTTCATCAGGCAGAAGATACAGAAGCTTGAACACACGCACCAACAGGTTCAAGACCAGCTTCTTCTCTGCTGTCATTAGACTGACGAATGAAACTTTCTAACTTCAAAAATAATGTTGATCTTGCTTTGCACACTTCCTGTGTAGTTGTAAACTCTATGCCTCACTCTGTCTCAGTACCCTATGATCTGTATGTCTTTGTTTGCTATGATCTGCCTGTACTGCTCACAAACAAAGCTTCTCACTGTACTTAGGTACACATGACTACAATAAATCAAATAAAATAAAATCAAATAAGGAACAGCAAGGGAAAAAAATTGTGGCTGAGAGGTGTCTATGGTCCCCTGGAGAGTTTGCTCACCTTAGAAATATAAATCAGCAAATAACGGAACTGTAAGAAAGGAACTACAACTGTCACGGTGACTTTAATCTACACTTTGACTGCACAAATCAGATGGGCAAGGGTAATATTGAAGACACATTTGTAGCGTGTATTTGGCATTGTTTCTTAGATCAATACATTGTCCATCCTACTCAAGAACAGGATATTTTAGATCTAGCAATGTGTAAAGACAGGATTCATTAGAGATCTCATAGCAATCATAACAAGGAGGACTCACAAATTCAGCTTGAGGGAGAGTAACTCTGGTATTAAATCAATGTCCTCAACTTAAATAAGGGCAGTTCCAGAGGTATGAAGAATGAGTTGTCTAAAATGGGGCTGTGAAGCTAGACTGTGTAGAAGATCAGTGGAAGAATAGCAGGGGGTATTTAAGCAGATATTTCATAACACTCAGCAGAAACTTATTTCAGTCCAAAAGAAGGACTTGATAAGAAGAAGCAACCACTGATGCTTAACAAACATAATCAAGGAGAGTATCTAATAATAAGCTAAGGCGTGATGAAAATTAGTTGTAGGCTAAAGGATTGGAATCATTTTTCAGAACCAGCAATGGATGGCTAAAAAGAAAGTAAAAATGAAGAAATTGATTATGAAAGCAAATTGACAAGAAAAATAAAAACAAACAAAAAGTGTTTCTATTGGAATAAAAAAAGAGAGAGTAGCGAAAGTGAGTGCAAGTGGGGATTGACAATGGGGAACATGAAATTTTAACCAACATTTTGCATCAGTCTTCACAGTAGAGGATATTATATGAAACATTAAAAGTTAGCATACAGGTGCAGCAAGTAATTGAGAAGGCAAATGGAATTTTGTCCTCTATTGCCAGGGTGTTGAAATTTAAAAGTATTAAATTGTTGTTACAACAGCACAGAGCACTGATCATAAGACCATAAAACCATACGAGATTGGAGTAGAAATAAGGCCATTCAATCATGGCTAATGGGCATTTCAATGCTACTAACCCACACTCTCCCCGTATCCCTTTGCAGATTGCATTTGGAATATTATGTACAGTCTCTGTTTCTGCATTTAAGAAAGAATATATTATCATTGGAGGTAGTTCAAAAGAGGTTTAGAAGGCTGTTTCCTGGGATTAACTGGTTGACTTCTTGAGAACAACTAAACGGGTTAGGACTTTATTCATCAGAATTTTAGGATAATGCGGAGTGATCTTATAGAAATAAACAAGAGGGGGTTTGACAGGGGAGATATTGAGAAGATGTTTTCATAGATGGGAGAATCTTAAACTAGGAAACGCAGAAAAAAGAATTTCTCCTCTTGAAGTTGTGACTGTCTGGCATTCTCTATCCCAGATAACTGTGGAGGTCAAGGTCAAGAGTGTGGTGCTACAAAAGCACAGCAGGTCTGGCAGCACCCGAGGAGCAGGAGAATCAATGTTTCAGGCATAAGCTCTTCATCAGGAACCTTATGCCCGAAACGTCGATTCTCCTGCACCTTGGATTCTGCCTGACCTGCTGTACTTTTCCAACACCACACTCTTGACTCTGATTTCCAGCATATGCAGTCCTCACTTTCTACCAACTGTGGAGGCTAGGTCACTGAAAGTATTTAAAGAGGAGGTAGATAGATTTTTGAAATATCGAGGAGTTGAAGGGCAATGTGGAGCTTGCATGAAAGAAGAATCCACCATTTTATTGAATGACAGGACAAGCTGGAGGGGTTGAATGACCTACTCCAACTTCTGTTTATTATGGACATATGATTCATTCAAGGAAGGAAATCTGCCATTGTTACCTGGTCTGCCTAGATGTGACTCCAGACCAGTATCAAAGTGGTTGATCCTTAGCTGCCCTCTGAAATGGTTAATAAGTCATTCTGTGTCAAGGCTAAATAGGGGTGGGTTATAAAGGATGGCCTCTCCAGAGTAATTCATATCTCATAGCTAAATAAAGACATAAACACAAGCATGTCAACCTACTCTTCGTAATTGAAAGGGCTTCTCTACGCAGGAACAAGAATTTTGAATTATTGTTTGAATGTGAATTGAAATTAAATGAAAATTGAAGAGATGCTTAGTGGGAGATGAGTCTAATAACGCCTTTTTTTACATGATTGACCAAAGTGACAATGATTACCTCTATAAACTGGTCCCCACCCCACACTCTGATAAACTGATATTTTCAGGCTTGCAGTTATTCTTTAAAAATTTCTATTCCAATTTTCAACCTCTCAGGATTTAAAGGATATAAAAGTGTGAGATTACATTATTAGCATTGCAAAGCTGTGCCAGGGTATGCCAGGTCATTCTGAACTAATGCATCATCTTACAGAGACACTTTTACTGTCTGCGTTGCACCCAGAACAGATTTGAAAGTATATGAAACTACCATTTGCATCATTATTTTTAACTCCTGCAGTCAATCAGTGCTGACAAGACAGCTTGTGTCAGTATGTGGAGGATAACATTTGTATACCAACTGAGGTGGCTGCAGGAGGTAAATAGCATAACAGAGAGTTAGTATAGCAGTTCCTGCTCTTTTACTGAGCTATTGCAGTTGTCACTAGAATATTAGTGGAGGTAGCTAAATCAGAGACTTCCAAGGTCCTTTTTACAATGCTTGAAAAAATTTGACTTACTCCAAGTTTCAGGTCAATTAATCTCTTAGCTGCCAACATGCTTTTCTTCCTTCCAGTATGGATCAAACAGTGCTAATCTCTAAAATTGCTATGGACACTGGGTAAAGTGCCATGTTGAGTCAAACACTTTAACTGTCAGTTGGGCAACACTCTATATTATCCGTTTTAGAAAATAATGTGTTTCTTACACTTTCTGGCCATTGATAATTTGCTTACACACAACTTGGAGTATGAGGTGGGCAAAGATTAGCAGGAGAAATGATCAAACCGAACAATCGGTGAGGCTGGGAGTTGGCTGCTCTTTCTCTAATGATACAGCTTACATATTGCACATTGATGACAATAAAATCTTCCAAGGCATTTCACTGAAGTTTTGCCAGGACAAAAGTTGACATTGAAAATTTTGAGGAGACACTTTAGGATTGGGGATCAATAGCTCAGTTGGAGTGGGATATTTTAGGGATAGACTTAAAGGATAAAGAAGTTAGCAGTTCAGTGAGGGTCTAGGCATCTGAGGACCTGCTAGCCATAATGAAATGATGAAACTTGGGGTGTGCAAGAGGCTAGAAAAATGCAGACGTCTCAGGGAACTGTATCGCAGAAAAAGGCTGCTGTTTGAGGGAAGATAAGGATTTGAACAAACGTTGAGATATTTCTAAGAAGGAAGTAAAAGGGGAGACATCACTAAATATAAGGACCAACCTTTGTATGCTAGAGCAATTTAGATACATGCTATGCTATTCCTTATTTGTAAACACTCACATTCTACTTCTCCCATGCACACAGAGACTACTGGGAATGTAACTTGATGCTGCCTAACCAGATCAGGATTGAACTAATGGGTAATAGAATGTGCACGGTGTCTTGAAATGACTAGACAGTAGCAGGGAGTTTGCTTAGTAGGTAGAAGAGCTTGTCACTGGGCAGAATAGTCAATAAGTAAATTAGATAGAAGACAGTTGTCCAATACTATGACAACCACTTTTTAAAAATTAACCAGTTACGAAGGATCATTATTTGCTTGCATATCTGTTTTGTTGATTTATGCTTTGCCTGCTTCTTTGGCCAACATGCCCTGTTGCTTTCTCTCCGGCAGATATTGATTCATGACTGGGTTGGATTTGATGGGGACCAGGTGCGCTTTGATACTGTGCCCAGGCACCATTGTTCAGGCAGGAGCCAAGACTATAAATGCCAACAAGTGATGCAGTTCTGCAGTCAAATTCAAACCAGTCCTTATCTCTCGGAAGATTAATTCTGCTGCACTTGGTATAGCGGGGTTAGGAGTAAAGAGTGGTTAAATCACTTTCCTGCTCCCTGAAACATGCAAACAAACAATTTTCAGTGAGGATTTCTGAATGGAGATAGGAGGGGTGCTCCTGAGTACTTTCTCCCACTCCTCCAGCATTCATTAAAATTAGCATGCCTTTTGCTAACCTAAGGCATTCGAAGTCAGACTGAAATACACACTGCCATCATTTATACATTTTCACTGATCCATTGATTTTATTTAAGCTATGTTTGCAAATCATTTTGCAGTACAGAAGCAGAACACTCAACGTATCTGTGCTTGTTTTATTTTACAGATACCTCCTCCATTTAACTAATCCTATCAATAAACTAATCCAGCCAATAACTAATCCCATCAATAAGTCCTTCGCTTCCTTTCTCCATAATATATGTATTTAGTTTCTTCTCTAGTGAGTAATTTCCATACAATAGCAAGTTTCACAATGTCACCATTCTCCACGTGAAGCAGTTCCTTCTAAATTCCTTCCTGAATATATATTCCTTAAGCAACCCTGATGATGTGACTGGTGTATTGGCCTGCATATCATCTTTGGCATGAGACTATTTGTCTCTTGCCAATTAAAAATGTTGTGGACCATTTTTATTATGAGTAGTAAGGAGCCAATGGCTAAAGTTCACTGTCTGCAACTTTAGTCTCCTTACTTGATGACGGATGTAAATACTTTGGAGGTGGTTCAGAGGAGATTCACTAGTTTAATACCTGGAATGAATGGATTGTCATATGAGGCTAGATTGGACAAGCTGGGTTTGTGTGCAGTTTTGAAGAACAAGGAGTGACCTATTTGAAGTGAATCCTATCCTAAATGGTCATGACAAGGTCAACGTGGAAAGATTGTTTCCCTTTGTGGGTCAATCCAGAATTAGGGGGCACTGTTTTAAAACTGAGGATCATCATTTTAGGTCAGGAGTGAGGACTTTATTTTTTCTCTCATAAAGTTGTGTGTCTTTGGAAATGTGCCTCAGAAGGCAGGGTAATAAATTTTTTTTTAAGGTAGAAGGAGATATGATTTTGTTAGACAAGTGCATCAAAGGTCAATGTGGAACACTAGGAGATCACCCATGGCCTTATTAATGGTGGAGCAGGCGAGAGGAGTTGAATGGTCTACGTAGGCTCATATTTTATAATTTTATATGTTGTCTTGAGACAAAGAAAGAGCAAATTTATGAGGAATATATTTTAAAAAGGCAATATCAAGCAGATGGTCCTTGTGCAGTCACTTGTGCCTAAATATACCCAGACACAGCTATACTTCATCATAGAATCCCTACAGGCTATTTGGTCCACCCCCCCAACCTATCCCTGCATTTCCCGTGGCTAATCTTCCTAGCCTGCATATCCCTGGACACTAAGTGGCAATTTAGCATGGCCAATTCACCTAATCTGCATATATTTGGATTGTGGGAGGAAACTGAAGCACCCAGAGGAAATCCACGCAGATACAGGGAAAATGTACAAACCATACAGACATTCGTCCGAGGCTGGAATCAAATCTGGATCCCTGGCACTGTAAGGCTGCAGTGCTAACCACCGAGCCACTATACTGCTCTTGTGGTACATGATATTACCGTCCAATGAAGGAGGAGATAAAAGGACATATGGCTTTTAGTACATTAGTTGTTCTTGAAACAGAACATCTTATCCTGAGGACAATGTTAGTAAGCTGCTTTCCTGCACGTACTCAGTCTTAGTAAATGTTGTCATTATTGAAAATTCTTAATGTTTTGGTGATTTCTTTTCTGTAGCTGTTTCTAAGAGTACTAGGTGGGAACTTCTTCAGAGAGAGAAAATCGAGACACAAACTTCTTTACAATGATATGTGAAAATGCTCTCAGAACTTCCCTTGATTCCAAGGTATATTTCTAAGTGGTACTTTTGGTACCAGTCACAATGTCAAACTCACCTACTTTGCATTGATTAAGGTCTTCCAGAAATTGGGATATGTTTTGATGGGTTAACATGGAACATAATAGAATTTCAGTTACGCCATATTTAGAATATTGTATACAATTCTGGTCATCACACCATCACAAGGACGTGGAAACTTTGGAGAGGGTGCAGAAATAGTTTACAGGATATTGCCTGATTTGGAAGATATGAGTCATGAGGAGAGATTCAGCAAACTTAGTTTGTTTTCTCTTGAATGTCAGAGGCTGAGGGGAGACCTGTTAGAGGTTTTCAAAATTATGGGGGGCATGGATAGAATGGATAGTCAGAGTCTTTTTTCCCAGGGTAGAAATGTCAAATATGTGGCGACATAGATTTAAGGTCAAAAGGGGTAAGTATAAAGGAATTATAAGGGACGAGTTGTTTACACAGAGGGTGGCCAGTGCTTGGAATAGATGGATAGCAGATATAGTATTATCCATATTAATATGTTACCCTCTCTCCATGATCTCTAAGCTTGCCTATTTCTTTTTTGTGTGACACCTTATAAGACTTATTTTGGCATGGTACCCCAATATTACACCTTCGAGGTGCATCCTCAAAAAGCTAATAAATACAATGGGGACACCATTAAATCCAAGCTCCCATCACACATTATTTTGACTTTACACATACTGTATTGCTGTTATATGATAGGACAGTATTCTAGAAATTCCTTTTTAAAACCATCACCACAAGATCGCCACCAACACATTTTTGAGGTGACTTTGAAAAATCAATGATGTGACTTTTCTGATACTACCCAAGAACAAAAATACAAAATAATGCCATCCATGCCAATGTCCTATGCTCTGCCTTGGAGCCACAACTTTTTGTAAAAGAGCCACCCGTATCCTATCTGACATGGTATCTGACAAGAGCCACCCGTATCCTCTCAGAAGCATGTTGACTCCTGTTCTCCATGACCTCACCATGTTCTGAAACCTCTTTAGCCTTATATCCCCAACAGCCTCCAAATTGCACTATAACTTGATTGAGTTTTTTTGAAGTAACAAAGAGGATTGATGTGGGCAGAGCAGTAGACGTGCTCTATATGGACTTCAGTAAGACGTTCAACAAGGTTAACATGGGAGACTGGTTAGCAAGGTTAGATCTCATGGACTACAAGGAGAACTAGCCATTTGGATACAGAACTGGCTCAAAGGTAGAAGACAAAGAGTGGTGGTGGTGGGTTGTTTTTCAGACTGGAGGCCTGTGACCAGTGGAGTGCCACAAAGATCGATGCTGGGTCCACTGCTTTTCGTTGTTTATATAAATGTGAGCATAAGAGCATAAGAGGTACAGTTAGTAAGTTTGCAGATGACACCAAAGTCGGAGGTGTAGTGGACAGCAATGAAGGTTACCTCAGATTACAACAGGATCTTGACCAGATGAGCCAATGGGCTGAGGAGTGGCAGATGGAGTTTAATTCAGATAAATGCAAGGTGCTACATTTTGGGAAAGCAAATCTTAGCAGGACTTATACACTTAATGGTAAGGTCCTAGGGAGTGTTGCTGAACAAAGAGACCCTGGAGTGGAGGTTCATAGCTCCTTGAAAGTGGAGTTGCAGGTAGATAGGATAGTGAAGAAGGCGTTTGGTATGCTTTATTGGTCAGAGTATTGAATATAGGAGTTGAGAGGTCATGTTGCAGCTGTACAGGACATTGGTTAGGCCACTGTTGGAATATTGCGTGCAGTTCTCATCTCCTTCTTATTGGAAGGATGTTGTGAAACATGAAAGGGTTCAGAAAAAATTTACAAGGATGTTGCCAGATGTGGAGGATTTGAGCTATAGGGAGAGGTTGAATAGGCTGGGGCTGTTTTCCCTGGAGCAGCGGAGGCTGAGGAGTGACCTTATAGAGGTTTATAAAATCATGAAGGGCATGGAAAGGGTAAATAGGCAAGGGCTTTTCCCTGGGATGGAATTAGAGGGCATAGGTTAAGGGTGAGGGGTAAGATATAAAAGAGATCTAAGGGGCAACTTTTTCACGCAGAGGGTGGTATGTATGTGGAATGGGCTGCCAGAGGAAGTGGTGGAGGCTGGTACAATTGCAACATTTAAAAGACATCTGGATGGGTATATGAACTGGAAGGGTTTGGAGGGATATGGGCCAGGTGCTGGCAGGTGGGACTAGATTGGGTTGGGATATTTGGTTGGCATGGACGAGTTGGAAGGAAAGGTCTGTTTCCGTGCTGTACATCTCTATGACTCTATGTAAGAAGCATTTTACATAAGCAGGGAATTGAGGGATACAGACTGCATAGAGGCAGAAGGTTTTTAGTTCAGAAAGGTGTCACATCATGGCACAGGCTTGGTGGGCCAGAAGGCCTGTTCCCGTATTCTTTGATCTTTATTTTAACTCCTGACTGTTAATCCACAATTGTTCAATCCATCTTTGGAAATGATGTTCAATGGTCCATTGTCAAAGTTTACGGGGAGGTTGTTGGGGTTCAGTGGGGTGCAGTTGCGGGTAAAATCCTCATTTTTGCATAATGAGTGTTGAACTTTAGTCTTTACCTAACAATACCTGTAGTTGGGAAATATTGTCCCCATGCAGAGATATTTGAAGATCTTATTGTGAGTTACTCCTTCCAGATGAAGAACTTTAATGTCCAGGTAATTTCCCCTGAGCTGCCCCTTGCTTGGTGTTAAGAGTCAACCACTTTGCTGTGGGTCTGGAGTCACATGCAGACCAGACCAGGTTAGGATGACAGATTTACTTCCCTGAAGGACATTAGTGAACCAAATGGGTTTTTGCAACAATTGACAATGGTTTCATTGTCATCATTAGACTCTTATATCCATATTAGGTACTGTTTTATATACCAGTTTGAGTATGATTACTTTCAAGTCAAGTGACGTGCTCAGCAATTCTAAAGTGCCCTGATTTGTTTTTTAGTTCTTTTTCTTAACCTCAAAATCCAAGGTTTTTAAATAAGTTGAGATTTTAAACAGCAATAGTCTATATTGTATAGCCTCATGGCTATATCAAAAACAACATAAAGGTTTCTATGTTCTATCTAAATGATAGTGGTTTTCAGCCCATTCTAATGGTGTATGTTTGTCTGTTGATGATGTTTACTTTAATCTAGCCTTTATCCTTCAATGGTTTAATATTTTTCTTTTTCAAATATTGATTTCAAAATGATTGTATTGTCTCTGCGATATATTCTAAACCATTTCCTGTTCCATTGATCTTTCTGATCTTTTGATTCTTTCTGTGAATAGCACCAGGCTGTGGCTTCCTTGTAGTGGATTCATCAGCACATCCTTCTCAGGTTCCCCATATACTTGATTTCTGCAGCATGGGTTAATTTTCCACTCCAGGCACTATAATCTAGATCTTGATGTTGTCCAACAGCATGAAAAGAGTGATCGTGGGTAGATTTTCATGAATGAGGCAGTTGCCTTGAATTGGGACAAATCTAAACATGGCTGACCCAACAAAGTTTAAAGGATCTGCAGCTAATTTTCACTCCAGGGAGATGGGGACAGGACAGGGTCAGGTCTGTTGACCTTCGAAGTGTATTATATTTGACCAAGGGGGCAGGAAACTGCTAAGGAAGTCTGGTCTGGTTTGCCTCAGTTCTCTGGGACTCTGTTCCAGTGGATTTAAAAGCATTTGGGTGTTCTAATTCACATCCTTCGCAACTCTCAACTCCTACCATGCCTCATGCTCCCTCTATTCCAGCTCATGTTCCCAAGCAACCATCATGTCCTTGCCTATCATACCTCCATGTTTCCTTCATTCCATCCCAGCCTCTCTTTGCCACCTCTGTGCCAGTGCATGTTGCTATGCCATCTTCATAGCCACTAACCCAGCATCCACTGATGCAAGCCCTCAGCAACCACATGGAGATGAAATAAAGACCTCTTATCGAGCTCTCACACATACACACTTGATACAGAGAATTAGTCTCGTTCGAGAAACCCACTTAAATTCCCATAAGCAATTCATCACTTATAAAAACAAAGCCATTTCTATTCAGGTCCAGCATCAAAGAGAACTAGCTCTTCATTGTTTCCTCAAACTTTCATAATGTGACATCAGCCTTCCTCCACTGAGTTAAATGTACATTTTGAAACACAGCAAAGTATTCATAGTAAGTTCAGCCATAATAGAAGCAGCATCCATTGAAATTAGCTGGTTACATTTTAACCTACATCAGATCACCAAGCAAACAAAGTAGTTCAGCAGACAGTTTTTGCTATGCTAACCTTACTTCCTGTTTAAAGGATTAGTGACTTAAATAATTTCAGGTCACGACATTTAAACAGAACATATCCAATCCTCATAAGAATTTCCCTCTGCTCTTTGTATTTGTAACATCCACTCTGTGTGTTAACATTTTACAACAAAAGGTTTGGACTCAGTGCTCATTTCTAATAGGGTTTTCAGGAATGAGAAACTTCAGTGATGAAGATAGCATTGGAGAAGTTGAGACTGTTTCCATTGGAGAGGAGAGTCTGAGAGAAGAATTATTAGAGATTTGGAAAGAATTGATAGAGAAATGAATTGGACGGCACAATTTTAAAGTATTTTCCACTATAAAGTGCCCCATTCTGCTACTGATGAAATTGGTTTCTGCCAGAAATAAGAGCAGAACTATGACATCCAGGCTCTGCCCATCAAAGATCTTGGAGTTGACTTGGCTCTGTGAAAAGCTGGCCTGGCAATTCTTCAGGCTAGTTCACATCTACTGTCTACAATTGCATCGAGTACAATACATTATCACATCAGACACTGTTCATTGCCCAATATTTGCATCTTAGACACCACGCACCAATTTCTCAGCAAATTCTCCATGCGTAGTTATTGCATGCACCCGTCCATCAGAACCTCCAAGTGGGAGGTGCTGACTTGGTGGTATTATCACTGGACTATTAATCCAGAGACTGAGATAATGCTCTCAGGATCTGGGTTTGAATCCCACCCTGGCAGAGGTGGAGTTTGAATTCAATAAAAATATGGATATAAGAGTCTAATGATGACAATGAAACCATTGTCAATTGTTGCAAAAACCCATCTGGTTCACTAATGTCCTTCAGGGAAGTAAATCTGTCATCCTAACCTGGTCTGGCCTGCATGTGACTCCAGACCCACAGCAAAGTGGTTGACTCTTAACTGCCCTCTGGGCACTTACGGATGGAGAATTAATGCTGGCCTGGCCAATGGAGACCTGATGCTGTGAATGATTTTTTAAAAAAAGTCCCTGTCAGGGAATGCAGAGTACCAATTACTCTCTCTCGGATGTGTCTGGGCAAGTGACAGGAACTGTGCAGGGTAGCTTCAGACTGCCAGCACTTGACCAGGTGGACAGCTGGTATTTAAAGATGGCACAGGTGCAAGGAATCCGAGGAGACCCTGGCATTGACCAATACACTCGTCTGCAGTGAGTGAGAGAATATGATGAGTGGGGTGCCATAGGGGCATGGCTCATATGCAACGAGACTACTTCGGGAAGGTGGTGTGAGAAAATGTGATGGCGCTCACTGAGAGAAACCCTCCACAATACTCACAAAATTGACTTTTTGTTGATTCTGGTAAACATTAGCACACAGAATCCATCTCGTGGCTAAAGATGACAACAAATGCCCCTATTTTTAGCATGGCAGTACTGTATGCAGATGATGTTATGACAATGTCCTTGAACCCTTTGCTCAGAAAAAAACGACTACTGTTTGTATATAGCAAGATCACAGCTTGATTCATTCAAGAGCCATCCCTATAATGTTACAGCCCAATGTAATTAAATGCTAATACATACCAAATTATGGGTGTGGTATCAATTGAGTTTATATTCGCTGTAACTGAGACAATACCGACTTATTTTACTTGGAATATTAGGGAAATCTTTCACTCTACCTTGTTGGATTAATTTCCTACCAACTTGCAAAGGAGAGGGGCAGGGTACTTCAATATGTCATCACCCTATGCCCCTAAATACTTCTCAGAAGGAATCAGTTTGGTAACCACAGGTCCTTAATGGATGGAACCATTAATCAGAAATTGTGTATCATAACGATTATACAATAGTCAGACAGGCAACATCTATCCAGTTTAAATGTTTCAAACATTTGCCTCTGAGAATAAATTTGGTTAGAAGTTATTCCTGGGTGACTGTTTGGTTTAATTTTCGTGGAATGAAGGACCCCTAAGGCTCGGGAACTAACATTGTGTTTCATTAGACAGAGTTGATGTTACTTCTATTCTTCTCAGACCTATGTACAATGCTTCTGGCTGTACATCTGAGCAGTTTATTTGCCTTATTAATTGCTGTGTCACACTGTGGAAATAGTTTCAATGGCTGGTCGCCCATGACCTCCAAATAATTTCCCCTTGCCCTTCTCTGCAAGGCTTACCTCCCACTGCACAGTCACACTTAGTTCTCATACATTTCAGTACATAGTGGCTTACTTTAGCAACATTAAATACTTGACAGTCAAGTGCCCAAGCTTCTTGATTGTTTTGAAATATAACTGAGTGACATATTTTAACTTCCTATGATTTATGCAAATTTACACAAGTGACACATGGTTCCCTCTTCAAGGTCAAAAAGAGCAATCACTGGCTTCCAGAGGGGAAAGTTTCTGTTCAAGACATCTGTTTTCAAACTCTCCAATTCAGCCTTCCATTAGCTTCTAAATTCCAGTAGTTGAATCTCACCTTGTAAAGTAACCTTGTCAAGCCTTATTTATTTATTATGGTGTGAGTAATTTATCAAACCAGTTGTCCCACTATAGATGTGAGTCAGTGTATGTACGTAGACAAAGACATAAAACAGTACATCATTATGTGAATTTAGCTTAGAAAATGTAAATGGGGACAATGGGTAACAATGGGTTCACCTGTTTGTAAGAGCTTCCTTTGTACCATTTTTTTAGTGAAGGAGTTCAACTGTTTATTTTATTAGGCTGTACTTCAGTAGCAGAGAGCACTACCCTGACATATTAAGCATCCAAACTCTGAAGCTGCTATATTTGACTCTACAAGTTCAAATTATTCAATAGGAGAAACTAGAATGCTGGAGATTTGAAAAGAACCAGCAAAGTCACAGCACGTAGAAGAGAAAGAGCAAGTTTTATGGTGAATCACTCCATTTGAATATTTGTTCTGCAATGTCTTTCATTCAGATGTTGATTGACAAACTGCGCACTTTCAGAATTCACTGTGCATAAATCTGGATTACTGCAATTTCTCAGTTGCGTGAGTCATAAAGTCAATAGAGATGTACAGCACAGAAACAGACCCTTCAGTCCAATTTGGCCATGCCGAATGTAGCTTTCAAACACGGTGGTGATGGAGCAACGGGGCTTGTCTGCTCTTTTCACTTCCCACTGTACTCATGGGTTCCTATACTTGAATACACATGACAATAAAATCTAATTCTAATTCTAAGTTCAAGGTTTGTGTAAGACATTGTGTAACTCATCCAGGGAAGCTTAAATCTAGTGATGAAAATATTAACCCAAAGTCTTTATAATGTGCAGCTAACTGCACAGCCAGAGTGATTTTGCAAAACAAGCCTTTCCCAGTTTATATATATTATAAGTTCACAGGTTCATTGACACATGATCTCTCCTCTTTTCATCAAGTTAATATTTCAGAGAATTTTTTTTTCAAAATAGTGAGTAGCACACATACAAACATACTGAGAAAAACAATTACTGTGTGTCTGAAGCTTAGAAATTGCGAATGAGGATAATAGCATACTGTGAATTAACATGCTTTATGACAACAAGCACTCAAAAGTCAAGTCTAACTGGATAATATATTTTTATATTGTTGATATGCAGCCAATTAGCCATAGCAAATGAAAAGTAACATTTTTGTCAAATTCCGGGATCCAAAGGACATTTTCGAAATAGTCTTCCTGAATACTACAGCTTTTGAATCAATAATGAAGCTGCTGGAATGGTTAGACTGTCATTCCCCCAAGGTGATGCCCAGATACCTTTCACATAGAGTGATCGTCTTACATGAGAACATTTATTACTGAACTAACAAAGCCAGAGTTCACACCTGGAGACTGTTTTACCTGTCACAGTAAGAATGCATGCGTGAAAGATATGAAAAAACATTTTGACCCATTGCCCAATTGCAATATACACTGGGGAGTGGATAGTTAATTCACTGGACCGTTCTGCAATGTACATGCACAGGAAAAATAATTAGATCTATGTAGCAACTTCAATGATTTCAGGATTCCTAATAAAAAGAATTTTGTATTTATATAGCACCTTATATGACTGTGGGATCTTGCAGCATCCATCAACTAACATTGAGTTTTTAAATCTTTTAGTGGCTCGAGGCATTTGATCAAGTGATGGCATCCAGCCCAGAAGTGTGTTAAACAGCAGGTCTTTGACGATCTCTAATGTTCAGTTGACCTATTCCAGGAACAGAGCGATGTCACAGTTTGAATGTTGAAAAATGTCCTGCAGAATATGTATTCCTCATCATCAAGAACAATTACCTTACCATTATCTGTTGCTGTTTTGGGGAACTTGCTGCACACAAAATGTCCTCTGCCTTTCCAATAGTATAGACCATAAGGAATAAAAGCAGAGTCAGCGATTGGTTATGGTCTTAACTACACCGCCTTCCAGTTTTCTAATCTCTGGAGCAGTTTTAACATCCACAACTTTCTAATTAGCAGCAAAGTTGCTTGAGACATTCATGACAAGCATTGTTTATTTGAGTTTCTAACACTCTTAGCTATCTTCTCCCCAGCCCCACCCCCCCTCCCATTTATCTCTCCACCCCAGAGTCTCCCAGCCTCATTCCAGATGAAGGCCTCCTGCCCGAAACATCGATTTTCCTGCTCCTCGGACGCTGCCTGACCTGCTGTGCTTTTCTAGCCCCACTCTAATCTTGTCTCTGATCTCCAGCATCTGCAGTCCTTATTTTCACCTTAGCATTGTTTATCCTGTCTGCCCAAATGTTTTTCTGAGCAAATGCAATCCAGCAGGAAAGTGAAAAAATATATTGAAAAAATGTATATTTTGTTGAATCTTTTCATGTTGCACCTATCAGGACAAGTCACAAGAATACCAATCTGAGGGGAAAGTGAACATTTACATTGGTTACTTGACACGTGGAGTTTGATAGACACAGACATTGCCATGGAGATAGCATCAATTAGTGAAGATTGACGCTTAACTGCCAGACTTTATTCACATTTTAATTCTTTCAGGTTGCCTCCGATTAGTCAGGATATTGTAAAATGAACTAATAAACAGCTGCCACCTATTTTGTTGAGCTGAAACAGGAGCAGTGCATGCACATGCTTTTTCTGTGTGCAGATACCAGGGCTCTGTCTATTCATAAATGAAGCTGCCAAACTGTGTGAAGGACTTTGATTGTTAGTTTAGTTCATCACTCAGGAGTTCCCAGAAAATGTTATCCCATTGTGAAATCACATCCAGTGTTAGATTCTCTGTTGCAGTGGGCTGGTTGGTTAGGATCAATAACACGCTTGTTGTGAACTCCCATATTGTTTGAGATGATCCACCAGTCTTTGGCACTGCATCAACAGTGACATTCATGTATCTCTACTCATTTGTGAGCCTGGCAGAATATTCTAAGGGCTAGATGGCCACATCATGTTAGCAGTATCTTTTAAAGTCATTTGTGGGATGTCGGTATCCTTGGCTGGCCAGTACTTCATTGCCTGTTCCTTAGTTGCCCTTAGGAAGATGGTGATGAGCTGCCTTTTTGAACCACTGGTAAACTGAAAGGCCATTTCAGAGGGCAATAAAGAGTCAATCACATTGCTGTGGATCTGAAGTCACATGTAGGCCTGACCAGGTTCCCTGAATGACCTCAGTGAACCAGATGGGTTTTTCCAACAATGACTTCATGGTCATCAGTGGATTCTCAATTACAGACTTTTTTTTGAAATTATTGAATTCAATTTCCACCATCTGCTGTGGTTGGACTTAAGCCTGGGTCCTCAAAACATTCCTGAAGAAGGGCTTATGCCCGAAATGTCGATTCTCCTGTTCCCTGGATGCTGCCTGACCTGCTGCGCTGTTCCAGCAACACATTTTCAGCTGATCTCCAGCATCTGCAGACCTCACTTTCTCCTCCCCAAAACATTAGCTAAATTTCTGGATTAATAATCTGGCAATAATACCAATGGGCCATTGCCCACCCAACTTGTGTTGCTACTGCATAGTGGTGGTGTGAAACAGCTAGCTTCACCCAGTGCTCAACGATTTGAGGTTTCTCACTCTTCGAGAGTTATCTGAGGTTGACAGGGCAGTTCTCAGAACCAGGAGTAAGCACCTCAAGGCTTTTCATGAGTTTGCATAATATTCAGTGAGTAGTAATCTGATCAGAGAAGTCATTATCCCACAGAATGGCTTTGATGCACCCTATTTTGCTTTGGTTATGCATCTCTGTTGCAATTTGCAACAAACGAGGTGCTGGCCATATTCAATCAGCTTGCTGCTTGCAGCAAAGTGTACAATGAAAGGTATATTACTGCAATTGGATGACATTTGCTGGATAATCATCTGTGTGGGAAGAACTTTACTGACAACCAATTTAGGATGGTCAGTCAGACGCAATGTGACATGCTTGTGTGTACTGAAAACTACACATAAGCATGTACAGGGCCTTGTTCTTTACAGACAGATAGAACACCCACTGTTTTCACTCAACAAAGTAGGTGACAGCCATTCATTGTTCATTTCTCAGGCCATTGCTGTACTCAATCAGAGTCAACCTGCCGGACTTAAACAAAACTTAACCATTAGCATATGTGTGAAATAGAAGATAGTTACAGTGCTATGGATTAAGAACAACAGAATGGGATGAATTGAACAGCTATTCCACAGAGCCTGCATAGTGACAGTGGGCTGAATGGTCTGCTTCTGCACTGCGTGATCGTATAAAATAAACCAGCCTCCAATGTTCTCTGTTGAGACATTAAAGATCCTTTAAGACATGAATGACCCCTCAAAAAGTGGAATTCTAAACACACTTTCTAGCTCAAATATTTATTTTGTTGGAAAGAAAACTGTGTCAGTCATTCCAAAAAATAAATATTGCCCATTGGTTTTCCTTAAAAAATATATTTGCAGCTTTCTTCTCTCCTTCCACTAGTAAGTTATTTCAGAGCAGGATTCAAAAGGTCACCATGATTTACTCAGAGATGCCTCAGTGATACATGTCTGTGCATTGACTGACTCTACAATGCTGAAGGGTTAAGCAGCCCTGGCCAGGCTGAGGACTGACAGAGATTGATGACACCTCGTTTTCCCAGACAGTTTGAAGTGGCCGGTTTTGGCCTTTTGATTCACAGATGGAGCATCTATGGCAGCAGTTTAAATTTTAAATTGACTAAGCTATAAAGCTGCTCCGCACTGATGTACTCAATCATTAACTGAGTGCCTGTCCCAAGCAATCAAAAAAAAACTGGAATGAGCAGGGGTATGTTTCAAATGAATTAACACCTATCCAATAAATACTTGTAATTGTGCTGACTTTGATTGTAGGGAAATTCAACTGCCCTTACCTCTTCCTCTTGGGTGCATTTTATGAAAGATTTAATATTGTTACTTTGGGAAGATACTGTGTCTTTTTATTGTTCTGTGTCAACTTATTTAATACGACTCAAAACCATTTCTACACTGAAAGCAAATGTACTTTGATGAATTGTTTGATGGTCAGCAGTATAACATTCAGAATTCTGTTACAGTTATTCTCAATCTGTGATCATGCTGAATAAATTTGTTTAATTAATAATGTTGTAAATGTGATATAGTTATCCATTAAACCAGATTCCTAATGGTAACATGTCAGCTCTAAATTTTCTCCATTCCACATTATTTATAAATGAATAGCTAGACTTTAGTACCTCAGATTAGCCGAATGTTGTTTTGGAAAACTAGTGAGGCACATTTCAGTCTAAGGTCGAACCTAATGTCAATGCAGATGTTCTTCCATCACTGGTTGAGCCTGAGCTATGATTTTGCAAGTGCAAAGTAAAAACAAAATAGTGATTCAAACAATACTCTGGTGTGACATCTAAGTGTATGGTAGCTACCCTTACAGGAAATTGGTCCTTTTAAGCTAAGTAACTCACACTTTTAAAACATACTGAGAATAGTAACTGTGCTGAAATATTTATTAAACACTGCGTTTGGAGACTGGGATTATTACACTTGCCTTTCCCTCCTGAGACCCGGGTTTGAGTACAGCTGAGATACATGTCCTCTCCCTGTCTTCATATATCTTACTTCTAAATGGGGCTGGGCAATGTTACTCACTTCAACAGAAACTACAGTAATTTGTATTCATACAGCAATTTTAAATATGGTAAAACACCCCAAGGTGCTTCAGAGGAATAAGTATCGAACACAATTTGAAATGTGGAGATATTAGGATGGATGGCTGGATGGGATAGGTTTTCGGAACATAGTAATGGAGAAGTAGAGCTCCTATATAACTGTTAATCTGTTGTAAAACCTGCATATCGTTTGGTATTGAGCAACACAAAGCATCAACCTACTAACCCACAAAATTTCCAATGTGGAAAATCACACTGGTGCAATAAGGAATACGAGTCAATGTTCAGGCTGAGGTAGTGGTTGTAACAGAATGGAAGGATCTTAATATGGTATCATTTAATGCTATATCTGATCTGGGAATGCTCGATGTGTGAGATTCCTCTGGAGAAAATCATCCTTATCTAGCATGAACACGGCTGATATTGAAAAGTGATAATAGTTCAGTTTTTAAAATACATCTTTTAATGGGACTGTAAATGCCTGCTGTCAGCATTTCTAATCATCCTGTCTGGACATGTTATGACACACCTCTGGAGCAGGTGGAACTAGAATCCATTCCTACTGGCCCAGAGGTAGGGACACTATGCAAAGACTCTGAGAAGTGAGGAAGGGGAGAGGATGTGTGAGAGAGAGCTGTTGTCAGTATTCTACCTATCTGAATGAAAATTATAGACTTTGTTGGAAGTCCCAAGGGTCAGACAACAGTCTCCATTAGAGACAAATGTAGCAAACTTAGAACAAGGACATAGTAGAGTGCTGGTACAGAAGTGTAGCGTCAAGACAGCCACGGAGCCATCCAAATCCTATATTTCATTGTAGGCAGAAACCAAGAGGACAGGACAAAATAAAGGGTTGAACGCATTAAAGCATTGCAGCCCATAAAAGCAACTCAAACTGTAATTTAGATCTGATATTTGCATAGAAATGTACAAATACAGTGGCTTAGAATCTTTACGAATGTAAAATAGATAACGTAAAAATCCAATATAGTGGGGAATGTACAGATGTTTATTCCCCTTGCTCTCAGTACCACTGCTCAATAAAGTTCCTCCAAAAACATATAGGTTCTGTGCCTGTGACACAGAATTTGACTGATGTAGGGACTAACATCTGGTTGGGCCATTCTTTACAAAATTTGGCTGCAGCAGCTATACCAGAGTCTTTTAAAGGAACAAACAGCTGGAAACTTAGTGCATAGGTAAACTCCAATGCTTTTTACTTCCCTTTTTGTGTGAATATCTTGTGAAGCCATCAGAAGTGTTCCATGCAGTGGAAATGTAATCTTGCTCGCATCCTATTGAACCCATGCACACCCTACAGATTCCCTACAGTGTGGAAACAGGCCCTTCAGTCCAACAAGTCCACACCGACCCTCCAAAGAGTAACCCATCCAAACCCATTTCCCTCTTACTAATGCACCTAACACTATGGGCAATTTAGCATCGTCAATTCTCCTGACCTGCACATCTTTGGACTGTGAGAGGAAACCGGAGTACCCAGAGGAAACCCATGCAGACACAGGGAGAATGTGCAAACTCCACACAGACAGTTGCCCAAGGTTGGAATCGAACCTGGGTCCCCGGTGCTGTGAGGCAGCAGTGCTAACCAGTGAGCTACCATGCTAACACCTTGGGTACAATCCAATTTCTAAGCAAGTTTCAACTACAACTTACCATCTGATGAGGACAAGGAGCAGGATATGAGAAAGATTGATAGAGTAGGGTATGGAAGACAAAGCCAAAGTATCTTATTTTTAAGATGTTTTTGAGGTAGTAAATGAAGTCATACTGGGTGACAAATGAATAAGCAAAGGGATTGTAATGAAGGGATGAGATCCTGATGGTTAAAGGTTAATCCAGTATCAAAATCTGGGACTCACAACTGTCCCTCAAAAACCCATATGTCCATTGGCTTTTCCTGCATAAATTTTCCTGACTTTTCTCCTTCCTCAATAAACACCAAATGTCAATGTAAAGTAGCCCGCATTGCACAAGTTTGAATCCCACCATAACAATGAACGAATTTATTTCCATTTAATTAAATAAAGTTGAAATTAAAGTCTGGCTCAAACAATAAGACAGTGTCTTAAAAGGTAATTTAGTTCACATGCCCTGTAGTGATGGAAATCTGCTGTCTTTAACTATATCATCGATAGTCACAGGTGAGGTGGCAGAAGACTGGTGATTGGCAAACATGATGTCATTGTTTAAGAAGGGCGGTAAAGACAAGCCAGGAAACTATAGACCGGTAAGCCTGACCTCTGTGGTGGGCAAGTTGTTGGAGGGAATCCTGAGGGATAGGATTTACATGTATTTGGAAAGGCAAGGACTGATTAGGGATAGTCAACATGGCTTTGTGCATGGGAAATCATGTCTCACAAACTTGATTGAGTTTTTCAAAGAAGTAACAAAGAGGATTGATGAGGGCAGAGCGGTCGATGTGATCTATATGGACCTCAGTAAGGCGTTCGACAAGGTTCCTCATGGGAGACTGATTAGCAAGTTTAGATCTCATGGAATACAGGGAGAATTAGCCATTTGGATACAGAACTGGCTCAAAGGTAGAAGACAGAGGGTGGTGGTGGAGGGTTTTTTTTCAGACTGGAGGCCTGTGACCAGTGGAGTGCCACAAGGATCGTTGCTGGTTCCTCTACTTTTTGTCATTTACATAAATGATTTGGATGTGAACATAAGAGGTACAGTTAGTAAGCTTGCAGGTGACACCAAAATTGGAGGTGTAGTGGACAACAAAGAGGGTTACCTCAGATTACAACAGGATCTGGATCAGATGGGCCAATGAGAAAAGATTTACAAGGATGTTGCCAGGGTTGGAGTATTTGAGCTATCGGAAATGGCTTAACACGCTGGGGCTGTTTTCCCTGGAGCGTCAGAGGCTGAGGGGTGACCTTATAGAGGTTTACATAATTATGAGGGGCATGGATAGGATAAATAGGCAAAGTCTTTTCCCTGGGGTTGAGGAATCCAGAACTAGAGGGCATAGGTTTATGGTGAGAGGGGAAAGATATAAAAGAGACGTAAGGGGCAATTATTTCAAGCAGAGGGTGGTACGTGTATGGAATGAGCTGCCAGAGGATGTGGTGGAGGCTGGTACAGTTGCAATATTTAAGAGGCATTTGGATGGGTGTATGAATAGGAAGGGTTTGGAGGAATATGGGCCGGGTGCTAGCAGGTGGGACTAGATTGGGTTGGGATATCTGGTCAGCATGGACAGGCTGGACCGAAGGGTCTGTTTCCATGCTGTACATCTCTATGAGTCTCTATGACTCTCTGGTCTGGCCTAAGATTTCAAATCCATGACATTGCATTTGACTCTGAATTGGCCTCTGAAGTGATCTGGCAAGCTACTCAGCTGTATTCAAGGAGACTCTCAACACATTGACTCAAAGGCAATTGGTGATGGACAAAGAACACTTGCTTTACAATTGATACTGCCATTTTATAATTGAAGGAAAAAGGTTGGGTTGAATATGACTAGCTGCTAACCCTCATGATATATAATATAATCAAAATTAGCATGCCTATCATAAGATCATATGAAACAACGTTAGCAATTGATGTTCTTTTTGAAACCACTACTTTTGTACATTACCTCGTTTGTTCTCAGTAGCATAAGGTTCTACAAAACTGCTGTTACAAGAGTTTTTTTTACAATTCATAAACAATGGCTTACACACAAGGACCAAAAGGAGAAAGTGAGCACTGGAGATGCTGGAGAGTCAGATTCACAGCAGGCCATGCAGCGTCTGAGGAGCAGGAGAGTCAACGGTTCAGACATAAGCCCTTCATCAGGATTGTGGAGGGGGGAAGGGCAATGAGATAAATAGGGGTAGGGCTGGGGCTGGGACTGGAAGGCAATAGGTGGATGCAGGTGTGAGGTAATTGCGATAGGTCGGTGGGGAAGGTGGAGCGGTTAGGTGGTAAGAAAGATGGACAGGTAGGGCAAGTCAAGAGGGCAGTGCCAAGTTGAAGGGTTGGATCTGGGATGAGGTGAGCATGGAGAGATTTGGAAACTAGTGAAGTCAATGTTGATGCTGTAGGAAAGGTGACATGAAAGGCCACCGGGATCATGGAGGCCACAATCAAATTGAACTTAAAGAAACTAGCTGCCCTCAAGTGGTAACATATTATCAACGTTGTGTATAAGAAAATGCAAGTTTATGTCCTGATGATTGACAAAGATTCATTTAATTTTCAGTTTCTAAAAAGAATGAAGATTAACATGAAATTGGGAAAGGTGCTGGATTGGGAACAATAGTCCAAGGCCCACTGGCTAGAAGGATTCAAACTGGTGATTGACTTAGCATACACTGCTAGCCTCTAGAATAGGGTAAATCAATACGTGTTCAGAATCAGGAGGCAGTTCATGTCAGGTGGTACTGCTCACCAGGAGCTGTCTTGTTCAGGTGGAAGATGAGCTCAACATCGATACATGAACATCACCTAGTCACAAAAAAAATGACTTTATCACTAGTATCCTTACATACAGATGAAGAAGGACGTCACTTTGACTGAGACAACACATCCATCCTAGGACAAGCCAAACAGAGACACACACGAGAATTCCTAGAAGTATGGCACTACAACCAGAACTCTATCAACAAGCACATTGATTTGGACCCCATCTACCACCCTCCAAAAAAAGGAAAGGGAAATGACAGCACAAACCCAAGGAAACCTAGACACATAAATAGAAAGCAGGACATAACACCAGAGCTTCACCGGTGGCTCACTGATGATGTTATCTAGTATAGTGACGCAACGTCTTAAAATGAACCCTCCAGCTCAGCGAGCAAACTTATATTCAGCTGATGTAAAAGGTTCAAAGAAGTTTATTCTGTCACTCACTGAGATCATGCCTGATATAGATCTTAAATCCATCAATTGCCTATGGTTTGATATTAACTGGTCCAATAAAAAATATCTATCAGTTTGTAAACATTTATGATTCTAAGCTTACATCCACAAATACTTGCCTAAAACATACCTCCATGATTTTTACTTGATCTCCTCTCCAAAATCCACCTTGGTACTCATCTGATTTTCAAAGCATCTTCAGATGTCAAACATGTTAGAAAAGTGACTTTCTGTTCCTGAAAATTAGCCCAGTATTTAACATTATGTGAACGGTGACTTTTAAATTAAATTTACTTAATAGTATTTACTATTTAACTGCAAGTATGATGTAAACTGAATTATTTTCTGTATCAACATTCTCAATTTTAAGCATGTCAGAAAAGGGCTCAATACCTTAATATTGAAGAAGATGATCCTGTTTCTGGCTAATTCAGATGTTGTAATATTGGCTTTGACTAGTTTAACCGATTCAAACTTAAATGATCAAATTCAAGCCTCACACTACTCCTAAAATCATCAACAGAAATTTGTCCACAGATCTTTGCTTGTTAACATGGAATATTCAGATTATAGGAGAAAGTGAGGACTGCAGATGCTGGAGATCAGAGCTGAAAATGTGTTGATGGAAAAACGCAGCAGGTCAGGCAGCATC
>NC_057726.1:12597142-12621835 GCF_004010195.1 Chiloscyllium plagiosum
CCCCTACCCCCACTCCGGCCTATCACCCTCACCTTAACCTCCTTCCACCTATTGCATTTCCAATGCCCCTCCCCCAAGTCCCTCCTCCCTACCTTTTATCTCAGCCTGCTTGGCACACTTTCCTCATTCCTGAAGAAGGGCTCAAGCCCGAAACGTCGATTCTCCTGCTCCTTGGATGCTGCCTGACTCGCTGAGCATATTCAAATTATAGGCAGGCTCAAGGATTGTTCTCCCACCATGTAAAAACAGATTACACTGTATTTTCTGCCACGTTGTATAAGGATTGGTGAAACACCCATTGATGTTGCAAAAAATAAGAGGGCTCACCTCCTTCATCAGGGACAAGTGATGAAGTGGTGCATTTTAGTGAGATTTATATCCCTGCCAAACATAATTTTTGTCTTTTACAAAGCAGTGATTGTGGGGCAGATTTCTACCAAAGGCAGTTAAAATTGCTTCAATTAACTCTTGCACAAAAGAGCTGGATAAGTGCCTAGTTAGTGATTGGATAGAAACTTGCTTGAGGATATAGATGGATTAAACGAATGTGTCTGATGCTGCAATTCTAATCTGTGGAAAAAAGCTTTTTGGCAGAGAGACTGAGATAAGGATTGATGCAGAAACAGTGAAGGGAGGAGGATCCTGGTCATGAACATTTATGCTAAAATAAAGTCATCATAGTCCCAGAGGGCTGCTCTCTCAGAGACAGAAAGATAGCTGGTGGTGAGTTTAACCACACCTCAGGCAAGGGGCAAGGTTGAGGAGGCAGGGCCTTCAGCTGTGAGCGAATTGAGCCTGTACTGTTTGTGTTATATTACATTGCAAACCAGCCATCCAATTAACCAAGCTATGCAAACTCCCAATGGTATAACGAGTTTTCATAACGAAACCAAGAAGAATGAACTGCATAACTCACCAATTCTTCTTCAAAAATATCAACCAAACCTGTGACTCTCCTAATCGCGAATGACCAGGGCACAGACATATGTGATGCCATAATCTTCAAGCCAGGCCTCCATACCATACATCGACCCAACGAGGAAACATCATCTTTGCTTCCTTTAAAGGGGGAGGTGATGGCATTATCACTGGACTGTGAATCCAGAGATCCAGAGAATATTCTGGACACCTAGTTCAAATTCTACCACAACGGATGGTGGAATTTGAACTTTTTTAAACAAAGTTGAATTAAGAGTCTAATGATGACCATGAATGCATTGTCAATTGCCAGAAAAAGCCATCTGTTTCACTAATATCCTTAAGGAAAGGAAACTGCCACCTTACCTGGTCTGGCCTACATATGACTCTAGACCCACAGCAACGGGGTTAAGTCTTAACTGCACTCTTGGTAATTAGGGATTGAATACATTTTACCTAGCCAGCAATACTCTCATCCTGTGAATGAATAAAGAAAAAAAATCTTTGGGTCAAAGTCCTGGAACTCCCAATCTAACATCTCCATGGCAATACATTTGTCACACAGTTTGCTATGGTTTAAGAATAAGACTCAAAAGTACCTACACAAGGCCAACTAGAAGTGAACACTGAATATTTGCTTTAATAGTGATGCTTATTATTTATCCAAAGCAATAAATACTGTAACACTAAAGTGTCATCCATTATTTTGTTCTGGAGTGGGTTTGAAACCAGAACCTTGTAACACAGATGAGTAGGCAGCTGACACTATATCAGACAAGTTAGAGACATAAAAAGCTGCAGATGCTGGAAACCAATGCAGACAAGCAGGAGTCTGGAAGAACACAGCAAGCCAGGCGCCACCAGGAGGAGGAAATGTCAATGTTCCAAGTGTAATCCTTCTTCAGGACACTATACAAGAGACACTACACAATAGTTATAAGTTGCAAAGTAGAAATGACTTACTCAAGGATACATGACGTGGATCAGACCCAACCAAAATCACATCTGGCTTATTACATATATAAATTCCTTTTCCATCAGTACCTGCTCATTTCATGGGATCAACATACATTATATCAAATGTATTTACACAAAATCAATGCAAGAACGAACTATTTGAAGTGATAAGATCCATTAATGCAGCACATTTCATGTTTAACCCCTGTGTAGCCCAAATTCTCCAAATTATCCAATACGTGCATGAGTTATAGCTTTGTTCCCTTAAATTGGAGACTTAACTGCGAATTCAGACTGGGAAGAAGAGATGGAAATTTGCTCTCTACGTCAGCTCTCACATCCTGAGCGAAATGATTTCTGATGAATTTCCAGGTGAGGACTCAATGTATATGTATTCTCCTGGTGTCTTAGCGATATATATATATATATCCACCAGCCATGACTTAGAATGAGTTATTATCTGATTATATATCTCATCGGTGACTGTCAGACACACAATTTCTTATATTAGGATTTTCTACATGACAACAGCGACCACAAAAGTACTTTGCTGAATTTATAATGTTTTGCTATGGCCTTGTCCCTTCCTATCTAAATAAGCTCCTCCAGCTCTCCAATATTACGAAATGCAAGTATTTAACCTAATTCTAGCTTCTTGTGCATTCCCAGTAATAATTGTTCCACCATCGCCTTGGCCATAAGCTGTATGAGTAGAAAGTGAGGACTGCAGATGCTGGAGATCAGAGTCGAAAGTCTAGTGCTAGAAAAGCACAGCAGGTCAGGCAGCATCTGAGGAGCAGGAGAATCGATGTTTTGTGCATAAGCCCTTGCCTTGGCCATAAGCTGTATGAGTAGAAAGTGAGGACTGCAGATGCTGGAGATCAGAGTCGAAAGTCTAGTGCTAGAAAAGCACAGCAGGTCAGGCAGCATCTGAGGAGCAGGAGAATCGATGTTTTGTGCATAAGCCCTTCATCCGGATGCTCTATGATTCTTGTCCTAAAACCTTCAGCTACTCTGCCTCACTTGCCTCATTTGAGATATTTCTTAAAGTGTCTGATCATCATGTTTTTGGTCATCTAACCTAATATCATCTACATAGTTCAATGCTATACTTTGCTTTACAATATTGTTCTGAAGCATCTTGTTTCATTATGTTAAAGAAATGCTTCCTTATTGTAAATTATTCTTGGCAGTCCCGATATTATGACAGGTCCTATATAAATGCTGATGAATTTTCTCTTTCTTTATTAATCAAAGTGGGTGTGAGTCAACACCCCCTGAGTTGTCCTGTCTTGCTCCTGTCTTGTTGGGCTGAGAAAATGAAATTGCCACACCTTTGCAGATGTGTTTGTGTTATGATGCTGAAGTTAAGGTGGAGATAAAGCAGAGAGCAAAATATGTTTCACGCCGCAACGGCCATGTTTAAGGAGAGGTTGATGCTAATAAAGTGCTGAAAAAGTAGAATTCTGAAATAATGTTGTGGAAAACCTGGTTGCTGAGAACTTTCTGCATCTTTTCCAGATCTTCCTGAGCAAGGTGAGAAAGTCAGATATGTTAATTCCATGAAACTCCTCGTTACATGACGTTTAGATGTTTTTCTTATGGTCATCTATCCTGCAGAACATCAAATGTTGCTTGAATAATCATATTTTAGGAAAGGATACCCAATTCAAAATTAAGCATTTGCCTTCCATTTCTCTTGACAGTTCATTTTGTTTTTGCTTCAGAAGTATAATACAGTGCTGTGTTATTTTTTCACTGTTTTTGCGTCTCTTACCTTTTATGTTTCCTTTTTGTTTTGCATCTGTTTCCCTTCATGTGTCCCAGCTGCAATTCCTTTATAGGTCCTTGTTTTTAAAACTGTTCCTTTAAGAATTACAGGCATAGTTTTAGAATTGCTGGTTTGCAGTTTCAGGTTTTTGGCCAAACAAGGAATTATGACATCATGTGGGCTTCCTTTTACTTTCATGATGATTTGGAGAAAGAAAATGGCAGATCGGAGTGACCTCTAGACACAGGAAAGACTTTTTAATGTAGGAAACTCCTTTATCAGAGTATTAAAACTATATTGTCTTTGAGGTGCATGTTGGGGGTGTGCTTTCAGGGCTATTCAACCGCTTTGTTTTTAAATCAAACCAACAAGTCCTTTTTTTATATTAATGTGTGTGGCATAAAGTGCATACTGTATAGCTGTTAATTTTAGCATGGATATGTAACTGCAGCTTTTTACTTTTATGTGAAGGCCTCTTAAAAATGCTTATATTTTAAAAGAACTTATGTTTTAAACAAAGATATATTTTATGTTTTCTGTTTTTTTTTCTATTCAATGCCCATTTTCAGATAAAGTTAAAAATCAACAAAACCAGGATATAGTCCAACAGGTTTATTTGGAAGTACTAGCTTTTGGAGTGCTGCTCCTTCATCAGGTAGCTGTGGAGCAAGATCATAAGTCCAACATCAGTACTTCCACAACATCTTCAGATATGTGTGGTCGACTTATTAAAACAGATGTTAATGGTGGTCTGAAATCTCCGATGTCCAGCACTGTTGTCTAGTTGCTATTTAACCTGTTTTCTTTGTAGATTGGCATCACAGTTAACTATGTTGTGAGTTTTATCTCCAGCAGAATTTTATCTGATGCAGTTTACATTGTCCCTCCTAAATAAACTAGGTGTGGATTTTGTGACATTGAAAAATCAACAATGTTTATTACAGTATGTGATTATATGCAAACATTACATTCACAGGCCCATAAGCAGCATCAAGCTATTAAATTACAATGAGTAACAGGCTTCTTACAGCATGCCATACTTTAAATAATCCCAGAGCAAGATGGAATGTGGTTCCTTCTATCCATAGGTCACATGCTATGATACGTTGATAATATTTTAAGCATTTTGTTTAAAAGTGTACTAACATATTGTGTCTTTTAAGGGTTTACTGATATACTGACTATAAGACATAACACAACTATATTATCCTTAAAGAATTATAACATCCAAAACAATTTTAGGGCCTTTTCACATCTTCTTAATTCTTACGTGATTTTAGTATTTCTACTCTATGCAGATAAGATGTCTTTTAAACTTATCATTGAAGGTCTCATACAGCAATGGGTAGTGTCCCTGCCTCCATACAAGAATCCTACTGCAGGACCCCATTGTCAAGGAAGGCGTTTTCGTTACACTGACCAATGGATTGAGTAGAAACTTGCAAGTCCTTCTGACATATTCCAATGGCACGGGGTAAGTGCAGGAGACATTCAGAAAATCATAAGGAAATAGGAACAAGAGTATTCAAACATGTGATCAAAAGAAATTAGAGCCTGTATTATCACATTTGTTGTTTTAGGCAACATCATCCACGTCAGGTGTACATTCTCACAACAGCTTTGACTGCCCGGTGGCCAATCTGAATGGTATTAGTGTCAAGGAACTGGGGTTTGATCCTTGGTCCAGTCGAGATGGATGTGGGACTTTCTATCCCCGGTGGACATCGTAGCAATGTGATCAGACCTGCTTTCAGGCAATGAACTACAGAAACAAGAAGACAAAATTTACTGTGTGTTTCGACTATAATGAAATGACAGTGAAAATGGTAACCTGGGACAGGACATCTGCGAAGTCACAGTGAACAGGAAAGAAACTTAAGCTAAATCAAAATACTCTTTTATGGTGACTCACTCACCCCTGACTCCTCAGGACCTGGGCACAGGTCATCAGCGAGATGGAATATTCTCCACTTGTCCAGATGGGTGCATAGAGTCATAGACATGTACCACACGGAAACAGACTCTTCAGTCCAACCCGTCCACGCCGAACAGATATCTCAACCTAATCTAGTCCCACCTGCCAGCACCCGGCCCATATCCTTCCAAACCCTTCCTATTCATATACCCATCCAAATACCTTTTAAATGTTGCAAATGTACAAGTCTCCACCACTTCCTCTGGTAGCTCAATCCATACACATACCACCCTTTGAGTGAATAAGTTACCCCTCTCAACCTAAACCTATGTCCTCTAGTTCTGGACTCCCCAACACTAGGGAAAAGACTTAGTCTATTTATCCTATCCATGTCCCTCATGATTTTATAAACCTCTGTAAGGTCATCCCTCAGCCTCCGATGCTCCAGGGAAAGCAGCCCCAGCCTATTCAACCTCTTCCGATACCTCAGATCCTCCAACCCTGGCAACATCCTTGTAAGTCTTTTCTGAACCCTTTCAAGTTTTACAACATCCTTCTGATAGGACGGAGACCAGAATTGCACACAATATTCCAAAAGTGGCCTAACCAATGTCCTGTACAGCTTCAACATGACCTCCCAACTCCTGTACTCAATATGTTGAACAATAACGCTCCAACGACACACAAGAAGCTCCATCATATCACCATTCCTTCATTGTCACAGGGTCAAAATCTCGGAACTCCTCTCCGAAAAGCATTATTTGTGTTCCTACACCAAATGGACTACACTTGTTCAAGGAAACAGCATCCCACCACCTCATTATCAAGGGTAATTAAGGATAAGCAATAAATGGCAGTTTTGATGGTTACTCAAGCAAAAGATCAATGCACTGAACAGAGAAGTGGTAAATGAAATTCAACCCAGAAAAATGTGAGGTGATGCATATGCAGAGGTCAAACAAGGAAAAGGAATCCTCCATTAACAGGTGAATAATGAGAGGTGTAGAGGAAGTGAAGGAACTTGAAGTGATGTCTCCAGATGGTAGCAGGACAGGTCGATAAGGTGGTTAAGAAGGTATATGGAACCTTTTCTTTCTTTTGTTCACGCGTGTGATATGAGTGTCACAGGCTGGGCCTGCATTTATTGCCCTTCCTTAGTTACCCTTGGGAAAATGGTGGTGCACTGCCTTCCTGAACTGTTGCAATCTAATTGATGTAGGTACACCCACAATGTCAATAGGAAGGATGTTCCAGGATTTTGACTCAGTGACACTGATGGGATTCTGATGTATTTTGGTGAGTTGTTTGGAGTGGAACTTGCAGGTGTTGGTGATGGTTTCGTGTAGTTGCTGCTTCTTGAGGATAGTTATTGTTCATTTGGAGGATGAGATCTGAGGAGCTTTGTTGAATTTCTGCAATGATGTGTAAAGATAAAACACAATGCTGCTACTAAGCGTCAGTGGTAGAGGGAGTAAATATTTGTGGATGTGATGCCAATCAATCAGGCTTTGTCATGGATAATATCAATCTTCTTGAGTGTTGTTGGAGCTGCACTCATCCAATTACTTACTGAGGTTTCGAATATAAGAGCAGGGAAGTTTTGCTAGAACTGTGTAAATCATTAGTTAGGCCACACCTTGAACATGGAGTGCACCTCTGGTCACCTCATTATAGAAAAGATGTAATTACACAAGAAAGGATGCAGAGGTGATTCATAAGAATGTTGCCAGGACTGCAAAATGTGACTATGAGGAAAGGTTGAACAGGCAATAATTGTTCTTCTTAGGAATGGGTTAGTTTTCACCAGCACAGACTGGATAAAACAAGTGGTTTTCTTCTGTGCTGTAAACATTTTAAGATTGGATGATTCTATGAAAGATAAACACTGGGAATCAACACAGAATAATTAACCATCTTTATATTACTTAGCCAGCTCTATAAAAGGTAGAATAGAGCGTGCAGGGTATCCAAGAAAGTTTCCTATGTTCTCCTATTACTCATAAACACAGGCATACATTTGAACAAAGAATCATTCAATGTTGAAGTTCTGTGTAACATATAGTTTTGAACAATGTTACAAACTTTGGTCAGAATGTGATCTGCACTGATGACAGGGAGGCCATCTCTTTTGTTATATCCTGCATACCCCACAAGCTTTTGTACTACACATGTATTGTCGCAATGATAGGAGCAGGATCATGAGTGATGCTCGGGCTCAAAGCTCCATCACCAGTTTGGCTGTCAGCAAGATCTTATTGCTCAAAACTGTTTAGACTCCTGAGTGTAGAGACTGTGCCACTATATTGTCAGTGAGACTGATAGAGTTGGTAGTGGCAAGTGCTGTCAACAGTCATCCAGAATTGAGATTTGAGCATCAGACAGTGATATAGTGACAGCTTTGATAAGACATCAGGAGGGGAGGGAGGAGGATAAGGAGTGAAGGCTTCCTGATATATACCCTGGGAGGGAACATTGTCTTCCAAACAATGAATATTATGCTTCATGTCAACTTTGCTGTCATTAGGTAGGGAAAGATCTCAAACAGATAAACTCCTGTGGGATAGCAAGTGTACGGGAAGCCAATTTTTGTGTTGCGTTGATTGATAAATCCATTGCGACAAGTGAGAATAAAAAAGAGCTTCAGTTTTGTACATTTAAATAGGAAATTAGCTGGCAAAGTTGTCAGAGATAATTAACTCTCTAAGCCTGGGTATCTATTCTATTTGACATACTATTATTGCTTAGAAATACATTTGCCATCTTTCTGACAGACTTGTACAGTGATGAGATAAACAGTCTCTGAAATGTTTGATTACAAAAAATAATATTGTCACTTAACCAGCTCTTAACCGAATTACAGCTTTGTTCTGTGCAAATTGAAGTTTAATGTGCCAATTTTTCTGTGCGGAGTCAAAAACTATTCAGGCCAGTGATCAATCCTTCACCTGTATTGAGTTGATTGATCTCCCCTGAGATAGGGTGGGGTAATGAGCTTTACTGTGCTTGGACAAGAGGGTGGAAAAGTCAGCCAGGAGCTGTGCTATTGATTTATACTCAGTCTCCCATGGTCCACATCACAGAATGAAAGAAGTTTTAATGCTTGCAGTGGGTAACTCACCTATCCACCAGTGAGAATAGTTGATGCGGTAAAAAGTCTCAAGACATTTAAGAGTAGCAATATTGATCAAAGTTTGACATTAAGTCACTAAAGATACAACAGAACAGATGACTAATACCGCTGTAACTTTGATGGAGTTTTCTAAAACAGAGAGATGGAAACACAGAGTAAGGTGAGGAGAGCCAATTTCAAAGCTCTGGGTTGTGCAGCTGAAGGAACAGCTGGTGATGGTGGTTCAAAGGGAATTTGTGATATTTAAGTAAACAGAATTGTAGAGGGTGACAGTTTCAAAGAGGTTGCAGGAGCAGCACTTTCTAAGCTGAAGCAAGCAGTTTGTGGATAGTATGGGAACATGGAATGGCAAGTTGGCAAACTGGATCCAAAATTGGCATACACATAGGTGGCAAAGAGTGATGGCGAATGTTTGTTTTTGTGATTAGAAAGCTGTGACCAATGGTGTACAGCAGGGTTGGTCGCTGGGACCCTTCCTGTTTGTTATTTACATTAATGCTTTGGATATGAATGTAGAAGGTATAATTAATAAATTTACAGTTGACATGAAAATAATTGATAGTGAGGAGAATGGTGTCAAGCTACTGTGTGATATCAATCAGTTGTTAAATTGGGCAGAACAATAGCAGGTAGGGTTTAATCCAAATAAGTGCAAAGTCATGCATTTTGGGAGGTCACAAAATAAAGCAACAAACATAATGAATGGTAGGTCCCTAGGAAGTAATGAGAAATAAAGGGACCTTGGTGTATAAGTCCATAGATCCTTGAAGGTGTCAGCACCGGTAGACAGCTAGTGAAGAATGCTTGCCTTCATTCGCCAGGGCACAGAAAATTGGAACAAGGAAGTCTTGTCATAACACGATAAAGCATTGGTTAGGACTCAGATGGAATACTGTGTGCAGTTCTGGTTGCCACACATTTGGAAAGACATAATTGCACTGGAGAGGTTGCTGAGGGTATTCATCAAGATGAAAAGTCTCTATTGTGAGGAGAGCCTGGATAGACTAGATAGATTGTTTCCTTTGGAGCAGAGAGACTGAGGGCGGATTTGATTGAGGTATTCAAAATTAGGAAATTACAGTTAGGGCAGATTATGAGTACTTCTTCCTCCATGGCAGACATCTTTAAGGTGAAGAGCAAATAGTTTTGAGGAGATATGAGAAAGAATTTTCTCAGCCAGAGGGTGGTAGATATATGGAACACACTGCCTGAAAGTGTGGTGGGGGCAGATACTCTCCCACAATACTTAAAAAAAAATCTGAACGACCAAGTGAAGGTAAATGGGATTAGTATAATTTGGTGTTTTTTTGTCAGCAAAGGTGTGATGGGCCAAAGAGCCTGTTTTTATGCTGAACAATCCTATGTGGATCCTTTAAACCATAGTGCAGAAGTTGTCACTTTGAAATAGAAAGAATCAGTGGATAGAAAAATGGACAAAGAAAATGAAAAAAAAAACTTAAGACAATCAGAGAATTCTCAGATCTGACAAAACATAAGGATCAATTTGGTCAACATGCTCGAACCAGTTCATTGCCCCAAAGCGATGTTTTCCGCATCGCCGTATAAATGAATCATCAAGTTTATGTCTAATTGCCTTTTGCAAGGTCATATAGAACCTCCTTACAATACTCACTGAGGTAGTCCCTTACAGATCTTGATAACTATCTGTGTGAAAACAATTCTCTTCTGTTCCATTTTAGTTCTTTGGTGAGTTGTTTTAAATCAGCTGTGACACACCTGCCATTCATTTTATCGGTACTAAGATCCCTCATAATTCTGAAAAAACATTAATATTCTCTGTTTTAAGAAAAACAATCCAGTCTTCTACAACTTCTCCACATTACTGAAGTCACTTATCCCTGGTATATTGCTGGTAAACTTCAGATCAATGCCATCATTTTTATCCTAATGCAGCAAACTGTGCAATGTCTGAGCAGTTTCACCATAAAGTATGACAGGGATGTGCATTGCGTTTCTATTACTTACTAAGTTTTGCATTGATTAAAGGAGGTATGTTGATGTTTTTAGATAGACTTTTTTGAAGGATGTTGATATGTTGAAGCTTCACCTGGCCAGAGGTTTACTGCAGTCATTCATACCTCTTGATGATCTGGAATATATGATCAACTGGCACAGTCCTGGTCCCATAAGTGCCAGGTAATACAAAGCTTGCTGGAGCTCAGTTTAAAAGCCCTGCTGCAAAAGCCAACTGAGTGGCATTCCCTTAGTGTTACACTATACTGGCAACCTAGGATTTGTGTTATGAAGTCTATGACATGGAACCTGAATGTATAACCTTCTGATTCAGAGAATCAAGTACTACCACTGACCGTAGCTGATGGCCTAATCCTGTATCAAAGAGATCTAACATTATTCTGAATGGATGGTTAATTTGTGTTGGGGAGCACTGCCTATAATTATATTAAGTTGGAGGTCCATGCTAGGATCAATTTTCAAACAGGGTTTTTCATACAGATGTGGAGAAACCAATTGCACCACATTAGCACATTCACAATTTCCAATGAGTTTGACCTCGCATTTTGCTGAAGAAAATTTTTGTACTATTTTTCAAATGGCCTTTGCCTGGTTTACCAATATTTTGAAATTTTAGCTGGACAACTATATTGTGAGTATTTTAAGAAATGCTGGAAATTCATAACAGACCTGTCAGTATGTGAATGACGGAAGACAAGCAAAGATTTGGGTGTTTTTAAGAATTGGAAGAGTGACTCAAGAGAAGAAATGTAACGAGAGTGAGAACAGAACTTGATGTGGTGGTCCAAATCTCCAGTTTGCAATTACATCAACAAAGAGCAATGAAAGGGCAGAATAGTTTGTGAATAGATTATGGTCACTGCATTTCTGCTTGAATCCAACCAAAACACTTTAGATACAAGATGGTCATTGAAGTTCCACCAGGGAATTCAGGAGAAACTCCTTTTATAGGAGTACTGTCTTGAGTCTTTAAGATCCCTTGAATCTGTACTGCCATCTGATATAATGATGACTGTAACGTATTTCTATTCAATTGCCTTGATTCCAGACATTTGATGAGTCAAAATATATGCATCCTAAGTTAAAATTTATTAATTGAGCTCACCATTTATCTAGAGAGTGGTATGAATATAGAGGTGCATCACATGAGGTTAATGGGATTGAAGGATCAGCTGATAGATATCGATAAAGAGGATTGGTAAGGAACACGAAGACCATTTGTGGGCTTAAGGTAACTATAAGCTATTTTTCTTTTTTCTTCTTTTGTTGCTACTATTCTCTCTTGCCAAAGAGGCAGAAAAAAAACATTTATATGTTGAAATTCACGATGCAGTCAGTGTATTCCAGGCCAGAACTCAGTCAAGATGATATTAAAACCATTTCTATTGAAACACTTTGGCATCTTTCAGTTCCAACAGTTTAAAACTGACAGGAACAGCCAAAACAATTATTTGCCAACTTCTGAAAGCCACAAGGCCATAAAAACAGAACCCTGCACCAGTTTTTCCAGTTGGTTTCAAGTTGATTCGCTTTATGCCTTTACAATCCAATGTATGCTCAGGTTTCCTTTCAGGTCAAAGAGCTATCCAAATATCTATCATTTAAAATCAACTTCCATTATGTTCTAAAGGAAACACTTTATAATTTTGAATATCTGTAGTAAATCACCCGTTCACTTCAAGGAGACAATCTTCTGTCCTCTGAGCATATGGGAGATTTAGTAGAGATTACCTCCAGTCTCACCCATACGATCGAAGTCTGCCATGCCTAACATTATTCTGATAATCTCCTGTGGCTGCAACTTTTTCCAAGGTCCTCACGTAATATCAGGAAATTCACTCCATTTCTTCATATTCCATTATTAGCTAGTTGCTATCATAGCATTGATATAATTTACGTGAACTCTGAGACTTGATGGTAAGATCTCATAAATGTTTTGCATTTTTTTAAAAAATATCTGATGCTTGCAACCCGGCTACAACACCGTCATTATTAAGTTTTCTCAAAGGGACATCAACAAATATTAAATGAATAAAAACTACACTCCATCCATCTCTTTTTATGAACAATCTACAAATGTGGAGACCCAGGGAATAAAACATGGAAAATTTGCCAGAACATGCCTAAAATTAATATACAACACAAGGCCACCTCTGAGCAATTACTCCATGATTTTACGTTAGCTATATTTTGAAATTATAACTTGTTTTGCTGCCCTGGGACCTGATAGTTTCGAAGTGCCACTCAGACAACATCTAAGGTAATAAAAAGTGGCTCCTTTATTTAGAAAACTTCAACAATAAAGTTGGATAAATTGTAATTTTACAAACTAATTACTTATGTAAGAAAGCTTCTGGCGCTTATTGAAATGACAATTGTGAGTTCAGGCAATTCAACCAGGCTCCTCGAAGATAAGAGATATATCCTATACAATAACACTAGGGTGGTCCGAGAGATGTGTTTCAGTTGAAGCGCGACAGCTGTCACTAACCTGCTGGGCTAGCTCAGCTCAAACCATTAATGTGATGTATGGATAGACCTAACTGTGCAGGAAATCTGACTATTAACAAAACCACATGTTCTTTTAAGAATCATGTGAGAGAAAGGCTTGGGTTAAGGAAAGAACTGCTTGTCTCTGTGATGAATTGCTTCACACCTTCACCGATGCATTTTCAATCAGCAATGAATTAAGATCTGAACTTTAAAAATGTCGAACTTGTACAAAACAATTGTTAGACCTCAGCTGGAATATTGTGTACAGTTTTGGGTGCTACGTTATCGGGAAAGATGCAAACAAATTGGACAAAGTGCAGCATTGACTTATAAGAATGGTTCTATGAATGAGAAACTTCAGTTTTGAGGATAGACTAAAGAACTTGGACTGATCTTGGAGAGATGAAGGCTGAAAGATGATTTGATAAAGATTTTCAAAACACTGAACAGACTGAAAAGAGTAAATAGGGAGAAGCTGCTTCATCTTGTAAAAGGGAAAAAATGATGAAGGCATAGATAGGGTCATAGAGATGTACAGCACGGAAACAGGTCCTTTGGTCCAACTCGTCCATGCCGACCAGATATCCCAACCCAATCTAGTCCCATCTGTCATCACCTGGTCCATATCTCTCCAAACCCTTCCTATCCATGTCCTACCATCCAGATACCTTTTAAATGTTGCAATTGTACCAGCCTCCACCACTTCCTCTGGCAGCTCGCTCCTCCACACACCACCCTCTGTGTGAAAAAGTTGCCCCTTAGGTCTCTTTTATATCTTTCCCCTCTCACCCTAAACCTATGCTCTGGACTCCACTTTCCCGGGGAAAAGACCTTGTCTATTTACCCTATCCATGCCCCTCATGATTTTATAAATCTCTATAAGGTCACCCCTCAGCACTCCAGGGAAAACAGCCCTAGTCTATTCAACCTCTCCCTCTAGCTCAAATCCTCCAACCCTGGCAACATCCTTGTAAATCTCTTCGGAACCTTTTCAAGCTTTACATCATCCTTCCAATAGGAGGGAGACCAGAATTGCACACAGTATTCCAAAAGTAGCCTCACCAATGTCCTGTACAGCCGCAACATGACCTCCCAACTCCTGTATTCAATGCTCTGACCAATACCAAACGCCTTCTTCACTATCCTATCTACCTGCGACTCTACTTTCAAGGTGATCTTTATTTCACTTGGAAAATTGGCTAGGCAGATGGAGTGGCCAGAGGTCTTGTGGGTAATGCTAGTTCAGTCTAAGCTGGTAGGCAGAGCCAGTGAGTTATTTGCCGCACTGTCAGATGAGGGATCAAGAGATTATGTAGGTATCAAACAGGCTATTTTAAGTGCTTCTGGCTTGGTACCAGAAGCGTATAGACAGCGGGTCAGAAACTTAAAGAAGGAACCAGGTCAGACTTACGTTGAGTTTGAAAGAATTAAACAGAGTCATTTTGATAGATGGGTGTGGGCTTTAAAACTAGATAAGAGCTATGAGGCTCTAAGAGAGATTATTCTGTTGGAGGAATTCAAAAACTCACTTTCAGAGATGACACAAATTCATGTGGATGAACAGAAAGTTCAGGGAGTGAGGAGGGCAGCAGAGATGGCCAATGAATTGCCACATAAGGCAAAGTTTAGCTGCTGGCAGGAATTCCATTTAAAGTTATCTGCAAAAAAAAAGGATGATGTAACAAAAATTTTTTTCACACAGCGAGTAGTTAGGGTATGGAATGCACTATCTGGAAATGTCAAAGAGTCATACAGCATCGAAACAGGCCCTTCAGCCCACCATGTCTATGCTGACCAACAAAAATCAAACTACACTAATCCCAATTGCCTGCATTTGGCCCATTGCCTACTATCCTCTGGCATTATTAAATGCAGATGCTTCTTAAATGTTATGAGAGTATCTGCCTCCACCACCCTCTCAGGCAGCACATTCCATGTGTCTGACACCCTCCAGGTGAAAAAAGGTTCTCAAATCTCCTCTAAACCACTTGCTCCTAACCTGAAACTTGTGCCCTCTGCTCTTAAACACGTCTGCCATGAGGAAAAGATGATCACGAAAAGCTCTGTCTATGCATCTCATAGATTCCCCCTCAGCCTGCTCTCTCTAAGGAAAACAAACCCAACCCACTTTACTCCCAAGGGGCCTACCATTCATTATGCCCATCCTTCTCTGATTTGGCCTCCCAAAATGCATCATTGAGTCGTAGGGTCCTGCAGAACCATGACTGGCCCTTTGACACAAATTGGTCCATACTGACTAAAATTTCCATCCATGCTAACCCCAATTCCCTGCACTTGGTTCATATCCTTCAACCTTTCTTATCCATGTATTTGTCCAAATGTCTTCGAAATATTGCTAATGTACCTGCCTCAACCACTTCTGCACACAGCTCATTCCATGTGTGTACCACCCTTTGTGTACCTCACACTTATCAGGATTACATTCTATCTGCCATTGCTCTATCCATTTTACCAGCTGATCAATATCAGAATGTAGCTTGAGACCATCCTCCTTGTTATCAATAACTCCAGCACTTTTCACGTTATTGGCAATTATACCTTCTACATTCACATTTGAGTTGTTAATGTACGTAACAAAAGAAAGGGTCCTAGCTCGGATCCTTGTGGTACACTGCTTATAATGGTCTTCCAATCGCAGAAACAACCCTCCACCATTACCCCTTTCCTCCTATTTTTAGCTCATTTTGGATACAGCTTGCCAATTTGCCTTGGAGCCCATGGCCTCTTCCATTTTGGACCAGTTTTCCATCAACGATCTTGACAAAGGCCTTACAGAGGTCCATGTAAACAACATCAACTGCACTACCTCATCAATGTATTCAGTCACCTTCTAAAAAAACTCAGTTAAATTAGACAAACACGATGTCCCTCGGACATTATTTAAATGGTTAAAGATTGCAGCATGCTGTTGTGCTAAGGGACTTAGGAATGCTTGTACATGAATCACTGAAAGTTGATTTGTAGGTGATACAGGTAATCAGGAGGGTAAACAGAATATTGGCTTTTATTGCTAAAGGGATTGAGTTTAAGAACAGGGAAGTTCTACTTGTACAAGGTATTGATGAGGCTGCACCTAGAGTACTACGCATAGTTCTGGTCTCCTTACTTGAGGAAGGATACACTGGCTCGAATGTGGTGCAAAGGAAGTTCACCAGGTAGATTCAGGAGATGTGGGGGTTACCCTATGAGGAGAGGTTGAGCCGCCTGGGACTGTAGTTACAAGAATTTAGAAAGATTGAGAGGGGATCTTATGGAAACATATAAAATTAAGAAGGGGTTAGATAAGTTAGAGGCAGACAAATTGTTTCCACTGATGGATGAGATTAGGACTAGGGCCCATGGCCTCAGGTTTAGGGGGAATAGATTTCAGACAGAGATGAGGAGGAACTGCTTTTCCCAGAGAGTAGTGAATCTATGGAATTCTTTGTCCAAAAAAGCAGTAGAGGCAGCTTCATTAATTGCATTCAAGACACAGTTTTTGCATGGTCGGGGAATTAAGGATTATGGGGATAATGCAGGTAGGAGGAGCTGAGACGATGGATAGATCTTAATGAATGGTAGAGCAGGCTTGATGGGCTAAATAGCCTATTCCAGCATCTATTACTATGAAACTATGAAATCCATGCTAACTATCCTTGATCAATCTCTGCTTTCCAAATGTTGATTAATTCTGTCCCTTAGATTTGTTTTCAATAATTCCCCCATCACTGACGTCAGACTAACTGGTCTGTAATTACCTGACCTTTCCGTGCTTGCCTTCTTGAACAAAGGAATCACATTAGCTATCCTCCGATCATCTGGCACGTCACCTGTGGCCGATAAAGTATTAAATATCTCCATCAGAGCCCCAGTAGTCTCCTCCCTTGCCTCCTATAGCAGCTGGGATACATCTCATCAGCTTTTGGAGATTTATCCACCTTTATGCCGACTAAAACATCCTTGTTAATTTTAACATGCTCTAGAATGTCACCATCCCAACTGAAATATCCAGCTCCAATCTCTTTCTCTTTTTGTGAATACAGATGAGAAATAGTCATTGAAGAACTCATCCATGTTCATTGGCTTCAAATACATGTTGCCCTTTTGGTCTCTAATAGGCTGCACTCTTTCCTTTTACTCTTAAAATGCTCATAAAAAGCCTTGGGATTTTCCTTAATCCCATCAGCCAAAGAAATTTAGTGACCCCTCTTTGCCCTCCTAATTTCTTTGCTAAGCAAACCCGTGCACTCTCTGTACTTTTCAAAAACCTCCCCTGCTTTTAATGTGCTGTACCTGACATATGCCCCTTTCATTTTCTTCATCAAACTTTCAATATCCCTTGACATCGAGGGTTCCCTGGATTGCTGCCCTTGCCCTTCACTCTTACGGCAATGCATTGCCCCTGAACTCTCACAAATTATTTTGAAAAGATTCACACTTTTGAAATGTGGACTTACCGGCAAATAGCTGTTCCTAGTCCATGTTGCCATATCCTGTCTAATGATATAGAAATTGGTCTTCCCCCAGTTTAGATACTTAACTTCTGCACTATCCTTTTCCCTTTCTATAATGGTTTTGAAACATATGGTCACTATCCCCAAAATTTCCCACCAAAACTTGACCAACTTCATTTCTCTTCCCCATTTCTATGAGGACTATTTATGTACTAATACAAAAAGCTCCCCTGGATGTGCTTTAAACATTGTACCCCATCTAATCCTTTAACTGGGCAATACCAGTTAATGTTGAGAGAGTTGAAATCCCCTAAAACTCTCACCCTGTTCCGATCAAACACCTCTCTGTGATTGACTGACAAATCTGTTCCTCCAATTCCCCCTAATTGTTGGGAGGCCTGTCGTATAATCCCAGCAAAGTGATTGCCTTGTTTTATTTCTAAGCTCAACCCAGATGGCCTCCTGCGAAGAGCCTTCTAAGATATTCTCCCTCATTATTGCAGTAAGCGTTTCCTTATCAATTGCTCCCACCACTCTTACAACCTGCCCATTCCACCTGAAACTTCTGTACCCTGAAGGTTGAGCGGCCAGTCCTGCTCTTCCTTCAACCATGTCTCAGTGACTGGAGCAATATCAGGTTCCAACATGTTGATCAATGCTCTTAAGTTTATCCATCTTACCAGTCAAGTTCTTTGTATTCAACTAGATACAATTTAGCTTGCTAGGCCTCCTATGTTTCTTACCATGCTCCATGTCTTCTCTGCTTACTGGAATACCCAAGTATTCCTTCTATATCTGATTTAACATTGTTCCCAAATTTTCATCTACTCTGTGCCCAACCCCCCTGCCAAATTAGTTCTAAACCTCCCCAACAACACAGATGTGGTAGAGGCAGGTTCAATTAAAGCAACCAATCGGGCAATGGATGCTTATTTGGATAGGATTAGTGAGGGTCAGGTAAAGAAAAAGCAGGGAACATGCATTGGATAATAGAACTGGTGCAGGTATGATGGATTGAATCGCTTCCTGCACCAAAACAGTTGTGGGATTCTGTGATTTTGCCACAGCTAGACTATTGCATTCAATTCTGGTCACCATCCCGAAGGAGAGATGTGACAGTCCTTCAGCAGGTGCAGCAACAATTTACCAGAGTGGTTCCAGCAACACGGAATTTTCATTACAATGTTAGATTGGAGAAGTTGGAAAAATAAACAAAAGATGTCTGGAGTTCTCAACAGACCTGCTACTATATTGAAGATGCTGCCAGACCTGTTGATTTCCTCCAGCACTTTCGGTTTTTATTTCAGGTTTCTACCATCTACAATACTTTTCTTTTATTGGAGAAATTAAGGTTCTCCTTCTTTGAACAAAGGAGATTGGGAACGATTTGATAAAAGATTAGAATATTATGGTATGTTTAGATCAACAGGCAAAGAAAAATTCTTTCCTTTAACTGATAGCACAATGACTAGGGGATTTAAAGATTTGGGAAGAAAGCTGGGAACATTATGAAAAAAGCTTTTTTCACAATGAGTGATAATGTCTGAGAAGTTGGAGCTTATGAGGGTGGTGGAAATGGAGATGATGAATAATTTCAGAAGGATATTGTTGGATAGTTGCAGGTCTATACAAAATATCCTTCAGCCAAGGGAAACAGCCTCTCAGGACCAACCCTCTCAATCATCCTCAGAAAATTACCTATTTCAGTAAGATCACCTTTCATTCTTTCAACAAATATAGACTCATTCTACTCAACACCTTAGCCGAGGAAATCCCTCATATCCCAGAGATCAATCAACTGGGCTCTCTCTGCAATCCTTGTCTGGTAACACCAAATCTCCTTAGGAATGGAAAACAAAACTTTACAAATTATTGCAGTGTCATCTCCCCAAAGCACCGCACAATGTTAGTAAGACTTTAACTAATTACAATCCAACTCCCTTGTGGTAAAGCCCAGCATACGATAATTTGCCTTTCTCATTTCTTGCAGTACCAGTGTGCAGTACTTCTACATTAATTTCCAATAAGCCTTGCCATCTCTCTTAATGCACTCAGATGCTCTGTTTTAAATGCTTTCTTGCATTGGAGATTCTTCCTAGAATGAGGTAAAAAATTAAGGGAAGCTTGCATATCTAAAATGGAAATAGAAAATATTGCAATCACAGCGAAGAACAATCAGCATGTAAAGGAGAGAAAGAGATTTTTTTTTTACTGGCGACCCTTCATCAGAGTTGGCAAGTGGACACTCAGGAATCGCTGGTTGGGAGTAGCATGAGATAATGATTTGATCACAGTGTCCCCTTTATCATTCCCCATAATCAGTAAGGGAATCAAGGGTTATGAGGAAAGTGCAGTTGAGGCTTATCAGACCAGCCATGATCTCATTGAATGGCACAACAGATGTGGTGGGCTGAATGGTCTACTTCTGCTACTACAAATTGGGATCATAGAATCCCTACAGTGTGGAAACATGTCATTTGGCCCAACAAGTCCACACCAACCATCCAAAGAGTATCCCACCCAGACCCATTCCCCGACCCTATTACTCTACATTCTCCTGACTAATACCCCTAACCTACATATCCCTGAACACTATGGGCAATTTAGCACAGCCGAATCACCTAACCTGCACATCTTTGGACTGTATGAGGAAACTGCAGCACCCAGAAGAAACCCACGCAGACACAGGGAGAATATGCAAACTCCACACAGACAGTTGCCCGAGGCTGGAATTGAACCCAGGTCCCTGGTGCTGTGAGGCAGCAGTGCTAACCACTGAGCCACCATGCCACTCCAATCTTATCGTCTTATGATAAGCAGACTAATCAGCTATGGATGAAAGAAAGGAATATGGCGAAAGAGAGTAATTGAATGAATGTCTGTCATCAACTGATGTCCTGCATTAGTACATTTTGGTATTACACTGTTGGATTGCTCTTTTAGTACCATTTGTAACTTAGAAACATTGAATTTTGATTAACTGCATTAAATATTCATTACTGCTACACATGCCCACGTGAATCAAATAGTGTATTGAGAATGATAGGCTGGCTGCCTCTTGGAAGAGACATTGTATAAATAAATTAATGTCAAACTGTGGGTAGCTTGCAAGCCCAGTGCAGTTCATGCCATTTAGTGGTCATCCTGTTAATGAGAAGGTTCATTTAAAAAGAACATTTACTCAGGCACAGATTCAGTCCCCCTACACACTCTACTGTGTTTGCTTACAAAAGCACTGCGGTGTGCTAAAGTGTGTTTTCTTAGTCTGCAAACAGAGGCGTGCGCAATACTGTATCCCACAGCCAAATCATTTACCACTCCCAGATAGCAAACCAGCTTAGTTGCAAGTGGGTATAAAACATCCTGTATTTTTTCTGATTTTGGCACAAACAGTAACAACTTAAAGCATGGGATATGACATATTGTAGACTGTCAAGGTGAGACAAGGGAATTTGCCACAGTTCACAAAGGACCATGGGCATCTTCCTTCTGACAATTTGTATTTTATTGCTTGAGGGTTACAGATGTGTAGGCCAAATTAAGTCGCTGCAAAATACACCAGCTAGCATGGGGATTGAGCTTGTACAGTTGGCAACATTCTCTAGTCATTTTAAATTATCTAACAACATCCCCATTTCCCTAATTACTCTGTCGGGAACATGCAAAGCAAACTCTGCCAGGGTTGCTTGTGGGCTCATGCTTGGGGAGGGTAGATATCCTCACATTCTAAGGGAATCAATACTTGATGGAAGGAAAAGGCAAGGGACAAGGAGAGCCATACTCCAGGTCCTTGCTTCCCAAGTCCTGCCCCCAGCCACAAGACTTAGCCCAAGAGATTCCAACCCCATAATCCCTTCCTGCATCATGTTCCTGAGACTTTTCAGCAGGAAGGGATTACCAGCACCAACCACCATGTCCCACATGGCACTGCTGTGCACAGCTGCTGACCTCTGATTTGCCAGGACATCTCAGGAGGTTTAGCATTTGCCCCAACTGTGTCATTGATCTCAGGAAACATCCTTTGCTGCCAGTTAAATGCTATGGTGAGTGTTAGGGCCTTCCTGAAAGTAGGTATCACAGGACTCCTCAGTTAGACATTGCCCAAATACACTTCAACGAAACATTCGACGAGCATAGTAGACTGGTTAATAAGGTTAATTCACATGGGATGCAGAGGGAGCCAGCCAATTGGATATGGAATTGGTTTGAAGGTAGGAAAGAGAGGGTGATGGTGGAGGATTGCTTTTCAGACTGGAGCCTGAGACCATTGGTGTGCCACAAGGATTGATGCTGGGTCTGCTGATTTTCATCATTTCTGTAAAATAAGGCTCGGTTGGTAAGTTTGCAGATGACTCCAAAATAGATTGTATAGCAGACAGTGAAGAAGATTATCTCAGAATACAGCAGGACCTTGATCTAATGGGTCAATGGGCCATGGAGAGGTAGATGGAGAATAATTCACATACATGTCAGATATAGCATTTTGGTAAGGGAAACCAGGGCAGGACTTATGCAGCATCTGCAGTACTCACTTTCGCCTTCTACAGTTAATGGTAGAGTCCTGGGGATTGTTGCCGAACAAAGGGACCTAGGGGTGCAGATGACTAGTTCCTTGAATGTGGAGTCACAGGTAGACAGGTTGGTGAAGAAGGCATTTGGCACGCTTGCCTTCCTTGGTCAGAACATTGAGTATGGGAGTTGGGACTTCTTGTTACGGCTGTACTGGACTTTTGTGAGGCCATTTTTAGAATACTGTGTACAGTTCTGGTCACCTTTCTATACGAAGTATGTTGTTAAACTTAAGAGGGTGCAGAAAAGATTTACAAGGATGTTGCCGAAACTAGAGCGTTTTAGTTATGGGGAGATGCTGAATAGGCTGTGGCTTTTTTCCCCTGGGCCATCAGAGGCTGAGGTGTGACCTTATAGAAGTTTACAAAATCATGTGGAGCTTGGGTAGGGTAAATATCCAAAGTCATTTTCCTAGGGTGAGGGAAGTCCAAAACATATGCCAAAGTGAGAGCGGAAAGATTTAAAAAGGAGCTGAGGGGTAACTTTTTCACACAGAGAATAGTGTATATATGAAAAGAGCTGCCAGAGGAAGTGCTGGAGGTGAGAACAATTACAACATTTCAAAGGCATTTAGATGGGTATATGAATAGGAAATGTTTAGAGCAATATGGGTCAAATGCTGACAAGTGGGACTGGGTCAGCTTGGGATGTCAGGTCGACATGTACAAGTTAGACCAAGGGATCTGTTTCACTGCTGTACAACTCTATGACTCTGCAGTACAACTCTATGACTCCCCACTGACTATTTTAAATTTTACCCTGGGTCTCGCTTACCTTATTTCCTCCTAATTTTATTTGAAATTTGGGGGTTTAGTTAGGTTAGAAAAAAGAAAACAAAAGCACAAATATGTCCAAATTAGGATAGAAATTTCTCTTGCTCAAATGTTATTTTCAGTTGGATCAAGCCCTGATTTTGGTTCAACATTTATTGTTATAATTTGCAGTGTCAGCATTTCCCAAATGATAATGTTTGATAATGTTTTTGCGTGATGTTTTTAGTTTCTAAACACCAGTTGGCTCTATGCTGCCAATCTGTCATGAATGAATTACACTGAGAACTCGACTGTCTATCTTAAATCAGTTTTCCGTTAATTCCTAGCACAGTCAGGACTATTTAGTAAATGTTGTCCAATGGCAGTCACTTCAAATGTTGGACTCAATGTTGTGAAGTTTGCAATCATTGCCTGGTTGAGCATAATCAGCACACTACTGACTGGAAATGGCAAAAGGGTGTTTTGCTTACTATGATCTGTAGGATGTTGGCATATACATCCTACAGACCTGGTGTCATACCAATACTGATACTTATATATCACATTTCTCATTGAGCGCTTGGTAAATCATCTTTTTGACTTGACTGTAGCATCCTGCTGTGGAGAAAATCACTCACATTTACTGCTTACTTCATCTGTTGTCCTAACGTTTGAGACACCTTCCCCTCCTGGGCAAGCCATGGTAGATTAGGGAGATAATGGCCGAGTGGTATTATTGCTAGACTGTCAACCCAGAGACTCAGAAAATATCTGAATCCCGTCACAGCAGATTTGAATTCAATAAAAATATCTGGAATTAGGAGTCTAATGATGACCACGAATCCAGTGCCTATTGTTGGAAAAACCCATCTAGTTCACTAAAAACCTTTAGGGAAGGCATCCTTACCTGGTCTAATCTACATGTGACTCCAGACCCACATTAACTGCCCTCTGGATGATCAGGAATGGACAATAAATGCTGCCTAGCCAGTGACATCCTCATCCCTTGAAAGAATTTTAAAAAAGACTGGGAACTATAAGAACTAGAATGAGGAGTAAATAATTCAGCTCCTTGAGTCTGCCATCCTGGCTGAATTCACCTCAGCTTCAACTCCAGTTGCTTGCCCACTCTCCATAACCCTTCAACACATTACAGATTAAATATCTGGCTATTCTTTACCTTACGTTTACTCTGTATTCCAGCATCCACTGCACTCTGGGGTAGTGAATTTCACAGATTCACGACTCTTTGAGAGAGGCAATTTCTCCTCTTCTCGGTTTTAAATCTACTCCCCCTTAACCTAAAACTACGACCTCTTGTTTGAGACTGCCTCGCATCAGAAACCATCCTTCCTGCATTTACTTTGTCAATCCCCTCTAAAATCAAATATACCTCAAGTAGATCTTGTCTCATTCTTCTAATCTCCAGAGAGTAATGATGGAAACTGGAGCTGAAGAATGTGTTGTTGGAAAAGCGCAGCAGGTCAGGCAGCATCCAAGGAGCAGGAGAATCGACGTTTCAGGCATAAGCCCATCTTCAGGAATGAGGAGGGTGTGCCAAGCAGGGTAAGATAAAAGGGAGGGAGGAGGGACTTGGCGGAGGGAAAGTGAGGGGGGAGGTGTGGGCGCAAGTTTTGCATTTCTTGCGGTTGCAGGGGAAGGTGCTGGGAGTGGAGGTTGGGTTAGTGGGGGGTGTTGACCTGATGAGGGAGTCGCGGAGGGAGTGGTCTTTCCGGAAC
>NC_057726.1:12623228-12662970 GCF_004010195.1 Chiloscyllium plagiosum
TGGAGGAAGAGCACCTCATCTTCCGCCTAGGAACCCTCCAACCTCAAGGGATGAATGCAGATTTCTCCAGCTTTCTCATTTCCCCTCCCCCCCACCTTTTCTCAGTCCCAACCCTCAGACTGAGCACCGCCTTCTTGACCTGCAATCTTCTTCCCGACCTCTCCGCCCTCACCCCCTCTCCGGCCTATCACCCTACCTTAACCTCCTTCCCCCTATCGCATTCCCAACGCCACTCCCCCAAGTCCCTCCTCCCTATCTTTTATCTTAGCCTGCTTGGCACACCCTCCTCATTCCTGAACAAGGGCTTATGCCCGAAACGTCGATTCTCCTGCTCCTTGGATGCTGTCTGACCTGCTGCGCTTTTCCAGCAACACATTTTTCAGCTCTGATCTCCAGCATCTGCAGTCCTCACTTTCCCCAATGATGGAAACTGCTCAAACTCTCTTCATGAGGCAAACACTTCATCTCAAGAATCAGTCCAGTGAACCTCCTCTGAACTGTCTTCAATACAATTATATCCCTCTTTCAAAACAAGGGGATCAAAATTAAATGCAATACTCCACCAACTCAGGAACAAAAACAGTGCCATTAGGCTCTTCCAGGAATTGGCACAATATGCAGTGAATAACAATTTGATCAGGGTGGCTATTATCACAAAGAGTAGTTTTGATCTAAATAAAGGAAACTACAACGGTTTGAGGCAGGAGTTGGCTCTGATAAATTACTGAATACTAATTAAAAGGATAAGGGTGGATAGGCAATTGCAAATATTTAAAGAACACATGAATGAACTGCAACACTACTCATTTTTGTCTGACACAAAAATAAAACAAGAAAGGTGACCCAACCATGGGTAACCAGGGAAATTAGAGATTGTGTGTTGGATTCGAGGAAGGAACATTCAAATTGGCCAATCAAAAATAGCAGACCAGAGGACAAGGGGCAGTTTAGATTTCAGCAAAAGCAGACAAAGGGATCGACTAAGAGAAGGGAAATGGAGTATGAGGTACATTTGCAGGGAACATACAAAGTAACTGTAAAAGCTTCTATATTGTTGTGATGAGATTAAGATTGTTGGAGACAAATGTAGGTCCCTTACAGTCAGAAACTCAGAAACTTATAACAGGGGAACAAAAAGATGGTTGACCAATTAAATATGTACATTGGTTCTGTCTTTACAAAGGACTCAAACCACATCCCAAAAATTTTCGGAACACATGAAAAAGGTGCAATGTATGGATGAATTAGAATCATGGAGTCATCGAGTCAGAGAGATCTACAGCACAGAAAAAAGCCATTCAGTCTATCACACCCATGTCTATCAAATACGACCACCTAACTATTCTAATCTCATTTCGCAGCACTTGGCCTGTCGCCTTGGCATCTCAAGTCCACATCTAAATACTTCTTAAATGGTTTGAGTATTTCTACCTCCACTACCCTTACAGACAGTGAGTTCCATATTTTAACTATTCACTGCGTGAAAAAGTTTTCCCTTACATCTTCTCTAAACCTCCTGTTCCTTACCTTAAAGCTATGCCCCACATTATTGATATCTCCACCAAGGGGAAATGTTTCTTCTTGTCTATCCAATCTATGTCCCTCATTATTTTATATATCTCAATCATTGTCCCCCCTCAATCTCCTCTACCCTAAATAAAATAGCCCTAATCTGTCCAATCCCTCTTCATAACTGAAACTCTCCAGCCAAGGCAACATCCTGGTAAATCTCCTCTGCACCCTCTCCAGTGCTACCACATCCCTCCGATAATGTGGATTATTGAACTGCACACAATACTCTTAACTGTGGCATAATCAGCATTTTAACTACAAACAACCAGGTCCTGTATGCCAATAGATATAGCTTCCAGCACATCATAATAAATCTCTCTGAAAGTCTGGCTTATTGTCAGATGTAGTTCTGCTATCAGACAATATTTATTAAGCCATTCTAACTATGTTAAGAATTACACTAGAAACATGACATGATTTAAGATGTTGGGCAAAATTAACCAGAGGGAAATGAGATGTTAATATTTCACCCTGTAAGGAGCAATGATGTGGAATGCATTGCCTCAAAAGATGGTGGAGGCAAGTTCAATTGGAGTGTTTAAAAAGGAAAATTAATAAATATTTGAAAGAGAAAGATCATTGTAGAGTTAATCTTTGAGCAGCGAGGTGCAATGGGCCTTTCAGGACATGTCAAGCACAAAGCACATGCACCAAACAAAGATGCACAAGATGTCCAGTCTTGTCTAGGAACACAGGACTGATTTTTGTACTGGAGTTTGGCGAGTAGATTTGCTGATGCCCTCGGTTCCCACTGTGACCATGTTTGTAAAGGGATGGGCATGCCTTTGACACATCGGAGGATGTATGGCAAGGGTAGTCCCAACATCTTCCGTACATAAAATCGGAAATCCCAATAGATGTCCTAGCCCTGACCTGGAAGATTGATTGGCTGAGGGCCAGAGGACATTCTGGAAGGATGCAGCAGGGAGGGATAAGAAGGAACACCTGGCGGCTATTCCCTTAGCAAAGACTTGACCTGGCCCAGCAGTGGCGCTCTGAGAAAGAGTGAGACAAGATACCAACATGCGAGACCAAACCTCTCCAAATTCATCGGAGCGGATTACACAACCTGGCTAGGTCCAACAGCATGGGTAGTACCTGTTCCTAGTCTGGTAGTCAGTGGTTGTTTAGATAAGGATTGCAACAAAGACTCAGTGTTGATTAATATAAGAAGCAGGGGTTGATTGTGAAAGATTTAGATAATATACAGCCATATGGCCCCTTTTGTATTTTTGTTGTATTTTGTGAATAAAATTGCTTTGAATCATTAGTCAACTGTAACACTTTTGATCAACATAGTACCCAGTTTACATAGGAACAGGTCAAGTGTCCAAAATTACAAACAACAAACCTACTTCTTTGATGAGGTTTTGGTCATTTGACCTAATGTTTCTTTATGTATCTCTTTATCACTTTTCTTTACAATGCCTCAAGTGCCTTGGGGATGATATACTGCACTGAAGGTGCTATATAAATCTAAGTTGGTATTTCCTACTTTACAGCAGTAATAATAGTTCAACATCATTTAATTAGGTGCGCAGGGCTTCATGCATCCGTCAGACATGAAAGGTACTATGTCATTGTCAGTTTTTCCTTTCAAATATTCCACATATTTTACACAATTGGGAAGCCGCCTTGTGCTCACTGCATTCAAACCGGTTTGAGATTGGTACTCAGCATCCAATTCAAGAGTTTCTCGAGGGTGTGTATTCATGTTGCTTGTGCTGAAAATGTGTTGCTGGAACAGCGCAGCAGGTCAGGCAGCATCCAGGGAACAGGAGAATCAACGTTTCGGGCATAAGCCCTTCTTGATGTTGCTTGTGCCTTACATCAGCTCCTATCCAACTTCAAAGTCATATTTCTAACTAAGCTCTACTTTGCCCTGAAGGCCTTATTGTTGAGGTTTCATATTGCTCTGCAAACAACTTTGTACAAAATTGGCAGCTAATTTGCATTGCCTGTAAAAAAGCTTCATTCAGCCGTTCCAGCATCATAGTGATACCAAGGTTGAAAATGGGTCCTGCACCTAAATGATCAACATTTTACGATTTGAGCTCAAACCACTGAAAGCGTTTGAGCAAGGAGCATCAAAGCAGAGTTTGAGGAGGTACATTTGAAAGAAAGATGAGAAACAAGAGTAGATCATTCAGCCCCATGATGTGCTTCCATCATTCAAATTAGAGACAAAATGACTGCTGGAAACCAGAGTAGGCAATCAAGAAGCTGGAAGAACACAACAAGCCAGGCAATATCAGGAGGCGGAGAAGTCGACGTTTCTGGTATAACCATTCAGACATCCTTCCTGAGATGCAGAGTGCAAAACTTAACTGCAGTATTCTGGAAAGAATCTGAACAAAACTATTCGAAACTGGGATTACTTTCCAGCTGGTGATGCATGGAAACGTTCAGGTGAGAGCAGAGGAAACAAGAGCAAATTAAGCCAACTATCAGAATCATGTAAAGGCCTCACAATGAGCCTCTGCCAGTCTTGCTCTGTTATGGAAAACAAATATATAACATAAAAGCTTTGCACCATTTACATGACAAACAATATCAGATGAAATAGTAAGAATGCCCATGAATGATAGCAGTACTTACATCGTTATCCCATGACTCATGTTTATATTAGTTTAATATTTACCTCACATTGTAGTGATATAAACTTTTAATTTACTGGTAGTTAATACAAAGGAATATACATAATATGAAATATTATCTATCTTATCACATTGTACTCGGGCCAGCATTTATTATCTTTCTCTAACTGCCCTTGAGAAGGTGGGTGGGGTGCCACTTCCACTGCAGTTATGTGCTGTAGATAAGCTCACGGTATTGTCGAGGATTTTGACCAAGTGAATGAAAATGGTAAAACGCCGTAAATAAAAAGTATGTCTTAGAGTCATCGAGTCATACAACATGGAAACAGACTATTCAGTCTAGCCAGTCCACGCTGAGCCTGATCCCATCTGCCTGCACCTGGCCAATATCCCTCCAAAACTTTCTTATTCATCAGCTTATTCAGATGTTTTTTAAACATAGTAACTTTACCTACATCGACCACTTCTTCCGGAAGTTTATTCCACACATGAATCATTCTCTGCATAAAAAAAATTGCCCCATGCCTTTTATAAATCTCTCTCTTCTTATCTTAAAAATATGCCCCCAATCTTGAAATCCCCCACCAAACAGAAAACATATCCTGCAATTCAACTTATCTATGCCACTCATGGTTTTAAAAACCTCTCAAGGTCCTACACTCCAGTGAAAAAAATCTGAGCCGACCCAGCCTCTCTCTATCACTCAAACATTCCATTCCCAGCAACATCCTGGTCAATCTCTTCTCAACCCTCTCAAACTTGATAATGTCCTTCCTTTAGCAGAGCCACCAAAACTGAACACAGTGTTCCAGAAGAGGTCTCATCAATGTCCTGTACAACCTCAACATGATGTCCCAACTCCTATACGCAAAGCTCTGAGCAATAAAAGCAAGGGTGCGAAACACTTTCTTAACCACCCTGTCTACATGTGATTCAAACTGCAAAGACTTATGTGCTTAAGCCCCTAGGTTTCTCCATTCTACAACACTACCCAAGGCCCAACTTTTATTTGCATAAGTCCTGTCTTTGTTTTACAAAATATAATTTTGTCCAATTTCGCATGCGTCCAACTTAAACTGTATCCATCACTCCTCAACCCATTAACCCTATGGATCAAGATTTCTTTGTAATCTTAGTAACCTTCTCCACTGTCCATTGTACTAACAATTTGGGTCTCAACCACTAACTTACTAGCTATGCCTTCTATATTCTCACTAAATCATTTATATAAACAACAAAAAAAGGCAGATCCTGTCTGTCAATATCATTGAAGACGAAAGAATGCTACCTATACAGGCCTGAAATGAGTCCTGACTCAAGAAAATTAAACTTTGATTGACATTCCCCTGTTCCCAGCATTTCTGGCATTACAATAATTTGCATTTACAAGGCACACAAGCTAAGAAAGGGAAAGAAAAACATTTGTATCCATTGCTGCTTTTGGTGACATAGCTTAGGCTCAGCAGTATTTGTGTCTAATGCCTTAGCTGTAAATACTCAGGGGAAATCTCAAGAAGACAGTCAATTAGCAGAACATTTCATAGACATTAGGAAGGTACAGGGTTAAAAAAATGCATGAGAGATAATGGGTAAGGTCACATCCTGAACTTTCATATCCCCCATACGCTCACTGGGCTATGCTCTGGCACAGAGTCTGTCCCTGTTGCACAGAAGGGAAGGGGGGAAAGGAGGAGAGTATTAGTCATTGGGGACTCAATAGTTAGAGGGTCAGATAGAAGGTTTGTTGGGAACGAACGAGACTCACGGTTGGTGTGTTGCCTCCCAGGTGCCAGGGTCTGTGATGTCTCGGATCGTGTCTTTGAGGTCCTGAAGGGAGAGGGTGACCAGCCCCAAGCCGTGATCCACATAGGTACCAACGATTAGGTAGAAAGAGGGATAGGGATGTAAGGCAAGGTTTCAGGGAGCTAGGGTGGAAGCTGAGAGCTAGAACAAACAGAGTTGTTATCTCTGGTTTGTTACCCATGTCACGTGATAGTGAGGCAAGGAACAGGGAGAGATATCAGCTGAACACGTGGCTGCAGGGATGGTGCAGGAGAGAGGGTTTCAGGTATACGGATAATTGGGGCTCATTCTGGGGAAGGTGGGACCTCTACAAACAGGACAGTCTTCACTTGAACCAGAGGGGTACTAATACCCTGGGTGGGAAATTTGCTGGTGCTATTCAGGTGGTTTTAAACAAGCTCAGCAGGGGGATGGGAACCTGAGATGTAGTTCTAGTGCACAGGAGGATGAGAGTAAGGGAGGACATGGACAGGATTTCACGGTCACAGGAGTGGGCTGGCAGACAGCAAGCTGGTGTCTAATTCATTGCCAGGAGTATCCAGAATAAGGCAGGTGAGCTTGCAGCTTGGATAGGTACCTGGGACTTCGATGTTGTGGCCATTTCTGAGACATGGATAGAGCAAGGTCAGGAATGGATGTTGTAGGTTCCAGGTTTTAGATCTTTCATTAAGATCAGGGAAGGTGGTAAATGAGGAGGAGGTGTGGCTTTGTTTAGTCAAGGACAGTATAACGGTGGCTGAAAGAACTTTTGACGAGGACTTCTGGTATGGGCTGAGGTTAGAAACAGGAGCAGAGGTCACACTGCTGGGAGTTTCGTATAGGCATCCTCAAAGTTCCAGGGATGTGGAGGAGAGGATTGGCAAAACAATTCTGGGTAGGAGTGAAAGGAACAGAGTGGTCATTGTGGGGGACTTTAACTTCCCCAACATTGACAGGAAATGCTATAACTCTAGTATGTCGGATGGATCGGTTTTTGACCAATGTGTACAGGAGGGTTTCCTGACACAGTATGCCGAAGGGCTGATAAGAGGGAGGCCACACTGGATCTGGTACTTGGTAATGAACCAGGCCAGGTGTTTGATTTAGTTGTAGGTGAGCACTTTGGAGACAGTGACCATAATTCAGTTATGTTTAGCTTAGCGATGAAAAGGGATAGGTACATGCCACAGGGCAAGAGTTATAGATGGGAGAAGGGCAATTGTAATGTAATTAGGCATGATGAAAGCATAGAATGGGGTAGCAAAATGCAGGAGATGGGGACAATCGACATGTGGAATTGGTTTAAGGAACAGGTATTGTGTGCCCCTGTCAGGCATAGAGGAAATGATAAGGTAAGAGAACCATCGTTTACTAAAGAAATTGTATCTCTTGTTGAAGGCTTATGTGTCATTGAGACGATATGGTTCAGATGAGGTGATGGAGTTACAGATTAGCTAAGAAGGATTTACAGAGAGAGTTAAGAAGAGCAAGGAAGGGACATGAGCAGTCTTTAGCAGGTAGAATAAAGGAGAACCCTAAAGCTTTCTATCAGTATGTGAGGAATAAAATGAAGACTAGAGTAGTAATAGGGCCAGTCAAAGACAGAAGGGGGAAGTTGTGTGTGGACCCTGTGGAAATTGAAGAGGTGCTAAACTAATATTTTTCATCATTTTGACTCAGGAAAAGGAGAATAATGGAGAGAAGACTGAGATATGTGTTATTAGATGAGAAACGATTGAGGTTAGTAAGGAGGAGGCATTACCAATTCTAGAAGGTGTGAAAGTAGATAAGTCCCCTGGGCCAGATAGGATTTATCTGAGGATTCTCTGGGAAGATAGGGGAGAGATGGCGGAACCTTTGGCCTTGATCTTTGAGTTGTCATTGTCTACTGGTTTAGTACCAGAGGACTGGAGGATTGCAAATATTGTGCCCTTGTTCAGGAAGAGTAGTAGAGATGATCCAGGTAATTATAGACCAGTGAGCCTTACGTCTGGTGTAGGAAAAGTTTTGGAAAAGATTGTAAGAGATAGGGTTTATAATCATCTAGAAAGCAACAATTTGATTGAAGATTGTCAACATGGCTTTGTCAAGGGCAGGTTGTGTCTCACAAACCTCACTGAGTTTTTTTGGGAAGGTGACCAAGCATGTAGATGAGGGTAGGGCAGTTGACATGGTGTACATGGACTTCAAAGGTTCAGTAAAGCCTTTGATATGGTTCCATATGGTGGGCTATTGGAGAAAATGCAGAGGTATAGAATTGAGGGTGATTTAGCAGTTTGGATTAGAAACTGGCTTTCTGTAAGAAAGCAGCAAGTGGTGGTTGATGGAAAATATTCAGTCTGGATTCTGGTTACTAGTGGGGTGCCACAAGTTTTGGGACCACTGCTGTTTGTCATTTTTATAAGTGACTTAGATGCAGGCATAGGTGGATGGGTTAGAAAGTTTGCAACTGACACTAAAGCCAATGCAGTGGCAGACAGTGTGGAAGAATGTTGCAGGTTGCAGGGGGGACTTGGATAAACTGCAGAATGGGTTGAGATGTGACAAATGGAGTTCAATGCTGATAAATGTGAGGTGATTCACTTTGGGAAGAATAACAGGAAGGCAGAATACTGGGTCAATGGAAAGATTTTTGGTAGTGTGGATGTGCAGAGGGATCTTGGTGTCCATGTACATAGATCCCTGAAAGTTGCCACCCAGGTTGATCGTGCTTATAAGAAGGCATACGGTGTGTTAGGCTGTATTGGCAGAGGGATTGAGTTCCGGAGCTGTAATGTCATGCTGCAACTGTACAAAATGCTAGTGCAGCCGCACTTGGAATATTGTGTTCAGTTCTGGTTGCCTATTACAGGAAGGATGTGGAAGCATTGGAAAAGGTGTAGAGGAGATTTACCAGGATGTTGCCTGGTCTGGAGGGAAGGTCTTATGAGGAGAGGCTGAGGGACTTGGGTCCATTCTCATTGGAGATAAGAAGGCTAACAGGGGATTTAATAGAGATGTACAAGATGATCAGAGAATTAGTTAGGGTGGACAGTGAGAGTCTTTTTCCTAGGATGATGACATCGACTTGTGTGAGGGGGCATAGCTGCAAATTGAGGAGTGATAAATTTAAGACAGATGTCAGAAGCAGGTTCTTTACTCAGAGAATAGTAAGGGCATGGAATGCCCTTCCTGCTAATGTAGTTAACTCAGCCACATTAGGGAGATTTAAACAATCCTTGGATAAGCACATGGATGATGATGGGATAGTGTAGGGAGATGAGCTTAGATTAGTTCACAGGTCAGCGCAAATCGAGGGCCGAAGGGCCTCTTCTACACTATATTGTTCTATGCTCTATGCTGCAGCCCAGTGGACCTGTTGCATTTTGGGATGCCAGACCAGTCTTTTGCCTGGGCTTGTGTAACAACTTCCTTTCTCTCTCTACAGTCGCCCAGCCCCCAATCCACCATACTATGTAACCATGATTATATTTGCAATAGGCTTCTCAAATGGAAACATTAATCCTTTGGACCATTTCCAATAATTAAATTGTAACTAGCCGGTCAGTTGCACATGATCAAACTCAAGCAAACGTGGATCCCTTTGTATTTCAAGAGACTTTTAAAAATTGAGGTTTTATTACTGAAAAGAAGATTAGAAATAAATGTTTCAATTCACTTTTAAAATTAATCTTCCTTAGCAAATATCCCCTCTGTTCACCATTCACATAACCCTGGGTCTTCATTCAATCTGGCTGTCAATAAGATGGAGGCCACATCTCCTGATGATGAAAATGCCTCTAACTCATCCTTTACAAGCACCAGCCTGGATTTCACCATCACACATACCTTCGAGGCCATGCTAGAGTAGGAATCTCCATCCTAATGAATCAATTACATTGACAGAAGTTACAGCAAGTAAGTGGAGTGCGTGGTGGAGAGAGGATGACATCCAGGCAGAGGGTTAGATTACAATTTGCTTGCACACAGGATTTACATGCTGGGTTTCAGGGACCAATGAGGCTGAAGAAAGTGGATTGGGATCCACCAGGAAACATTAAGTTCACTGGGGAGATAGTCTGTGAGCTTGTTCACCATGTCGTAGGGCATGGAGAGGTCTTTTGGATGTAGTCAACTCCAACCACACAACAATGAGGGCATTATGAAGCTTTTCTCTCAGACTGCCCTGGGAAGGTGGTGGTGTAAGGTTCCACTAGTAGCCCATAAGATCAAGCTCAGTTTTAGGTTCTCTGGGTTCAAATCCCATCTTCAGTTAGTGGCAAATAAATTAGCTCAATAATCTGGAATTGGAAACTATGCCTGAGTAATGGTGACCTTGAAGCTATTGTTTATCTTTTTTAACAAAAAATGTAATCTGCTTGATTAATGAGCCCTGAGGAAAGTCAATTTACCACCCTTACTTGATTCAGCTCATACACGGGACTCCAAATGCAGTGTGAATAACTCTTCACTGAAGTAGTTTAGGAGTGAGATGAAGAAGAAGTTATTCATTCAGGGCTGGTGAATCCTTAAACCTTTCTGCCTCAGTGGGCTGCGGAGACATAGTCCTTGAGTATGCTCAAGGCTCGGAAAAATAGATTTCTACATATTTGTTACAACAAGAAATAGCTTTTTTTGGGATGTGGACATTGCTTGCTAGGCTAGCATTTATTGCCTGCCTCTAATGCCATTGGGAAGATGGAGGTGAGTCGCCATCTTGACTGTGGCAGTTCTTGAGGTATAGATCTTGTATGGCTCTTTTAAGTGTCACTGATGAGAGGCCTTTCATGCTTCACAGGGGCACAGGTTGCCAGCTGAGTTTGACTTGTGGGTGCTCATTCAAGAGAAGAAGAACCTTAACCATAACCATAACCCCTAACCCTAACTCTAACCATAATCTTAACCCTAACCCGAACCCCCAACTCTAACCTTAACTCTAAACCTAACCCTAACTCTAACCCTAACCCTAACCCGAGGTTTAACCAAAACCCTAACTCTAACCCTGACCCAAAACAAAGGACACTCATTTGAATGTATTACAGTAATCAGTGTTTTTCTTGGTTCTGGCATGAATCTGCTGGAAATCCCAATCTCATATGGTGAGTCCTGTACTTCCACCTTGTTCTGCATGGATATATTTTGTCTATCATGATACTCATGCTGATAGCTTAGCACTAAACTGACACAAAGATGAACTAAGTTCCAGGATTTTTTCCCTTAAAATAAATTTTAACAACTGCACCAGTGTCTGGGAGCAGAAATAACAAAGTGTGAGAAGGATGGCAGCCAGTACGTCAATTGTTATGGTCCACGCATAGTTCTTTCAATTCATTTAAGGGTGGTACGGTGGCTCAGTGGTTAGCACTGCTACCTCACATCTCCAGGGATGGGGTTCAATTCCAACCTTGGGTAATTGTCAGTGTGGAGTTTGCATGTTGTCTGCGTGGGCTTCCTCCCATAGTCCAAAGATGTGTAGGTTAGGTGAATTGGCCAAGCTAAATTGCCCATAGAGTTCAGGGATGTATAGGATAGGTCAAGGGAAATGTAGAGTAATAGAACAGGGGAATGGATCTGGGTGGGTTACTCTTTGGAAGGTTGGTTTGGACTTATTGGGCCAAATGGCTTGTTTTCAGACTGGAGGGATTCTAACTTGGTGACCTGGGCTTGCGGTTTAGAGTGCTGATGAGTTACTTGAACTTGCATTGATTTTGATCTCGGAACAAGGGGAAAGTGTCAGCTTCTATCTGTTTGCAAGAGCAATGTGTCCATTGACCTCTACTTTACCCACACCCTGTGGGTCCCTTCTTTTATGATAAGGATTGTCTCATAAATCTACAATAGCATTATTCATTGGTGTGTGTGTGTGTGTGTATGTAGAGTGCCCCATTCTATTTGTAGATATGTAGCAAGCCACATAGATGTGTATCCCTGATTATCATTACACGAATGATGCTGAAGATGTGTCTTTGACAGAAAGCCCTGAATTTACTTCCAACAAATAATGGCTTCTTTGAGGGCCGTTTGATTGGAGGGTTTCTTTATGCCAAGTTCAGAGTTTAACCATGAAAAACAGACTCATTTTAATGGCAGGTCTTAAATCAAATGAAAACCCTGAGCACATTTTCAACATTTCACTTGTACTGAAAACCAACGTCTGTTGGGTGAAAGCATTAACACTGAATGTTATTTTTGCATCATGAAATCAAATGGTTTAACTCAATAAGAACTATGCTATCCTGACTTATTAAGTACAAAATCAGATAACCAACAAAAAAGTCAAAGGATTGTGATGAGTGAGATGTGATTATTGCTTATGATGCTGACAGTGTAGAAACTCCATGTTGTCTGTTCATTTTAGTCACTGTTAAGTGACTGTTAAGAGTTTTATATTATTCAATGAAATCTACTCTTGCTGTTTTAAACCTGAGGAAACATGGATTTTCTGGATGAAGGGCTTATGCCCAAAACGTCGATTCCCCTACTCCTCAGATGCTGCCTGACCTGCTGTGCTTTTCCAGCACGACATTCTCAATTCTGATCTCCAGCATCTGTGGTCCTCACTTTCTCCTAAATGTAGATCTTGTCTACTCAGGCTCTTCTCATAGGGCAGTTCACTCATCATAGGAGACAGCCCAGTGAACTTGCATTGCAATCCATCTGGGGTAAGGATAGCCTGCCTTAGGAACAAAAAGGCTCAAAGTTCTGCATGGATTTAGAGATCTGCACAGAATGGTCAAAGTTCTCTCAACAGTTTTCCGGACCATGGTGCTCTACCCAAGTCAGTGCCATTCCTTAGAATGCCTGACCAGCAGATGTTTCAGTTAACCATCAGTAAAGTACCTAATTTCTTTCTAACTCCTGGTCATTCTGCTATAAGGTGGGTTTTGTCAACATGAGTTTGCTGTAACACGATTGACAAATTGGGAATGATGTTTCTATAGCACAAACCTTTAAAATGTGTGCTGGCTATAACGTGATTACAGTGCCAACACTTTATGCGCTGTTTCTAAAGCAAGATTTTTCTCTAATGTGGGATCTAATGTGAAGATCTCACTATATAAGGTGATAGAAGATCTAATTGTCCAATGAAGCATTTTTTCAGACTTTCCAAAAACATATAAATCAAAGTTATCTAACTTTGTCATCATTGTGATGAGCTGTTGCCCCATCTACCTGCTTCAAAGCAAATTAAACTTTTCTGGATGTCCTCATAAGTGGACTCACCATCCTAATTGTTTCTCAGCATGAAACGACCCTGGAAACTATTTGATCCTATGGATTATATTGGTTATTGACTAAATAATTTAAATTATTGATTATTGAGTTGCTTGTAAATGCTTAGCTATGCCACCTCCCACTTACTCTAACTCAATGGTTATTCAATCACTGCTCACTGTTAATGCATATAAGCAATACTGTATATGCATGGCTCCATTCATATTAATGATTTGTCTTGGTGCTGTGTCACTCCTGTGCATAAGGTATGAGAGGCTCATGAATAATCTATGAGCCCAGTGTGGACTATGAAATATTTAACGGTGATACTTAGAGGAAATGATACAAATTGGTCTCCAAAGTGGTTGGAATCTAAATCTATATCATGCAGAATCTACTGAGAGGGTAATTTGCACACTGAGATAAATTGAAATGACGGGGTTAGAAGGAAGAAGAGGGGTTAGGTGAAACTTTTTTTTCACTTAAAGAGTGAAAGGACTGTTGTCCAAGTTACCTGGGTACCACTAAAGTCCTTTAAAAAGAACATGAGGCATTTCTGGAGAGGGAAGTTTGAGAGACAAGGTGGGAAGGTAAAAAAGAGGAGTTGATTTGTGAAACAGAGTGTGTTTGTGTGGTTGAATGGTGAAGTCCTGTTCTGTAAAAATTCACTTACATGTTCGCTTACTTCTGTTCAAGTATTTCAAAGTGATTCATATTCTAAGAATTTAACAGTTTGAAGATGAGCAAAAGGTAAAGTCACCCATGGTGAATTTAACTCAAGGTACACCACACCCGAGGCAAGTTTGAGAAGGCAGAATCATTATGGTGTCTTCAGCTGGTATTGGAATTGAACCCATGCTTTTGACACTTATTTCTATTGCAGGCTAGCTGCCCACCAATTGAGATAACCAATTACCTAACTGCATATGACCTAACTGCAAATGGCGTCAGATTATCTAGAGAGAAGGCCCAACATGAAATTGATATGACTGCCATGAGAAGTGATGGAAAACCATTCGATATTAGACACTAATATAGCCAATTATACACTTACATCAGGTTAAGAATAAAATCATCTATCAGCCAAGCTTCTTAAATAAACAGCAACCTTATTAATTTATTTTTGCTGCAAAGATGTAAAGCTGGTCGATTTTAAAATATAAATATTTGCCCTTTAAACAACAACACAAACAACACTTAAAAAATATTTGCAGTGACTAACTTCAGGGAAGAAAGACCTTTGACCAATCATAAACCAACAAGGAAAAAAATGGATAGGGAATGAATTGCTAAAGATGGTTTTCAGTGGGTGCACATTGTTAGGTGTCACTAAACACATTCAGTCATCACTGCAATCTTCAAACAGTTCCCTTGAGAATCATCAAGATTTGGAGATGATCGAGTATACTCCACAACCACCTAATGAAGGAGCAGCTCACCGAATGCTAGTGCTTCCAAATAAACTTGCTGGACTATAACCCGTGTTGTGTGATTTTTAACCAGGAATTCAGAGGCTTTTTCAGGGACCAGCTGTATCAGGGTTGTGTTACTTCCCTAGGTTCTCTGAAATGGGCTTTCTCAGTTAACCACTTTGTTTTGCAGTAGACTGTACTTCCTGAGAAGTCCACTTTAAAGGGAAAGTCATGGCAGTCCTACCAGGCCATAGGGCTGCTCTATAATGGACAAAACAAAACCATAAACCCCAACCAGATGATTTCCTGTAAATGTAATAGCTCCAAAGACCTGATTTTTTAGTTAAAGCAAACCATGTGCTATGATGATGGATCAGAACTGCAAAGTATTTCTTTAATTCGTTTATGGGACATGAGTGTCCCTGGCAAGGCCAACAATTATTACCTACCCCTAGCTACTCTTGAGAAGATGGTGGTGGACTGCCTTCTTGAATTGTTGCAGTCTACTTAGACATTGTTATGACTGCCATAAGAAGTGATGAAAACCATTTCTTATACATTGTCCACAGTCCACTGGTACAATATAAAATATGCACTTATACAATAACCAGTACAATATACAATATGCACTTATACAATTACCTGTACATTTTACATTGCTCACGTCTAATTCTAAAATATGTTTTTAAAGCTGCAAATATAAATTCAGTGACTGCCTGGCAAAGTTCTGAGTGATGACAATGGAATGTCACATGTGTAAATTGTCAGGGAGATGTTAAACAGGGGGAGATTTAATGAGAAGACATAAAATGGGGTAACTATCTCTCTCCGGGGAGAAAGTGAGGACTGCAGATGCTGGAGATCAGAACTGAAAATGTGTTGCTGGAAAAGCACAGCACGTCAGGCAGCATCCAAGGAGCAGGAGAATCAACATTTCGGGCATGAGCCCTTCTTCAGGAATTCTATCTCTCTCTCCTCTCAGCAGAAAGCCATCTCTTGCAGACATGTCAGTTTATCCTTCCAGGGAGACACAAGGTCACGGATTAGAAAAAAACAGCTTCAACTCTACTGAAGTGGACTAGTGGGACCAAATGTTATCATGTGTACCATTTAGCAGCATGCTGTGATGTTCACAGACAAAGAACTAACCCCTAATTGCCCTTGTATTGCAGATAAAAAGACCTTCTCTAACTCAGAGTTAAAAATGAAACAGAATTGTTACATCATGTCTACATTGGCTCTGAGGACAACAAAGAACTCTGTCTCACCTGAAATGCTAGAATTCAAGCATGGTGAAAAGGCACCAGAACTTCAATCAAACTGTAAAACTAAGGATTGTGAAGCCGATGGATTCTACAAGAAACTCATCAGCTGCAATATTCAACTCTTCACAAACGGTTCGAAGACATATCTTTTTTTTTGGACTTTTACATTCCTGGAATTTTTTTTCTAATGAGTGTGTAAGTGTGTTGTGTTCCTAATTTTTCTTGCATTTAGTCATTAATAAATTCACTCCTTGTGAATCTAAGAAAACCTCATCAAATTAACATCCTTTAAAAGTTCATTTGGATTACGGAGGAGGGTATCCATAAGGGAAAAGATCCTTGTTGCTATCAATCTAGGTGGTGAGTGAGGAAAGAAAAGGGGCCATTTGATTCTTCCTTATGCAGGGTAACTAATCAGGGTATTCCATCCGGAATTAAACCAAACTGGTGATTCTCACCACGGGTCTAGTCGTAACAGCTGTGAGTTCAAATATAATGTAAATGGGCGGCACGGTGGCACAGTGGTTAGCACTGCTGCCTCGCAGCGCCAGAGACCCGGGTTCAATTCCCGCCTCAGGCGACTGACTGTGTGGAGTTTGCACGTTGTCCCCGTGTCTGCGTGGGTTTCCTCCGGGTGCTCCGGTTTCCTCCCACAGTCCAAAGATGTGCAGGTCAGGTGAATTGGCCATGCTAAATTGCCCGTAGTGTTAGGTAACGGGTAAATATAGGGTATGGGTGGGTTGTGCTTCGGCGGGGCGGTGTGGACTTGTTGGGCCGAAGGGCCTGTTTCCACACTGTAAGTCATCTAATCTAATCTAATCTAAATGGTGCCACACTGTCATTTGTATGGCCTGTTAAAAAGAAAACGGGTTCAGATGTCCAAATACCATCATTGTCCACAATCCTTTAATATGAAGCCTTCGAGAAAAGAGTCTTCTTAAACATGTTGGGTCAAACACACACTGCTACACCCTTCACCAGTTCTTACTGTCCTTGCCTATGTATAGGAGCAAATCTGAGAAAGGATGAAGACCGAACAGCTGCATGGTAACCTTTCCTGGGATTTGAACTCAGAACCTTCTGTTTGAATGTGTAACTCTAGGCCATAAGTGTTAAATAACATGAAAGTTGGAAGACTGAAATAAAAACATAACATGCTGGAAATACTTGGCATGTCTGGCAACACCTGCCGAGAGAGAGAGAGAGGTGTAGAACGTAAAACTGTACAGGAACAGGGTTTTCAGCCCACCATGTCTGTGCTGACCATGATGCCTTTCTAACCAATCCCATCAGCCTGCACATGGTTCATATCCCTCTCCTCCCTGCTTGTTCACCTCTCAGTCTAAATACATCTTAAATATTGTTGTCATAACTGCTTTGACCACCTCCCCTGGCAGCATATTCCAGGCACCTACCACCCTCTGCATAAAAAGCTTGCCTCACAGATTTCCTTTAAACTTGCCCCCTCTCAAATTAGATATTTTCACTCCAGGAGAAAGCATATGAATATCCATACTGCTCATAATTTTATTTCCTTCTATCGGGTTGCCTTACAGCCTCCAATGCTCTAGCGAAAAAAATCCAAGTTTGTCCAACATCTCCTTGTAGCTCCAATCCAGGCAACATCTTGATAAACCTCTTCTGCACCCCCTTTAAAGCCTCTGGTGTGGTGATCAGAATTGCATACAGCAGGTAGTGAAGAAAGCTAATAGCATGCTGGCCTTCATTACAAGAGGGATTGAGTATAGAAGCAAAGAGGTTCTTCTGCAGCTTGTACAGGGCCCTGGTGAGACCGCACCTGGAATATTGTGTGCAGTTCTGGTCTCCAAATTTGAGGAAAGACATTCTGGCTATTGAGGGAGTGCAGCATAGGTTCACAAAGTCAATTCCTGGAATGGCGGGACTATCTTATGTTGAAAGATTGGAGCGACTGGGCTTGTATACCCTTGAGTTTAGAAGACTGAGAGGGGATCTGATTGAGACGTATAAGGTTATTAAAGGATTGGACACTCTGGAGGCAGGAAACATGTTTCCCCTGATGGATGAGTCCCAAACCAGAGGACACATCTTAAAAATAAGGGGTAGGCCATTTAGGACAGAGATGAGGAGAAACTTCTTCACCCAGAGAGTGGTGGGTGTGTGGAATGTTCTGCCCCAGAAGGCAGTGGAGGCCCAGTCTCTGGACTCGTTTAAGAAAGAGTTGGATAGAGCTCTCAAGGATAGTGGAATCAAGGGTTATGGGGGTAAGACAGGAACAGGATAGTGATTGAGGATGATTAGCCATGATCATAATGAATGGTGGTGCAGGCTCGAAGGGCAGAATGGCCTACTCCTGAACCTATTGTCTATTGTATAATACTTCAAATGTGGCCGAACTAAAGTTTTATACAGCTGCAGTATGCCTTGTCGATTTTTATACTCAATGTTCCACCCAATAAAGGCAACCATGCTATGTACCTTCTTTACCACCTTATCCACCTGTGTTACGACAATCACGAAGCTCCGTACTTCCACTTCAAGATCTCTCTGTGTATCAATGCTCTTAAGGATTTTACTATTGACTTTCCTGTTGCATTTCGCCACCCAAAATGCATTATGTCACATTTGCCTGGATTAAACTCCACCTACCATTTCACTGCTCAATGTTCCGACAATCTATATTCTGCTGTCTCCTTTGATAAATATCCTCAATATTCACAATTTCATCAATTTTGTATTGTCTGCAAACTCACTAATCAGACCACTGACACTTTCACCCAAATCATTTATACATGTTACAAACAACAGTCATCCCAGCTCTGATCCTTGTGATATACCATTGGACACAGACCTCCAGTCAGAATAACACACCCCTCCATAACTATCTTCTGTCTTCTACAACCAAGCCAATTTTGTATCCAACTTACCAACTCACCATGGATCCTGTACGACTTAATCTTCTGGAGCAGTCTACAGTGAAGGACATCGTCAAGTGCTTTAGCAAGGTTCATGTAGACAGCATCCGCTGCCCTACCTTCATCAATCATCTTTGTAACTTCATTAATGTTTCAAGTATAGTGACATTTTATTAGAATGTTGGGTCACTTTTCTTTGTCCATTATGACTTTGGAAAATAAAATGCCTTCAGCGAAGTCACAGAAATATTATGTACATAGTGATGCCCCTTAGCCTGTCATTTCAGAACCAGCTAACTAAATGAACATTGTGACACTGCACTTCTCCTGCCTTTTTCCCCAGATCTTTGCACATTGGTTCGACTTCAATAATCATCCAAAGCCTTTAATCATTCAAAGCACTTTTAAATGCCTCAAATGAACCTGTCTCCATCACACTTCCAGACTGCACATTGTAGATGCAAACCACTCACTCTGTAAAATGCTTTCTTCCTCACATCTCATTTGCTTCATTTGCAAATCAATTTAAATCTATGCTCACTCGTTCATGATCCTTTCGTGTCCAAGCACTGTACTTGCTTATCTGTTCTACATAGAATTCTCGATTCTGAAAATTTCTGTTGGATCTTCTCTCAAACTCTTTCTTTCCAAGGATGATAGTTCAAACCTCTCCAAACTATCCTCATAATTGACGTTTATCAACATGGAAGCTTTATTATAAACTGCTTCACCACCCTCTCAACTACATTCACATCCTTCACTATCCACAATAGTCCTGCTGAGGTTTGACAGGTGTTCTATACAAGGTTGGTATCACCTCCTTGTTCTTGAGCTCCACACCCCTATTAACAGATCCCAGGATACTGTATATTTTATGAGCTGTGCTCCGCCTATCCTGCCACCTCCAGTGAACTGTATTAATGTATTTCCAGGTCCCACTGCTCTGCACCCCCTTTAGAATTCTACTCCTTAGTTTGTATTGCTTGTTCATGTTCTTCACAGCAAAATGCATCTCTTCACAGTGTAATGACACAGGGTAAACTCTCCTGCTTAATTTAAAACCAGCAAGACAAAAAAAGATTTATCCCATTCAGTAATCTGGAAACATCCAAATGACCAAGAACTAAGTAAAGTAAAAATTAACAACTTTATTTCTTAAAGTATAACAGAAAATAATTAACTAACCACTGTATACAATTTATTTCTCTAACCTATATTTTACCTTCTGTTCTATAATACTAGTCCGATAAATCTCCCAATTAAAATGTACAAAACAATACTTCTTATCTCAAAACCAGGCAGCTTTTGGTTCTTGTCTTTGAATGTTCCTGTATCTTTTTTTCTCCTTGTTAGGAATTTCTGCTTTACAAGTTACTGATAGAAAAGGGACTTTTAAGAGAGATATATTTTTTCAAGCAGTCTACATGCTAAGATTGGTGCTTCTCCTCTCAACTGTTCAATTTGCCCGGTCTTATACACCAGACCATCAGATTGTACCACTGGCTTTTAAGATTGTCAATATACTCAATTAAAACCTGATTAGAAATTGGCATTTTGATTGGGGTATAATTTAATCTAATTGGCCGAATTTAAATTTGTTTTTGTCTCCAGGCAATGAACTGCTCAAGTTGTTCAACCCAGTTGAAACTGACAACCGGAAGTGGCAGGGACAGACCACTATAAACACCGGAGGAAACATCAAAGAAGCGCTTCGCAGGAGGCTCCCAAGCACTGATGATGTCGTCTAGCCAGGGGACGAAATGTTTGCAACAAAAACTTCCAGCTCGGCGAACAGAACCACAACAACGAGCACCCGAGCTACAAATCTTCGCACAAACTTTGTTCAACCCAGTGTTACATACGTTATTGAGAACACTTGGTGCTGTGTCCTGCTGCTTTTATCTCTCTTAAAGGTACACCCACAGCTTCATAACAATAGTTCTTTATATTGAACTTCATCTGTCACTTATCCACCCATCATATTAACTTTTCTATGACCTTTTTAAGTTCTACACTGTCCTCCTCACAATGGTGGTAAGTTTTGAAATTGTCCGCTGCATGGCAATTTCTAGATTATTAATAAATATCGTGAAAACCCAAGGACCCCAATATCCATCCTGAGGAACTTCACTTCAAACTTATCTCCATCCCAAAAAAAATCTATTGATTTTAATTCCCTGTTTATTATTATTCATCTAATGTTGTATCGAGATTTCTCCTATCCTTTTTATTTAATGAACTACCACATTTCTCACAAAGCTGTTGTGTAAACTATATTGTACAACCATTGTTTCAATATGAAAATTACTTTTGTGTATGAACCATGGCATTAAGATATAAATATTACAAATTAATGTTCATTCATTGATGAAATCAGTTATGTTGTTGCTTCAAGCTACAATCCAAGGCTTGAACAAACAATTTGAGCAGTTAGCTGAAAGCAGTTCTAGAGTATTTATGGTGGCATTATTTGAGTTAAATAAGATGCTTTATCCTATGGTTCAGATCAATTTTGAGATTCTGCTCTCATATTGCATAGACTTAAAGATGAATCAACATCAAAAAAAACAAGTAGATTATTCAGTCCACCCATTAATTTTGGCATTTTTAAAATGTGTTCATTGGATGTGGACATCTCTGGCTAAGTCAGCATTTATTGCCCACTCCTAATTGCCCTTGAGAAAGTAGAGACAAGACCTTTTTGTTTGAACTCCAGCTGTCCACGTGAGATAACTATATGCACAGAGCTTTTGGGAAAGGTAGCTTCAGCATTTTGATCCAGTAACAATGAAGGGACAATGATGTAGTTCCCAGTCTGGATGGTGTGTGGCTTAGAGGGAAACTTGTAGATAGTGGTGTCCTCATGCTACCCCTGTCCTTCCAGATGGTGAAAGTTATAGGTTTGGAAGAACTGCACCAGCATCCCTCCTTACTTTTGGAACAGCTCTCCAAAGCTTGCAAAGCTCCCCACCCACTCAACAAATGACAACAAAAGCAAATAAACTGGACATTGCAATTTTTAGGATCTTGCTTTGTTCAAAATAGCTATCAGGTTGGCATTCATGAGAATGGTAATTACAATTTGAAGTCATATCTCCTTCCTGCCCTCTGAAATTTTCCGACAGAAGCATGACAGAAGATATCAAGGGGTTATGAACGGTGAAAAACACTTGCATTTATCAAGCAGCTTACACAATCATTCAACCATCCCTAAACACTTCACACAATTAATTATTTCTGGAGTGCAGTGACTCTATGTCAGTTATATGAAAGTCTTACAGTAAGAATTAAATCAATTTAGCTCTTTCATTTCCAAGTAGTGGTTGAATTAAATACATGTACTTTTCTCTGACAGCCCAATTAAATAATTAGTCAGTTTGAAGAACTTCAGTTATGCAGTATCCTCGAGTGGCATTGGTGCAATGTAAACAAGGCAAGGAACCTTACAAATTGGCTTCATTTCTCCTTCCCATGGGCAAAGTACTATTGGGAAGAAATGTACATAATCATTGCCATTTTGTTCTAGTCAGAAGAAAACAAAGACCTCAGAGCACCAGATCTACAGTAGAGATTCTACATTTTTGGCCATGTTAGGATATCCAGCCAGCATTTGGGAAGTTTGGGGGCAGAAATTAGAAGGTCACAACAATTGTATAGGAGGGAATTCTAGGGGGGCAAGTTGTATTCTATTCTTCAGTGTTAATGAGACCTTTGTTTTTAACAATGAGCTTATAATGAGCAAATACTGCCATTCGTGATCTCCTTGCAAAATCCAGAGTATCATATTAAATGGCTAACACCTGTTGTTTATCATTTATTGCATTTGAATGATCTGCCTTTAATTTCAACCTACACTTAAATTAATCCCAGTAAGCTTAGACACGATGAGCAAAACTTACTACAAGTCAAGATCCATCTTATCTTATTGGATATCCTTTCATTTGTTCAGATAATGCTTTGTTCCCTTGGTTTGTAGGTGTGAATTATCTGGTCAATTTTGGATAGTCAGCTACAAGATAATGGAAGTGCCATCTTACTCCTTAATGAGTGGGAGTTTATAATCCATGATGTTCATTACTTTATATATGTCTTCAAGTTAGTTTAGCTAAATATTGGATGTGCACTTTAGAGCATTACTGTCTTAAAATATCATCCCATGTTTTCCCTAGAGCCATAAAGATGATTATCTCCTTCACCTAATTTAATGGTATAAATGCTGATTGTGGACTTTACTACTATGGTACAAGTATTAAAAATTGTTATCACATGATTGCACCAAAGTCACACTGTTTGTCAATATTTGGCATGAATCCTCTTATCAAACAATCTCATTCAAATTTCCATTTCACCATGTGGTCCATATTTCTCTCTATCTTTCTATCCCTGCCCACTTCTTCTTTAGTCTGTCTCTCTGTCTTCTCTCCTTTCACACATCTAACCCGGCCATCCTAAGTGCCAAGGCTCTTTCAATAGCCTCTTGCAAACATATGGCCTCCACCATATCATAGCACCAGGCTAAAAGATGCATGAGAACACCACGCATTGAGTACAGGAATTGGGAGGTTATGTTATGGCTGTACAGGACATTGGTTAAGCTACTTTTGGGATACTGTGCAAATTTGATTTCTCTGCTAAAGGAAGGATGTTGTGAAACTTGAAAGGGTCCAGAAAAGATTTACAAGGATGTTGTCAAGTTTGGAGGTTTTGAGTTATAGGGAGAGACTGAATAGGCTGGGACTATTTTCCTGGGAGCATCAGACATGGAGGGGTGACGTTATACAGGTTTATAAAATCTTGAGGGACATGGATAGGATAAATAGACAAGGTATTTTCTCTGGGGTGAGGGAGTCCAAAACTAGAGGGCATAGATTTAGGGTGAGAGGAAAAAGATTTAAAAGGGACCTAAAAGGCAACTTTTTCACACAGAGGGTGGTGTGTGAATGAAATGATCTGCCAGAGGAAGTGATGGAAGCTGGTACAATTATAATATTTAAAAGGCATCTGGATGGGTATGTGAATAGGAAGGGTTTAGAGGGATATGGGTCAAATGTTGGCAAATGGGACTAAATTAATTTAAGATATCTAGTCAGCATGGATCAGTTGGACCGAAGGGTCTGTTTCTGTGCTGTACATCTTTATAACTCTATGACCATTGCCTGCAATTTTCTTTCCAAATCATTTTCAATTCCAATTTGGACCCATGCCACTGCTACTTCACTGTTGCTGGATCAAAAGCCAGTAAACCCCTCCCTAAATGTGCCCTGGGGGGCACTTATACTACTTGGACTACAGATGTTTAAGAAGTGAATTATTGCCACTTTTCTAAGGCTCGTTAGGGATTGACAATATGTTTTGGTAATGTCAACTACATGCTCCAGTTGGGGAATAGCTTTTGTGAATTTGGAAGGATTCATTTGTGCCAAAGTTTGATTGTGCCAGGTTTCTATGCTATTGCAAATAAATAGATTCCAGCTACAGATAAATGATTATGAACTGCTGACATATAACCATACTGGTTAAAGTTCTAACCCTGTTTTCCATTAGACAAACATGGATGGGCTCAATAAAAGGATGTTATGGATGGAAGGGAAGATTGGGAAGGCTGTCCAATGGCTCCTCTCCACAAGGTGGATGTAGATGCATCTTCCGTCTTGTCAATACTTGCTGGTCATCGCTATTGCTCTCCTGGCAATTTCATTTGCTTGCAGTAGGCATAGAGCAACTTATAAAAATTAAATAAGAAAATGAGAAATAAACTGGCTTTCTTTAGGCATTAGGTGCTTTTTACTGCAGAGACAAAGATAACACTTTCCTTTCTGGAGGTCAATAGCTTCTCTGCAATGGCTACCAGATCATGCTTATTTAAATCGACTTTTATGATAAGTTCACCTACTTTGCTTCAAACGAGGTTGTTTTGATTGCTGTCTCACATCTTCAGCAAGTTTTAATTCTGTTTGGTCTTCTTCTTGATAGGGTGGCTCTTGAAGGATGTAGATTACTCCGCAGGGGCAAACTTTTTGTGAGCTGTGAGGATTTTAGTTGAATTGCTGGTTTCAACCAAGAGTTTCAGATCCTGTCATCTCTATAATACTGAATACCTGCCCCTTGACATTCCTGAAGAAGGGCTTATGCCCGAAACATTGATTCTCCTTCTCCTTTGATGCTGCCTGACCTGCTGCGCTTTTCCAGCATCACATTTTTAAGCTTTGACATTCAAGCCTTCTCCACTTTTCGAATTCCAACTCCCTCCCACCTGCATACCTGTGAGGTGGTTTCTGTGTCGCCTGACGTCCATCTCCTGCAGTGCTGGCGTTATTGCCTGGAGTCTTTGGGTCCATTTCCTCTTTGCTGCCGCTTTGGCTGCTAGGCAGGAAATCTTCGATTTTTTTGAGGACTTTGAGTTCTCGCAGTCCAACAACAGTGTGTCTGTTGCATTCTCCTCTATATTGAAAGGAGGCCCATATGACCACATCCTTGAAAATTTTGTATTTATTACATAGTCAGAGGGAATGTTTAGAGTCATAGAATCCCTACAGTGTGGAAACAGGCCATTTCATCCAAAATGTCTACATCAACCTTCCGAAGAGTATTCCTCCCAGACCCATCCCCTACACCTACATTTCCCATGACTAATGTACCTAACCCACACTTCCCCGAACACGCTGTGGATAATTTAGCATGGCCAATTCACCTAATCTCACATCGTTGGACTTGGGAGGAATTCAGAGTAGCCGGAGGAAACCCATGCAGACTCGAGGAGAATATTCAAACTCCACACAGACAGTCATCTAAGACTAGAATCGAACCTGGGACCCTGGTGCTGTACAGCATCACTGCTAACCACTGAGCCACCGTGCCGCCCTAATGTTGTTGTTGTCTTGGAATGTTTTCCAAACATGTAAATCAGCATTTTGTAGGGATTTCCTAATCAACATGGTGAGGGAAATTATTACACACTTCTTGAGCCAGTGGGAATTGAACCCTCGTGAAATAAGGCATTCTGTTATAACACATGTTTTGTCAACACGAATTCGCTGCCCATGATTGAATAATTGAGGATGCTGTTTCTAAAACATGAACTTTTAAAATGTATGTTGGCTGTAATGTGATTACAGCGATAGCACTTTAAGTGCTGCTTCTAAAGCACGATTTTTCTGGAACACGCGATTGCACAAGAACACGACCATCACATTGTACAAGAAATGACTGTAACTGCACAGAATCCTGTCACCAAGTCATCCTTTATTTACACGTGTACAGAAGATGGGCTCAGAGCCAGTCCCTAGATCTTCTGAATCACCTGTTTTTATGTGTCAACCAGGGCTCCCTGACTGGCCCAGGTTAACAAACCTCATCAAGGATCTCGTAGTCAATGAGATCCACCTGATCTCGGTTCCAATCACTTCACTTAGCCTTCTGCCTCTGAGGTAGGGACATAACCACAACAGCACAAGGGCTCCATTGAGGACATGCATGTTGAGTGTACCCAGATTCCCAGTCTGCACTGCCAGCAGGTGAGGTTCCAAGCACAAAAACATGTTTAGAAGATTATCATTGCCAGAATGTAATGGTTTCTTTTTCTGTATGCAGGAATTTGCCTCTCCTCTACTTTCCAATTACTTTGTCTGGGGATTAAATATTAAGGTTGAGCACACTATTAAATTAATTAAGGCACTGAGCTGGGCAAAGTTCAGGGCATGTCAGTGTGTTTTTTCCACTTCAGTTGACACAAATATCAGCATATCTATGTATCACTGCTTGCTATGTTACTTAATTAAGCAGCAGGAATTGAAAATGAATACGAACATTAACTTTAGACTCTGAGCCAAGCACTGCAAATTACATCAGGCCAAACAATTTGTACAATTCACTGATTAGAAATATGTCCCTGATGGACTGATGATAACTCTGTATAACTCCAAAGCAAAGACCTTTAAACCTTGATTGAACGTGATGCTCTATAATAAGGGCTCCAAGGTAGTTCTTTCGCTAGAATGCACCATAATTTTTTTAACGCACTGTGATTCCATTTAGGAACTCAATTTTAGTAATAAAGGAAAACCAATTGAACGGCATTAAAAGAAAGGATTGTTTTTCTACGAGAGGTAGATTTTTTTTCAAAATAAAATATTTTTTGGTATGCGAACAACGTGTCCAAGGCAGTTGAAAATTTAAAGGCAGACACATAATTTGTGAGAGGATTCCCACGTGAAGGACATTCATGAACTCATTAGATCTTTATCATGAGCCAACAAATTGTATTTAAGTGCCAAACCACAAATGAATGGATTTGCTGTATTTATTTGAGATAGACAGGAAGGAGGCTGGAAGAACACAGCAAGCCAGGCAGCATCAGGAGGTGGAGACATCAATGTTTTCAGTTATAACCCTTCTTCAGACTTGCTGTATTCTTCCAGCCTCCTGTTTTTCTACATTGGATTCCAGCATCTGCAGTTCTTTTGCCTCTCTCAAAGTTCATACTCATTTGAGAAGCAGCAGTGGGAGACCATGGATCTTGGTGGGAGGTGGGTACAGTGGCAGAGATAGAGTGAGTGAGAGGTAGCAAAGAGAAGAGGGTGGCACTTATCCTGGCAAGGCAGAAGAGGTCTTGCTGCACTGCTCGCCATTCCTCTGCACATTTGAGATGGCACTGACCAGCAAGGTGATTTCAGACAAGACCTGAGTGTAGTGTCGTCTGCCAGACTTCCAGGGAAAGATTGCCCTCTTTTGCATCACCGCATCACTCTAGGTACCTATTGGAAAATGATGCCACTGTGGAATCATAGAGTCATACAGCACAGAAACAGACCCTTTGGTCCAACTCGTCCATGGTAACCAGATATCTGAAATTAGTCTAGTCCCATTTGCCAGCATTTGGCCTGTATCCCTCGAAAACCTTCCTATTCATAAACCCATCCAGATGTTTTTTAAATCGTGTTATTGTACCAGCCTCCATCACTCCCTTTGGCAGCTCATTTCATTCATGCACCATTCTCTGCATGAAAAGGTTGTTCCTTTAGCCTCTTTTAAATATTTCCGCTCTCATAGAGTCAGAGAGATGCACAGCAAGGAAACAGACCCTTCGGTCCAACTCATCCATGCCAACCATTTATCATGAATTAATCTATGCCCTCTAGTTTGAGACTCTCCAAACTCCTGAGAAAAAAAACTTATATATTCACTCTATCCATGCCCCTTATGATTTTATGAACTTCCATAAGGTCATTCCTCAGCCTCCGATGCTCCAGCGAAAACAGCCCCAGACTAATCAGACTCTCCCGATAGCTCAAATCCTCCAACCCTGGCAACATACTTGTAAATCTTTTCTGAACTCTTTCAAGTTTCACAGCATTATTCCTATCACAGGGAGACCAGAATGAATGCAATATTCCAAATGTAGCCTAACCAATGTCCTGTACAGCCACAACATGACCTCCCAACCCATACGCTCAATGCACTGACCAGTAGAGGAAAGCATATCAAACACCTTCTTCACTATCCTGTCAACCTGTGACTCCACTTTCAAGGAACCGTGAACCTGCACCCCAAAGTCTCTTTGTTCAGCAATACTCCCCAGGATCTTATCATTTTGCATCAGTATTTACTGTGGAAAAGGATATGGAAGATATCGAATATTGGGAAGTAGATGGTGACACCTTGCAAAATGTCCAGATTACAGAGGAGGAAATGCTAGATATCTTGAAATGCATAAAGGTAGATAAATCCCAAGGAACTGATCAGGTGTACCCTAGAACTTTGTGGGAAGCTAGAGAGGTGATTGCTGGGACTCTTGATGAGATATTTGTATCATTGATAGTCATAGGTGAGGTGCCAGAAGACTGGATGTTGGCTACCGTGGTGCCACTGTTTAAGGTGGGTGGTAAGGACAAGCCAGGGAACTATAGACCAGTGAGCCTGACATCGGTGGTGGGCAAGATGTTGGAGGGAATCCTGAGGGACAGGATGTACATGTATTTGGAAAGGCAAGGACTGATTAGGGAGAGTCAACAAGGCTTTGTGCATGAGAAATCATGTCTCACAAACTTGATTGAGTTTTTCAAAGAAGTAACAAAGAGGATTGATGAGGGCAGAGCGGTCGATGTGATCTATATCGACTTAAGTAAGGAGTTCGACAGGTTTCCATGGGAGGCTGGTTAGCAAGGTTAGATCTCACGGAATACAGGGAGAACTAGCCATTTAGATACAGAACTGGCTTAAAGGTAGAAGACAGAGGGTGATGGTGGAGGATTATTTTTCAGACTGGAGGCCCGTGACCAGTGGAGTGCCACAAGGATCGTTGCTGGGTCCTCTACTTTTTGTCATTTACATAAACGATTGGGATGTGAGCAGAAGAGGTGCAGTTAGTAAGCTTGCAGGTGACACCAAAATTGGAGATGTAGTGGACAGCGAAGAAGGTTACCTCAGATTACAACAGGATCTGGACCAGATGGGCCAATGGGCTGAGAAGTGGCAGATGGAGTTTAATTCAGATAAATGCGAGGTGCTGCATTTTGGAAAAGCAAATCTTAGCAGGACTTATACACTTAACGGTAAGGTCCTGGGGAGTGTTGCTGAATGAAGAGACCTTGAAATGCAGGTTCATAGCTCCTTGAAAGTGGAATCGCAGGTAGATAGGATAGGGAAGAAGGCATTTGGTACACTTTCCTTTATTGGTCAGAGTATTGAGTACAGGAGTTGGGAGGTCATGTTGTGGCTGTACAGGGCATTGGTTAGGCCACTGTTGGAATATTGCGTGAAATTCTGGTCTCCTTCCTATCGGAAAGATGTTGTGAAACTTAAAAGGGTTCAGAAAAGATTTACAAGGATGTTGTCAGGGTTGGAGGCTTTGAGCTATAGGGAGAGGCTGAACAGGCTGGGGCTGTTTCCTTGGAGCATCGGAGGCTGAGGGGTGACCTTATTGAGGTTTACAAAATTATGAGGGGCACAGATAGGATAAATAGACAAAGTCTTTTCCCTGTGGTCAGGGAGTCCAGAACTAGAGGGCATAGGTTAAGGGAGGGAGGGGAAAGATATAAAAGAGATCTAAGGGACAGCTTTTTCACACAAAGGATGGTACGTATATAGAATGAGCTGCCGTAGGAAGTAGTGGAGGCTAGTACAATTTCCACATTTAAGAGGCATCTGGATGGGTATATGAATAGGAAGGGTTTGGAGGGATATGGGCCGGGTGCTGGCAGGTGGGACTAGATTGGGTGGGATATCTGGTCGGCATGGACAGGTTGGACTGAGGGGTCCGTTTCCATGCTGTACATCTCTATGATTCTATGACTCTATTAAATATATAAGTCCTGTCCTGATTTGCCTTTCCAAAATGCAGCACCTCACATGTATCAAAATTAAACTCCAATGGCCATTCCTTGGCCCATAGGCCCATCTGATCAAAATCTCGTTGTCTTCTGAGATAACCTTGTTCACAGTCCACTGTACCTCCAATTTTGGTGTCATCCACAAACTTACTAACCATTCTTCGATATTCAGATTCAAATCATTTATATAAATGACAAAATGTCCAGACATGTCTTCCTCAGACATGTTCAGATATCCTCAATAGACCTTCAGACTACTGGTGTTCATTCAGTAGCCATTTTAATAGGGCACAGGGACAAGGGAGTCTGGTCTTTCAGCAGATCTCTCTTGAGTGGTGAGTTTTTGGCGGAATGGTGCAAGTTCACTTAGGAATGGAATCAAACCTGAAGGTCACTGTTAGGGTAGATACTGCGTTGCATTTGATATGAAATGGCATGGCTTCACAGTGAGAATCCCTTCCAAAACACATCTCGCACCTAAGACAAAAAAAAGATTCAGTTGAATTAGTGATGTTATTTGTAAAGTTAACGTGCCTGCAACATATTTCCACATTAACTTTCGGCATCCCACACTCCTCTCACTATCTCCCACATTACTATCCCTTCATGCCCTCTGCTTTACCTACTTACTCCCTTGAAGCCCTTCACTGTCATTCACACATATGCTGTGCCACGCACTCTAGTCTCACTCAGTTCCTCCCTATGTTATATTCCAGTAGAAGACATCCCACAACAGGGCAGAAAGGATACAGGTGGGATTCCCAACATTCAACTTCTCAACCCCAGTGAGGAGAGAATCTCATCCCTTGTAGGAAAAGACAGGGAACACTCCTGCAGGGCTGCTGAGACTTCCATCTGCCACCAGCTAATGGATAGAACTCTTCATTCCAGTTATAGCAGGAACTCCGCTTTCAAATCAAAGACCCCTCCCATCCAAGTTGTGCTCTCTTCCACCCTGTTTCATTGGGTAGAAAGTATGAAAGTATGTATACATATATGAACAGATTCAAGAACAGCTTCTTCCCTGCTGTTATCAGACTTTTGCATGGAACTCTTTAGTGTTAATGTTGATCTCTCTGTGTACCTTCTTGCCAGCTGTAACACTGTATCCTGCACTCTATTCTGTTTCCCTGATGCACCTGTAAAGTACAATCTGCCTGTAAAGCATGTAAGACAACACTTTTCTCTGTACCTCAGTACACTTGACAATAATAAATTAAATCAATGTCAGTTATTGCACACAACATCCAACTGCTGGCCATGACCCTTTCTCCTTGCAGGTGCCACTGGGCTATCCAACACCCCTGCAGAGAAACAACTGGCTCCCCAGAAACCACATCCTTGACTTTTGAGGGCAAGAGTGTAGAGTTGTCACGGAAATCATCAGCATGGGCTGTATCCTGCCCAATAACCAGCTCAGCTATTGACACCTTGGTGGGAACATTAGTATTAGATATCAATGAAGCCTAAGGCATTGAGCAGCTCACTGCCACAGCTCTGTGGTTGGCTGAGACAGAAGTGCCTTAAGCTGCCAGTACTCGGAGGGCTGCTGGAGAGTGGGCACCTGCTCAGCTCCAGGCAAAAGAGGACCTTGGGGTGTCAGCAGGGTCACCGCAGGGTCTCTGGTAGCAGGGACTTTGTCCACAGGCACAGGGAGGATCAGGAGTAGCAGACTGAGCTGTAGGTGCCAAGAGTTCTCGTAGTCCAGAGGCTACAGCAGTGCAGCAGGTCAGGCCACTGACTGGCTGCCTCCATGAACAGGTTGGCAGCTGCCACAGAGAGCTAGGGCCAACACCTCCAGGGTCTGTTGTAGAGGCGCCCACACCAACACTCCGTTGACCCAGTCATTGATCCTCAGGATGGGTGAACATCGAGAACCTGGGAAGTAGTGAACATGCCTCTTCCTCACATGGAGATAGGGCAGTTTTCACTGCTTTGCCTCGACATTTGTTTGTCTGAGTCCCTCTCTGTCATCCTGAATGTAACTGCTCCATCACTTTCAACGTTCACTCTCTCCACCACTGAAGCACAGGAGGAGCAGTGTGCACCACCTACAAAGATGGACGGCAAAACTCAGTAAGGCTTCTTCAACAGCACCTTCCACACCCACGACTCTGCTGTTGAGAAGAACATGGGTAGCAGATACATGAAAGCACCATCACCTGCAAGTCCTCCTCCAAGCCACAGGCAATCCTGCCTTGGAACTAAATTGCCATTCCTTCAGCATCTCTGGAGATAATATCCAGCAACTTCCCGATTCCAAACTACACCATCGCCCCATCCCGAGGACTAGAGCAGTTCAAGAAGATAGTTCACCATCATTTCCACCGGGGAGATTGGGGATAGGCAATACACACTGATGTAACCAGTGACTCCCTCGTCGTGTTAGTGAATAGAGAAAAGCTTGAAAATAATTGGAAAATTGTGTTGCCTTTATTTCTTCCACTTGTTCAATTTGGTACAGCGTGGAGGCAAGCCATTCAAGCTGCCAAGTTCACATCATTCCTCTGAAGGGCAATACACCCAGACTCACCCCCACCCCCATCCTACTCCTGTAATCCTGCACCAGACTCACCCCCACCCCCATCCTACTCCTGTAATCCTGCACTTCCCATGGCTAATCCACTGGGCTGCACATCCCTGGATACCAAGGGCAATTTACCACGGCCAATCCACCTAACCTGCACATCTTTGGATTGTGGGAGGAATGTTCGGCACAACATCAAGGGCTGAAGGGCCTATACTGTGCCATAATGTTCTATGTTCTATGTTCAATATGCTTTCCTTTTCTGTTCTTTCCTCAGGACAAATAATCTTATTGAGGGCTGTGTATTAACAGATGATAACTCTCACCTGGTTTTCACCAAGCTGTTTATTCTTTGAATGTGAGACCAGAGAATAAACATTTACTGATATCCAGTTTTCAGTGACAACCACTAACCAAAGTGACCCCATAAAATCCAGACGGATTCTGGATCTCATTTCCTATGTTCTGTTTCAAATAAACCACACACATGGGAGTGATTTTCAGGTTCATATTGAATGGCGAATGAGAATGTAGTCCGATCAAACCTTGAACATAATGTTCACTCCTAGCTGTTGAGACATGAGAGTAAATCCTTGGGAGTAAATCACAGAGAAAACCACAAATGTTGATAGCTGATAGTTAAAGACATCATTGGACTTTCAGTCTTGAAATGAGTCAACTGGAAGATCATATTTTAGAGACATGTAACTTAACATATAGTTAATTATCCTGGAACAGTACATCTCAATGATTTGGGACAGTGGAATTACAGAGTGGAACAAATGAGACTTCAAAACGTTATTGATATTAACAGCAGGCATTTGGCACGAAAATGATTGAAAGATTCCTGTATTTAAACAGTATTTTTGTTATCCATGTTCACTGGATGTCTCAAAGTGTTCACCAGTCGAAGGAGCACTTTTTGAAATGTTGTCACTGTGGTATAAGTGTCACAGCAGTCCATTTGTATATGTCACAAACTGCAATGTGATAAAGAGCTTGCACATTATCTGTTTTCTTTTTGTCAATTTATAATAACATAACATATATTGACCAGGACATCAGGAATAAATCCCAATCTGTCTTCACATTAGTTGGGAATCTTTTACACCTACCTCAGCACACCTCTGTTTATTGGCTCATCCATAGGCCAGCATATTCAACAGTGTGGTGCCCCTTCAGTATTGCATGGCAGTGACAATCTGGACTTTGGTCCTCAAATGCACCTTGAACCAAGAAACTTGCAAATTAGAGACAAGCATTTCCCAAGAGTGGGGGAAGTTCAAAACCAGTGGGTTTAACATGAGAGGAAAAAGATTTAAAACGGGCCTGAGGGTCAACGTTTTCCACACAGAGAGTGGTTTGTATGTGAAAGAATCTGCCAGAGGGAGAGGTAGATGTAGATACAGCTACAACATATATAAGACATTTGGACAGGTGCATGAACAGGAAAGTTCTAGAGGGATATGGGACAATCACAGGCAAGTGGGTCTAATTTTAATTTGGGAAACTTGGTCGGCATGGACAAGTTTGATGAAGGGTCTGTTTCAGTGCTCTCTGAATCTACAAGAATATGTAGAGAACTGCCATGTAGTTCCTGGGCAAAACACCATTGCCTATATAATATGATGTGAATGTTTCCTGCATGTTATTGATTGTAATATATGCCACGAAGACCAGGTTCTTGTTGAGACAGATGTCTTGAAGTTCATTAATAACACTGAAGAAACACACTGGTATTACACTGATTATATACGCACTGGTATAACACTAATTATATACACTGGTATAAGATCTCAAGCTTACATAGAATTTGAGTCCTTTGCTTACTATTGTTATCATGCCCACTAAGGGGAGGTGATAGTACAGTGATAATGTTGCTAGACCTGGAATGAACAATCCCAGGCCAATGCTGTAGGGATGTGGGTCTAGATCCTTACCATGGTAGATGACTATAATTAGAATTCAGTATTTTTAAAAAGTCAGGAATATAAAGAAGCTTGTCTAATAGTGACTGTTGTGGTTAAAAAAATATCTGGTTTACTCGTGTCATTTAGGGAAGGAAATCGGTTATCCTTACATAGTCTGGCTTGCATGTGCCTCCAGAGCAGTGGCAATGTGATTGGTTCTTAATGGCCTTCTGAGCAGTAAACACTGGCTCAGCCAGTGATGCCTCACCTAACAAATTAAGCAAAAACACTCTATTCTTGAAGGTGAGGCTGTAACCAGTACTGGTTATGATGCCATTTAACTGCCTTTCTAGTCTGAAATCTATCCAATTGTAAAGGTTTTACTTCAGTAAAGCCTTTGATAAGGTTCCACATGGTAGGCTGTTGGAGAAAATGCAGAGGCATGGAATTGAGGGTGATTTAGCAGTTTGGATTAGAAACTGGCTTTCTGAAAGAAGGCAGCGAGGGATGGTTGATGGAAAATATTCAGCTTGGAGTCCGGTTACTAGTGGTGTTCACCAGGATCTGTGTTGGGGCCACTGCTGTTTGTCATTTTTATAAATAACTTAGATGTAGGCATAGGTGGATGGATTAGTAGATTTGCAGATGACACTAAAGCCTGTAGTGGACAGTTTGGAAGAATGTTACAGGTTGCAGGGGTCTTGGATAAACTGCAGAATTAGGCTGAGAGGTGACAAATGGAGTTCAATGCAGCTAAATGTGAGGTGATGCACTTTGGAAGAATAACAGTAAGGCAGAGTACTGGGTCAATGGAAAGATTCTTGGTAGTGTGGATGTGCAGAGGGATCTTGGAGTCCATGTACATAGATCCCTGAAAGTTGCCACCCAGCTGGATAGTGCTGTTAAGAAGGCATATGGTGTGTTAGATTTCATTCGAAGAGGGATTGAGTTCCAGAGCCGCAATATCATGCTGCAACCATATAAAACGCTATTGCGGCCACACTTGGAATATTGTGTACAGTTGCCATATTTCGGGAAGGATGTGGAAGCATTGGAAAAGGTGCAGAGAAATTGAGTATAGAAGCAAAGAGGTCCTTCTGCAGCTGTACAGGGCACTAGTGAGACCGCACCTGGAATATTCTGCGCTGTTTTGGTCTCCAAATTTGAGGAAAAACATTCTGGCTATTGAGGGAGTGCAGCGTAGGTTCACAAGGTCAATTCCTGGAATGGCGGGACTATCTTACGCTGAAAGATTGGAGCGACTGGGCTTGTATACGCTGAGTTTAAAAGGCTGAGAGGGAATCTGATTGTGATGTATAAGATTATTAAAGGATTGGACACTGTGGAGGCAGGAAACATGTTTCCGCTGATGGGTGAGTCCCGAACCAGAGGACACAGTTTAAAAATAAGGGGTAGGCCACTTAGAACAGAGTTGAGGAGAAACTTCTTCACCCAGAGAGTGGTGGGCGTGTGGAATGCTCTGCCCCAGAAGGCTGTGGTGGCCATGTCTCTGGATACTTTCAAGAAAGAGTTGGATAGAGCTCTTAAGGATAGTGGAATCAAGGGTTATGGGGATAAGGCAGGAACAGGATACTGATTGAGGATGATCAGCCATGATCATAATGAATGGTGGTGCTGGCTCGAAGGGCAGAATGGCCTACTCCTACACCTATTGTCTATTGTCTATTGTCTATTGAGATTTACCAGGATGTTGCCTGATCTGGAGGGAAGGTCTTATGAGAAAAGGCTGAGAGACTTGGGTCTATTCTCATTGCAAAGAAGAGGGTTAAGAGGGGATTTGATAGAGACATACAAGATGATCAGAGGATTAGATAGAGTAGACAGTGAAAGTCTTTTTTCCTAGGTTGATGACGTCAGCTTGTACGAGGGGGCATAACTACAAATTGAGGAGTGATAGATTTAAGACAGACATGAGAGGCAGGTTCTTTACTCGGAGAGTGGTAAGGACATGGAATACCCTATCTACCAATGTAGTTAACTCAGCCACATTAGGGAGATTTAAACAATCCTTTGAGAAGCACATGGATGATGATGGGATAGTGTCGGGGATGAGCTGAGAATAGTTCAGAGGTCGACGGAACATCGAGGGCCGAAGGGCCTGTTCTGCACTGTATAGTTCTATGTTCTTATGTTCCATGTTCTAAAGTATCCCACTTTCTCCTTTAAAGAATGGAAACTTTTTTCCAATAAAGTATGAGGAGCATAAAGATATATTATCGCTCTGCATAACAATAACACCTTGGCAGACATACAATATGTCCAAGTATAGTCCTTATGCAGTTATCCTGACTTGACTTTGTGGCTTCATTCTGCAGTGTGCTGTCTGTCATACTGATGGATGTGCATCATTTGTCATAGATATGTAGTTGCCACCTACAACTAACATAACAGTTTCAGTATCCAATTCGTCATCCTGTGTGGTGGGTGATTGATCGCATGCAGTTTAGACAAGTCATTTTTTTTTGCAGCTATTGTAAAATAACCTCCAGCTAGAGGTAGTGATGATGAGAGGGAGGAGGATGGGGAGTGATACTAGCTGTGCCAAGACCCACAGCAGCAAGTGGAGATGTAAAATAAAACCAAGAAATTTGGTACCAGAGGTATGAAGCAAACAAAAACTGGAAATCCTGGAAAAACTCAGCAGGTCCAGAGTGAAAATAAAGTTAATGCATTGAGTCCACTGAACCCATCCATAAAAGGCTTCGCACACATCATTTCCAATGTTTGTGGTTGATATGAACAATGAAATGTTTGACAAGTAGGCATCTATATAACCATTCCAAAAAGTACAGCAAGGGTTTCTCTTGCAACATAGGAGAAAATTGCCTGAGCTTAGAATCATACACAAAAGTTTGCCAATTTGTAAGAGACATGCTCTGTTGCCTTTCTGAGATACATTTAGTTTCAATGTTGTAAGCTTGGAGTAATCATAATGTTGAAGTACACATTTGCCGGATAAGAGGGATTAAAAAGTAAACTGATGATTTTCCTGTCAGAGATATCTTGTGGAGCAGACCTCGAAGAGGAGAGAGTTTGGTCACAAAATTTGGAATATATGGCAATAAAGTGTTGAAGAACCTGAGACATCATTGTCGGTAATCTTTGTCTTGCAGTGTAGACATCTTCTGTATGTATTCCATTTTAGTAGGATCAGGTCGAATTCCATTTAAAGAGTGCATTGATCTGAAAGCGCTGATTTGATGCAAGTTGATATGACATCTTTTACTGTTGAGATCATAACCATGTTTCCTTGCCTCTGTAAAGACCCGATGGAGCTTTGTATCATGATCTTTCAAGGACTGCAATGCCATTTGATACAGACCATCTGGATGAATCATGATTTTGTGCTCCACATGATGTTGAAATATATCCTTACTGACAGATAGTCCAAATGGCAATCTGATGAAGCAAAATCTGTCAAAAGGCATTCAACACCATCATCCCCTCCAGACTGATCCCAAAACTCCAAGACCTAAGTCTCGGCTCCACCCTCTGTTGGATCCTCAGCTTCCTGATCCACTGACTGCAATTAGTGAGGATAGGGAATTGCACCTTCATCACAATAACCCCAACACTGGATACCCGTTCTCAGCTCCCTACTGTACTTCTTTACACTCACAATTGTGTAGCCAAATTCTGAAAGATGCCATCTACAAGTTTGTTGATGACACCACCATTGTAGGACGGATATCACACAACAATGAGTTAGAATACAGGAAGGAGATAGAGGGTTTGCTGTTGTGGTCCAATGGGAACAACCTCTCTCTCAAAATCTGCAAAATAAAAGAACTGATCACCACCCATTGAGATCAACAGAGTGGAGGTCAAGAGGGTAGAGAGCATCAGGTTCCTAGGAGTGACAATAACTGACAACTTATCCTGGACTTCCCTCATTGATCCAATGGTCAGAAGGGACAATAACACCTCTTGATCCTCAGGTGGCTCAGGAAATTCGGCATGTACTCCAACTCGGACCCTCACCAACTTTTACAGATGCACCATAGAAAACATACAATCCAGGTGCAGAATGGCTTAGTCCAGCAACTGCTCTGCCCAGGACCATAAGAAACTAAAGAAAGTTGTGTGCACAGCCCAGATCGTCATAGGAGCCAATCTTCCATCCATTCACATCTCTCACTGCTGTGAAGAGGATGCCAACATCATTAAATACCCCTCCCATCTAGTAATGCTCTTCTACAACCTCTTCCATCAGGCAGAAGATACAGAAGCTTGAACACACACATTAACAGATTCAGGAGCAGCTTCTTCCCAGCCATTATTAGACTTGATGAATAGATGGCCTAACTTCATATAATGTTGATCTTGTTAATGATGATCTTGTTTCATGCACTTCCTGTGCAGTGTAACCTGTATGCCTCACTCTGTCCAAGCACCCTATGATCTCTATTTTCTTGCTTACCTGTACTGTTCGCAAACAAACCTTTTCACTGCACATAGGTACATGTGACTACAATGAATCAAATCAACAGGTCGGCAGTTCCTATGACTTCAGGGTAAGATATATAGATCATTGTCCACCCTTGGCATCAGGCTTGGAAAAATGTTTGTCACCTAAGAAATTGAGATTGAGCACTTCCAGGGTAGGGATCTGGTGTGGGCATCTCTTCAGTTCAATTGCCTTAGATGTAAACATGTAGTATCAACTTTCTTCAAAACTCAAATAATGGAGCTGCAACAATTAATATGTTGTTGTACTTTCTGTACAATGTAATTTTATACCATGGAGTCCAATACCAGTTTGAGCTTTTCTTGAATATGAACACTGCATTTACAAGGTGGGTCAGTGCTAGACTGTGCATCATTTTTAAAGTTGTCAATAACATCTAACCTGTCTGGGCAAATATTAGTCAGGTCATGATAGATTCAATGTTATGGCTTGAATCTTTGGTGTTGCAGTGCTTGTTATCTCATGGGTCATAATATTATGTAGATCCATCCTTACAGGCAGAGCAACAATAGTTGGTCCTGCTGTTTCAATTATGTAAATTCAAAGTTTGTGAGAAGATTTGTAGCTCGGGTGCTCATTGCTGTGGTTCTGTTCGCCGAGCTGGAAGTTTTTGTTGCAAACGTTTCGTCCCCTGTCTAGGTGACATCCTCAGTGCTTGGGAGCCTCCTGTGAAGCGCTTCTGTGGTGTTTCCTCCAGCATTTATAGTGGCCTGTCCCTGCCACTTCCGGTTGTCAGTTTCAGCTGTCCGCAGTAGTGGCCGGTATATTGGGTC
>NC_057726.1:12665289-12683071 GCF_004010195.1 Chiloscyllium plagiosum
TGAGTTCCGAGATCGGTGAGCCCATGGGTGTTCTGTTGATTTGTTCTTATATCTGGTTGTTGAATGTGAAGTGTGTTGTGAGGCACAAGTCCAGTAGTTTAAGTATGCCGCCTTTGTTGATGGGTTCGTCGTCCTGTTGTCTGTTATGTCTGTTCAGCAGGTTGGCTATTGTTTCTCTGGCTAGGGCTTTGTCAATAGAGGTGAACAGTGCCGTTACGTCGAATGAGACCATGGTTTCTTCCTTGTCTATGTGTATATTTCTGATGATGTCCAAGAATTTCTGTGTTGATTGTGTAGAGTGTCTGGATCCGCTGATCAGGTGTTTCAGTTTCTGCTGTAGTTCTTTGTCTAGTTTGTGTGATGGTGTCCCTGGTAGGGATCCTATGGGTCTGAGTGGGATGTCTGGTTTCTGCACTTTAGGTAGTCCATAGAATCTGGGGGTGTTGTTGCTTTCAGGTTTAATTCTTTGTAGGTCAGACCTGGTTATCTGTCTGTTTTTTTGTAGGTTCCTCAGTGTGTTGTTTATCCTATTGGTAAGCCATTAACTTATCCTGCGCAGATAGCACCACATCATGCCAGTTTCCTAAGTACATCTCATGTAAGATGCATAAATGGAGAAATTCAAGCTTACACCAGAATTGGACTTCATAAATAATGCACACTGCCCATTCCTTTTGGTATGTTCCACTTGGATGGAGGGAAAGGCTTCAGATTTTTAGTCTGTGTCCATGTGGCATGTCAAATTAATCTTAGTTTATTCTTGATTACCGACTGCTGCGGAACTGCTCTTTGGGTTTCTCTTGGCAATTGGATTTCTTACACATTCTAGCTCACTGCCCTTTTGTAGAATATAGCTCGCACATGTTACAATATACTGCGCATAGTTTGGTGGGTGAAACAAGCCACACGTCATTCAAGATTCAGAGGCTTTACTGTCCCATACTAACATTCACAGCACAGAAGGGTGTCATTTGGCCCATTATGTCCTCACTTGTCAACAATATTTGACCACACTAATTCCATTTTCCAGCTCTTAGTCCTAAGCCCAGAGGCTATAGCAACTCTAGTAGATATCTAAAGACTGCTTAAAAGTTACAAGAGTTTCTGACTCAAGCACCCTTCAGCCAGAGAGATCCAGCCTTCCACCACCATGTCACTGTCTTAAGCATATACTGTCTGTCTTGTCTGTAAACTATGTAATAACACAATTGTAGTGATTGGAACAAGGTCAGCCAGTTGAATCTCATAGAATAAGAGTTCCTTGATTGGGGCTGTTAACTTGGGTCTAATCAGTGAGCCCTGGCTGACAGATATAAACAGTAGTGTTAGAGGTTCTGTTCACCCTAGGAGCCAACTCTGTGCTAGCAGCCTCAGTGTCCAGTACCATTCACCTGGAGAGAAAGGATGGTTTGATGACTGGTACTGACCTTTGTGGAGGTATTTCAACAATATGCTGCAGACTCTGTGTTTTTCACTTTGGAGTCTGCCAGATAGTTTCTTCCGGTTCTGGATGTCCTAATGAACCTTTGCTTTGGTTAGGTATTGACAGAGTGTTTTTTCATAGCTAGTACATATGAGACTGACAAGACGCATACTTTTGATTGTTTCTATGGAAGTGTTCTCTGTCCCTCTGCATTAACTGCAACTGACCAGGAGACATTACATTAATGAGTTTTGAGAAGATTTGCAGCTCAGGTTGAGGATCTGCATGTAGGTTTTCTCCCTGAGCTAGAAGGTTCATTTTCCCGCTTTCTATTTATGTGTTCAGGTTTCCTTGGGTTGGTGGTGTCATTTCTGTGATGACATCATTTCCTGTAGTGGGCTGACACCACAGGAAATGATGCCACCAGTGCTTCATCCGGAGGCTCACTGATGATGTCATCTAATATGGTGATGTAATGTCTGAAAATGAATCTTCCAGTTCAGCGAGAAAACCTACATCCAGACACTAGATTAATTGCTATGAAACAGTTTCAAATAAACAAGAGGAAAGCCTAGGATGAATGTCCCATTAAATCTCACTGGGGTATTACACTGAAAATAAAGCCTTGCCAATCTTGGAGCCATCATGAAAGTTACAGAATTTACGATTTCCGTGCTGAATGGCCTGTTTGCACATGTGGGAATTTGATGATTTGTCTGTGATGGCAATTTTCTTGAAGCAAACTTTTACCTCACATGAGTATCAACAGTTGGCATCATCACAGTGCCCTTGGGACAAAAAGAACCAGTTAGATCATGGTCTGATGTGGGGGAGTTGTCAATGTAGACAGACCTACCAAGAATTACAATTGGCAGCTATTGTATTGCTTTAGATCATATAACATGTTGTCCTGCATAGACCCAAACATATAAAAGTTTACTTAAGATAACATTGCTGGAAGATCGTAGCTGACAATGACAGAAAGTAGGAGGAGAACAAGCTAATTGCAGTAATAAAAAGAAAAGGGTTGTACACAAGTAATAAAGTAAAATTAATTATTATTTCAGCAGCATAATAATTGATTTATAGCCACTGCGGTTCAATTAGAAAGTCCTACATTCATTAGTCTTTATTGTGTTGCTATCATAATTTAAAGTATATTTGTGAATTAACTATTCATGTTTTCATGATTGATGAATAATTTACACAAAAGGATGTACTTTTTTTTCTCTCAGAATGGCCTATTAATTTTGAGCTTTGTTTCTTGCACATTCTATTGTTGTCATGCAATATAACACAAGGATACTACACGGCTGGATACCTGCACCTTTGTTTTGCAAAACTGACTGCAACACTGACAGTCTGTTACACCTTTTGAGCAACATCCTGCAGAATCCTATAGAACAGGGTGACACGGTGACTCAGTGGTTAGCACTGCTGCCTCACAGTGCCAGGGTCCTGGGTGACTGTCTGTGTGGAGTTTGCACATTCTCCGCATGTCTGCGTGGGTTTCCTATGGGTCCACAGTCCAGAGGTGTGCAGGTTAGGTGAATTGGCCATGCTAAATTGCCTATAGTATTCAGGATGTGTAGGCTAGGTGCATTAGTCAGGGGAAATGTACAGCAATAGGGTAGGGGAATGGGTTAGTGTGGACTTGTTAGGCCAAATGGCCTGTTTCCACACTATAGGGATTCTATAATAATCTCTATGGAGCAGGAAGTAGCCTTTCAAATCTGCAGGCCCCTTTTGAAGGTTGTGGCTGAGGGGGATTATTGTGGGTCACCAAAGTACTTCAGAGCAGGATTTGGTCCTATTCCTGACCCTTTTCGAAATCTGACAGATGACGGAGTACATTTTTAAATAGTTTGCAGATGGTTATCAAATGTAATATAAGTACATTACATCGGTGCAATAATGTGAGAAAACTTGGGGCTCTCACACAGCCTAGGTAAAAGCAAAACACCCTGGATGCTGGAATTCAGAAACAAATGTAGAGGACACTGGAGAAACTCAGCAGGTAAGGCAGTATCATTGCAGAGAGAAACAGAGTTAGCATTTTGAGTCTGTTATGACTTCTTCAGTTCAGAAGAAGAGTTATACTGGACTCAGAACATTAACTCTGTTTCTGTACCCACAGATGTTGCTAGATCTGCTGAGTTTCTCCAGCATTTCCTGTGTTTGATTTAAAGCCTGAGTGAGGCCTTAGACATTAGACTTCATAAAGATCTCTTCATTCCCATCAGAAAATGGAAGGGCCAAAATGTGAGGTGAATGGAATGCATTAGATATTCTCCCAATGCTTGTTTCAACTTAATCGGTGTGAGTAGAAGACATAAAAATCAGATTATGGTGATCAATATCAGGGTAATTACGAGGGCTGAAAAGCTAGCTGATTGTTCCATGGCATAGCCCAAGCTGATGCTTTAATCCCACACCTCCAGGCAGTTTCAGAGCCCAGTTTAACTCCCTCATTCTCCAGATTACTTTTCTTCTGCGTATTTTTATAACACATTTGGATTAAACCTTAATCTGAATGCATCGAGGCCAAGCCACGTCCTGTTTTGCTTTTGCAAATGAAATGAAAAAGCTGGACAAGTACCAGATAGGATGATGCAACACCACACACAATGCAGCATTTCCTATAATGGTTCCTGCAGGTCGATCTGCCTTCCTCCTGTTTCTCATCCATTGCTGAAGTCCTTGATCTCGATATGCTGGTTTCACTTACAAAACGTGTACGTGATCACAAAATGGTTGGACTATTTTCAATCCATAAAGTGAATTTTTAATCAAATTAGAGGTGCAGTCTAAAGGGTTAGGAACCCATTGGTACCTGAAGTGGGCCATATTCTTTAAGACAACCATGACAATCAGCAGGTAAAAATGATTGCAAGTTAAAGGATGGGGATCAAAATGGCTGAATTACACCTTGATTCCTGAGGTTGCAGTAAACAGAAGACCTGGGAAAGTTGTCCAAACTTCCTAATCAAATCCTCTCACACTTACTGTTAAAGTCTAACTGAAGGAATTAAGGTACTGAAGCGAGGTGGTGTTTCTGAAGAATGTGATTAAGAGAGAAGCCTCTCAAATCAAATTCACATGGATGCAAGTGGTTGAGAGAGTGAGGGGCAATGATGTAGTCCCTCAGACCTAGACGCAGTGTCGTAAAATAGCCACAATAAATGATGCAAGCTGCTCTAACTTCTCCAGCCATCTCCTGCACAACACATCTTAGACCCGACACAACTTGTAGCTCCCTGAATCCATCTCACTCTCCAGGCACCTCCTTGTATCTGCATCTTACAAATGAAGACAGACAATTCCTCCTGAAGGGCTTATGCCCGAAACATCGACACTCCTGCTCCTCGGATGCTGCCTGACCTGCTGTGCTTTTCCAGCACCCCCCTTTTCAACTCTGACCTCCAGCATCTGCAGTCCTCACTTTCTCGGAATCTTATCTTCCTGCTTTCTCATACTTATCCATCTAGTCACTTTCCACACTCATTGTCCTTCAGTTCTTTTCAAGCCATCATTTCTTACAGTCACAACTTTCCACTTTCTCTTCTTCCAGGACAAGAGATGACTACACTCCAGAGAAGCCCGAGAGAATCTTGTTGGAAGGGGAGAAGTAGAGACATTGATGGTAAAACTCACCTTGCTAGTCACTGGAAATGTCAATCCACCAGATCAGGAGGGAAGTTCAATTCCTGGAGGACGCAGATGTCAGTATTAACCTGCCATGAATTCTTGGGCCTCTTGACACATTAGGTGCTCAGGCATTTTGAGAGCTGGTCCTCCGTATTATGTCTGTGTTGGACACTTCATCTCGTTTCACCCTATACAACTACATATGGCTGGGGGAAGGGAAAGATATTCTTACTGACAGTGTTGCTCCTGCTGCTTTCAGTGCTATAATTCTTGCTGCTATTACTTCAGTTACTCATCATATGGTGCAAGGTGGAGTTGCTTCACCTGCTCTTGTGTTGCAGCAAACGTTGTCAGCTGGCAAGGGCAGATGAAAGTGAATGAAGACTAAAGACATTGAAGGCCTTTTGCTCGAAGCATCGATTTCCCTGCTCCTCAGATGCTGCCTGACCTGCTGTGCTTTTCCAGCACCATTCTAATCTTGACCCTAATCTCCAGCATCTGCAGTACCCACTTTAGCCTGAAGATTAAAGACAGGTGAGTTAACTTTTAAGAAGTCATAGAATACATGTCAAGTGATAACAGCACATCTCAGAAGGAGTACGGTGAGCACTTACCCAAGGTCAGGCTGCAGCTATTCAGTCTCATTATTTAAAGGCTTCCCAGTCTGTCAGTTTGACTGAGTGCAATGTGCTCTCACCTTGTTGACACTGCAAATTCCACAAAGCTCAAGAAACATGTATTCTTAATTGATCGATTGATTTATTGTTGTCACGTGAACCAAGATACAGTGAAAAGTGTTGGTTTGCATGCTATACAGGCAGATCGTACCATACAAAATGCATCAGGGTAGCAGAACATAGTGCAGAACGTAGCGTTACTGCTGCACAGCAGGTGCAAAGTGGGAGGTCATTATTAACATTTGAGTGGTTCATTCAAGAATTTGATTAAAACAGGGAAGAAGCTGTGTTTGAATCTATTCAGCTGTGTACTCAAACTTTTGCGCCCAATGGAAGAGGGTGGAAGAGAGTATAACCAGGGTGGGAGAGGGTGCTTTCCCGAGGCAACAGGAAGTATAAATGGAGTCAATGGATGGAAGATTGATAAAGGCAGAGTGCTGAATTAAATCCTCAGCTTATTATGGTTTGAACAGTTAAAATTAGATACCCAACAGTTTTACAAGTCAAAAGTTGTGGCACTGGAACAGCACAGCAGGTCAGGCAGCATCTGAGGATCAGGAGAGTCAATGTTTCAGGCACAAGCTCTTCATCAGCAATGAATGAATCAGATGTTTCTGATGAAGGGCTTGTGCCTGAAACGTCGCCTCCCCTGCTCCTCGGTTGCTGCATGACTAGCAGCACACTTTTCAACTCTGGCTCTCCAGCATCTGCAGTCCTCACGTTTTCTTAGTTTTACAAGCCAACCCAAGTTAAACCCAGGTCAGCGTGGGTCCCGGACAGATGCCATTTTTTAAAAAATTGTATTTAACCCAAAACAATTTTGCCCATGGATCAGAGCTTTGCACTTTATGATTGGGCATGTTCACTGGGTTAAAAGTACTGTTACCTATAGGAGAGGGGAGGATTTCACTGTGAAATGATGCATTGTTACTGAGAACTCAAGTTAAGAATTAGAAATTCAGCAGAAATAATAATAAAGGTCCATGGAGAGCTATTGAGGTGAAACAGAAACTCATAAGCAATTTCAGAGACTGGAAGGATTAACAATCATAGTGAGAAGGTGGATAACTGAGTCTTAATGACCTTTTCTTAAAAATGTTTATGCTGGCAGTATTTAACATTGGTTATTCTAGGATGAGGACCCTTTGGAAACTATCAAAGAAAGAGGAAGTCACAGATGTAATTTAGTGCCCAATTCTGTATACTCCAATGTATCCTTTCAAAATAAAAAAAAAATTCCATAATAGTACTACAAATCACTTTTCCTCCGTCCTACACAGCAGTGTCCAAATGGCAGGTAGCAGACTGAAAGGACCATAATTGAAGAAAAATCTTTGTCTTGGTTCATTATTTTTCAAAATGTTCTTTTCAAAGTGTCTTCACTGTTTCTGTGTTGTCTATTTTCTGCTTGGAAATATCTCACAAACTGAGGTATGTTTATTGAGTTTTTGTATTATAGACCTCATGCAGAATGTTGGCTGGGACACAGGGATGATTTGTGACTTATTTCTGGTGATATTGGGATATTTAACTGTCAAAACCTTTCTGAGAATGATATTACAATCATGAAAAACCTGCTTATTATAGAATGATGAGCATTCTAAAGGGGTAGTGTTCCTATTTATTTGCTACCTTTTCCTTCTACAAGTTGGTGGTTATGGTTTGGAAAGTGCTGAATGTAGGTTTGCTCACTGAGCTGGAAGGTTCGTTTTCAGACATTTCATCACCATACTAGGTAACATCTTCAGTGAGCCTCCAAATAAAGCACTGGTGGTGTAGCCCACTTTCTATTTATAAGTTTGGGTTTCCTTGGATTGGTGATGTTATTTCCTGCCACGACATCATTTCCTACAGTGATGTCATTTCCTGTTCTTTTTCTCGGGGGGGGGCGGTAAATGGGATCCAAGTCAATGTGCTTATTGATAGAGTTCCGGTTGGAATGCCATGCTTCTTGGAATTCTCGTGTGTGTCTCTGTTTGGCTTGTCCTAGGACAGATGTGTTGTCCCAGTCAAAGTGGTGTCCTTCCTTATCTGTATGTAAGGATACCAGTGAGAGTGGGTCGTTGATGGCTAGTTTATGGCTAGTTGATGTTGATGTATCCTGGTGGCTAATTATCTGCCTGTTTGTCCAATGTAGTGTTTGCTACAGTTCTTGCACAGTATTTTGTAAATGACATTAGTTTTGCTTGCTGTCTGTAAAGGGTCTTTCAAGTTAATTAGCTGTTATTTTAGTGTGTAGGTGGGTTTGTGGGCTACCATGGTGGCAAGGGGTCTGAGTAGTTTGGCACTCATTTCTGAGATGTCTTTGATGTAGGGGAGAGTGGCTAGGGTTTCTGGACAGGCTTTGTCTACTTGCTTGGGTTTGCTGCTGAGAAATCAGCGGACTGTGTTCATTCGGTACCCATTCTTTTTGAATACACTATATAAGTTATTTTCCTCTGCTCTGCGTAGTTCCACTGTGCTGTGGTGTGTGGTAGCTCATTGAAATAATGTTCTAATGCAGCTTCGTTTGTGGGTGTTGGGATGATTGCTTCTGTAGTTCAATATTTGGTCCGTATGTGTTGTTTTCCTGTAGACACTGGTTTGAAGTATCCCATTGACTGTTCACTTCACTGTGCTGTCAAGGGAAAGTTAGTGAATTTCCACAGTGCATCTTGTAGATGATATAGACTGCTCCTACAGAATGCTGATGGTGGAGGAAGTGAATTTTTGTGGATAAAGTGACTGCTTTGTCTTGGATGGTGTCAAGCTTCTTGAATGTAGTTGGAGCTGCACTCATCCAGGCAAGTGATGAGTATTCCATCACATTCCTGACTGTGCCTTGTGGACGGTAGACAGGCTTTGGGGAGTCATGACGTGAGTTACTGACTGCAAAATGTCTAGTCTTTGATCTGCTCTTGTAACCACAATATTTATACTTTTAGACCAGTTCAGTTTCTGATCAATGGTAACTCATAGGTTGTTGATAGTGGAGGATTCAGTGTTGATGATGCCACTGAATGACAACCAATGATGTTTTAGATTCTCCCTTGCGAGAGATGGTCATTGCCTGGTGCTTGTGTGATGTAAATATCATTGCCCATTCAACATTGCATCAGCCCAAAGCTGGATATTGTTCAGGTCTTGCTGCATTTGGATGTGAACAGCTTTAGTATCTCAGAAGTCAGGAATGTTGCTGAACATTGGGCAATCATTGGTGAATATCTTTATTTCAGACCTTGTGATAGAGGGAAGCTCATTGATAAAGTTGCTGAAGATGGTTGGGCCAAGGAAACTACTTTGAGGAACTTTTGCAAAGATATTCCAGTGCTGAGATGACTAACCATCTTCCAATGTGCCAGGTATGAATCCAACCAGCAGAGAATTTGTCCCTGTTAGCTGGGACTGAAAAATTGATTCAGGCTCCTTGATGCCACACTGGGTGAAATGTGGCCTTGATGTCAAGTGGTGTCACTCTGACATTACTTCAGCTCTCTTGTCCATGTTTGAACAAAAGCTGTTATAAGGTCAGGAGCTGAGTGGCCCTGGTGGAACCCAAACTGGGCGCCACTGAGCATGTTATTGCTGAGCAGGTGCTGCTTGATAGCATTGTTGATGACACTTTCTACCATCTTACTGATAATTGAGAGCGGACTGATAGGGCACTGATTGGCTGGGTTGGATTTGTTCTGCTTCTTGTGTACAGGGCATATCCGGTCAATTTTCCATGTCATTGAGTAACTGCCAGTGTTATAACTTAGTGGAACAACTTAGTTTGGGTTGCAGCAAGTTCAGCAAATTCTGGTGCACACTTCTTCAGTACTATTGCCAGAATCCTGTCAGGCAATAGATTTTGAAGCATTCAGTGAATTTCCTGAAATCATGTGGACTGAATCCATTTAGCTGAAGACTGGGATCTGTGATGTCAGGGACCTCTGAAGGGGGCTGTGTTGGATCATCTACTTGGCAGGTCTGACTGAATATTGTTGTGAAAGCTTCAGCTTCAGCGCTAAAGTACTGGGCTGTCCTAACATTGAGGATGGGGATATTTGTGAAGCCTCCTACTCCACTGAGCTGTTTAATTTCCACCACGATTCACAAGTGGATGTGGCAGAACTGCAAAGCTTAGATGTGATACATTGATTGTGGGATCAATTAGACCCATCTATCTACTACTGGTTATGCTGCTTGGAATGCAAGTTGTTCTGTTTTGTAGCTTCACCACGCTGTCACCACAATTTTAGATATGCCTAGATTGCTCCTCACATGCCTTCCGGCAGTCTGCATTGAGCCAGTGATACTCCTCTATCGAGCTGGTAGTGGTAGAGTGAGGGACATGAGATTACAGATTGTATTTGAACACAATTCTGCTGCTTTTGATGGCCCACATGGATGTTGAGTCTTGAGTTGCTTGATCTGACTGAAATCTATGCCAATTATCATGGTGATCATGCCACATAGCACTTTGAAGAGCATTGTCAATGTGAAGATGTGACTTCAACTCAAGAAAGAATGTGCAGTGGTCACGTTTCTTGATACCATCATGGACAAATGCAGCTGCACCCAACGGGCTGGTGAGGATGAGGTCAAGCATGTTTCTTCACCCTGTTTGTTCCCTCACCACCTGTCATAAGCTATCTCATCTGTAAAGCTGACAGTTTAGCTACTGCAATGCAACTGTATCTGGAAGCATTGAATGCTATAGAACAGGTGGAGAACATTTAGCTCATTTTTTTCAGTGCCAGCTGATTGGTACAGCTATTCAGTAAGTCTCACAACCCTCACCTTTCCCCATAACTTTGGAATTTGTTTCCTTCAAGATCTTTTCTTATTTTCTTTTGAAAGTTATAATTGAATTTGTTACTAGGTTTTCAGGTTGTGCATTTCCTATATGAAGCTTGCTACTTGACAATTGTTTCATCTTTAGTCATTTAACACATTTCAGGTGTACCCAATATAATTTCTATTAACCTGTTTGGAAGAGATGTGATCCAATTATTATATTTATGGAAGTATTATGCAGACCGATATAAATTTCTGTCAAACTTTTAAATAAATATCGCAGTCTGAAGAACTCTACAGAGAGAGAGGTCACATTGCCCACTTTGTCTATTGGATTGCATTCTCGAACTCAGTGACAGAGAATTTGAGTTTAAAGAAATTTAAAGACTACCAGCCCATTGCTCCCTTGGTTGTTCTTTGCAACCTCTCTAAGCAAAGTGTGCGAGCAATGATAGTGTCCCTACCTCTGAGCCAGGAGGCCTCGGTTCAACTTCTATCAGCTCCAGAGATAATAACATCTCTGAACAGGTTGATTAGGATAATATCTGTGAGCTACAAACCCATCAAAAATCATTTTACCACATAGAGAGAGCTCCTGAAGTGTATTTTCTTGCAATTTACCCATAATTTGAAGCTAAAAGAGCTCTGTCAACTTCAGGTTTTCCAGCAAGCTACTCCAGTGGAAGTTGCTGATATGTGCATAAATGCTTCAGAATCAGAACTCCATTTAGGACACACCATGACCATTCTTTCCTTTATACATTTAACTACTACTTGGCTAAATAACTTGAAAGTTAACACTCTCCAAAGTTTTCATTATTTTATTTCTTCTCATATTTACATGTGGGTATGTATTAGTTTTTTTTTAATAATAAGCGCATGTATTTCCACAATCCAAAATCTTAGTCAATGATCACACGTCAGATTCAAGCTAAAAGCACATAGGATATAGGGGGAAATGGCAAATTGGATTAAAGATTAGCCAATCAATAGAGCACAAAGGGATTTATCTGCAAATGGACAATGTTTTCTAGTAGAATTCCACAGGTCTCAGTGTTGGGTGAATTGGTATTTGTTGTATATGTCAATGATTTCACTTAAATGTGGGAGGCATGATTAGCCAATTTGGAGGTAACATAAAAATTGGCTATGTAGTTGATAGTGAAGAGGGAACTGTTAATTCCAGAATTAAATCAATGGTTTATTTGAGTGGGGGATATGTAGCATTTGGGAAAGTAAACAAAGCAATGGAATACATTATAAATGAGAGGATCTTGAGAGTGATAGAGGTAATCCATGTCCACAGGTTCTGAAAGGTGACATGACAGGTGGAAAAGATGGTATAGAAAGCACATGAAATGATTTCCTTTGTTGGATGAAGTACTGAATACAAAAGCAGGGATTCAATGCTGAAACAAAAATAAAAGTTGCTGGAGAAACCCAGCAGGTCTAGCAGCATCTGTGAAGAGCAATCAAAGTTCCTCTGAATGGTTCTGAGGAATGGTCACCTGATCCAAAATGTTAATGTTGATTTCCCTTCACAGATGCTGCCAGACCTGCTGCGCTTTTCTAGCAATTTCTGTTTTTGTTTCTGATTTACAGCAATTGCAGTTCTTTCGATTTTTAATTAGGGATGCAACGCTGAAACTATACAAAGTTGTGGTTGGATTATAGCTGTAATTTTGTGCACAGTTCCAATCATCACATTACAGGAAGGACACCATTGCACCGAGATACAGGAGATTTGCATGAATGTTGCCAGGGTTTGAAAATTGCAGCCATGAGGTAAAATTGGATAGGCTAGGCTTGTTTTTCTTACCACTGTGAAGACTGAGAGGTGACTTAATGGAAACGTACAAAATTATGAGGGGCTTGGATAGAGTAGACAAGAAGGAAATGCTTCACCTTGCAGAGAAGTCAATTAACAGGAGCCACAAATTTATAGCAATTAGTAGGAAGATTAGAAGTGACATGAAAAAAAGCATTTTAATCAGAAGTAAGTGTGGGTTTGAAATTCATTGCCCAGTTTGGGGTGGTAAAGGTAGAAACTCTAATTTAAATGAAACTTGGATCTGTCCCTGGGAATGCTTTAATCTGCAAAGTGTAAATCCAGATGCTGGAAGGTGGGATTAGAACAGGTGGCTCGATGTGTTTTGAATGGTGCAGACATGTTGTGTTGAATAGTCTTTCTGTGCCATAACTTTTTTATGGTTCTAACTTCTGCATTTTTGTTCGAGTGAGTTTATTTTGGTAATAAACCAATTATTTGCCATTCGGTAAAGAAATCTTACTGACATGTTCCCAACATGGTCATATCACCAATCGGGTTAAATATAGGATTTGAGCAACTTACTGCAGATGTTGGAATCTGTTCTGAAAATAAAAATTGCTGGAAATTGCAGCGGGTCAGGCAGCATCCATGGAGAGAGAGAGAGAGAGCAAGCTACTCTGATGAAAAGTTAACTCGACTCAAAATGTTAGCTTGCTCTCTCTCTCTCTCTCCACAGATGCTGCCTGACCAATGTAAGATTTATTGTAAGCAGTAGAGGAATGAAACTAGAGAAAGAAATTGTTTGCCTCCAATCTCAATTGCAACATTGCTAATGAAATTAAAAATTCCTTCACTGGCTGCAGTGTGGGAAAATATAGTAATCATCCTCAAATCTTTCTACATAATAATAATTTATATTTATATGGAGCTTTTAATGCAGCACAATGACTCATCTTGCCTCCCCTAAGTGTTACCAAACAAATTTCAATACGAAGCCACTTAAGGCAATATTAGGACAGCTGACCAAGCCTTCAGTCAAAGTGATAGGGTTTAAGGAACATCTTAAGGCAGATAGAGAAGTAGTATGGGGAGATTTTTATGGATGAATTCCAAAACTTAGATTACCATCAATATTTGCACAAGGGACAATAGCTCTACACAAGTTGCATTGATAGCAATCTGGACAATACAAATACTTAATGGATTATTATAAATTTATTTCTTCATATCATTACACTTTCAAAGAACTCTGATCTTACACTAAAGATTCCAATTACTAAAGCAATAGCACATCAACTTACAATGCAACATCTTATTCTTGAATCTGCAAGAACACATTTGTTTTCTTGCATTTTGCAATTGGCCATTGAAAGAATTTCAGGAGCTAATGACATTTAATAACACAACTTTGGAAAAAAAATGTTGGTTTTGAAAGGATGTAGTAAAGTGTTCTGGTCTTACCTCTGTGATTTGAGGAAAGGCAGAAGTCAGGACTGATCAGTTGAATATAGTCATTGAGTGCAGTATGATTCAATGAGATAAATGAGGCGATAAATCAGAAAGAAGGGATTAGGTGATGGCTGGTTTAGATTTGAAAAATCCTGGAGTGTGTAGGAAGGTGGGAGAGCAGAAGAATGCTACAAAATGCAAATGGGAATTTGACAAATATATAGCAACGGTGAAAGAGCACACAGGTGTGAGGAGCTGCAGACACACGATCAAACGGCACATTTAAGTATTTACTTTCTCATTTCATTGGGGTTACGTGATCTCATTACAAAAACATCCTGAGATGTCCAGCCAGGTCGTGGTGATCAAAGAATAATTTTTTCAAGGGCAGCTACTTGGAGCAGCATGTATACTTTCTCAAGGTGACTTGGTCTCTGCAAAGGCGAGCGTTGGAAGGAAGATTCTCCAAGTGCTGATCAATAAAAATTGAATTAGTAGTAACACGCTTCCACTCTATTTTAGCTGTTCCATGCACTCACCATTATCTCTCTCCCTTTCTGTATAATGTGTACAAGAGAAGAATACAGAATAGAAAGGTTTTGATAGATTGGATAAAGAAAGAATGCTTCCTCTTTCTGGGAACCAGTATAACTAGTGACAAATAATTTCAGATAGCCACAAGAAAATTCAGAAATATATCTTCTTTAGTCAAAGAATAGTAAGAATATGCAGCTCGTTATCACAAGGCAGGCTGAAGTGAATAGCATAGATGCATTTAAAGGGACACTAGGCAAGCACTTGAGGGAGAAGGGAAATGGTAGATTTGGATCAGCAATGATGGAAGGAGGTCTGAGTGGAGCATAGACACTTTATACAGGCTGAGCATAACAATCTGTTTGTGCCATCTATCCTGTTAATCTTATGTAAAAGAGTCTGGAGGTCGAAATAAAGAATGAAAAGGAACTAAATGATAGCATTTGTTTGTCAGAGTGACCATCCTTGATAACCACTGTTTCTTTTCCTTCTATTTTTAGATTGGAACTAAAACCTGGGTAGTTGAAGTAAATAGTTTAGATGCATTTAAGAGGGAGCAGATGAAGAATAGATGCAGTATTCAGAAGTAAGTTGATGTAAGTTTTCAAGAAAGCAGACAGCATAGATAATGCAAAATCACTTCCGCTAATTGGTGAATCTAGGATGAGGATGTTACCGCCAGATTTTTCAGGAGTTAGGAAACAATCCCATCTGCAAACTATGGTAAAGGACTGCAACTCACTTTTGCAATGACAACTGATGCTAGCTCCATCAATTGTTCATTGAAATTGGCAAATAATTGTTAACAAAACAGTTACATGGACAAATATAAAATTAGGACTTAGATCAGCCATGATCTCAATAGTTCTGCAGCACATTTGAATGGCCAGAGACAGCAGAACTCTATAGCACAGAGATCCCTGAATGTCCTGATCTGGGAATTATAAAATGTTATACAATATATGTTTAGGAAGACAAATGATGCAATGAGGCTTCTTGCAAATGGAATCAAGTATAAAAATGGGGAACTGTTGCTGCAATTGCAAAATGCCTTAGCTAGACTACATCTGGCATGGAAATATAGGAACAGAAATAAGTCATTTAGACTGTGGAGCCTGCTCTGCCATTCTGTATGATCTTGGCTGATTGAGTAAATCAGTGCCTTTTACCCATCCCATAATTTATAAATGTCTACCATAAACATAACCAGCACAACTAAAACTGTCAATATCTCACCATTGTTTGTGGGACATTGTTTTATTTAAATTGGCTCTAGGGTTTCCTACATTACAACATTGAGTCCATTTCAAAAGTATTTTGTTGGCTGTAACATATTTTGTGAGATCCTGAGTTCACACAAAGAGCTACAGAGCTTCAAAGTTTTCTTTATTTGGCTGCATCAGAGGTAACTTATGTGCTCATACCATCTAGGACGAAGCAGCCTGCTTAATCAGCAGCCAATCTGTCACGTTAAACGTTCATTCTCTCCACCGCCAACTGATAGTGCCAGCAGCATTTCCAATATATGCTGCAACAACTCACGAAACATCCTTTGACAGCATCTTTCAAAACCCATGGCCACTATCACCTAGAACAAGAAGAACAGGTCATCGGGGCACCATCATCAAACGTTGCCTCAACGCATACACAATCCTGACTTAGAAATATATCATCATTCCTTCATTGCTTCAGGATCAGAACACAAGAGGAATTTTGCTGTCCTTGGTGATAGGTGGAAAGGACAGTAAAGGATTAAAACATTACAAGTATGTTCCCAGATAAAAGATGTGAACATATAATGATATGATTTGAGAACATAACCATATGTACCAGTTAAAATACTGTCATGTGAACCAATTTGGAATGTAAAATGGAAGGTTTATGCTTTGATAGAAACATGAATGAACAAACATGAAACGTTTTGATTGGAAGCTTGTTATTTGTAAAAATATTATTAAACCATTCTCTTTGTAACAAAGAAAGGAACTGTAAGCCACCTTTCAGATGTACACATGAATAAATGTTCCACTAAAGAAACTTGAGTCTTGTCAGTTCTAAAGAGGAAATAAAAGGTTAAAAATTACCCTTTCACTGATGTGGTGTGAACAATAGTGAGAACTGTCAGAAAATACAAAAAGAATGAAAAACTCAGAACCGCACTGTTGAGAGTTTTTCCCCTCAAGCCTTAAATGTCGACTTCAGAATCCTGCCATTGACTATCAACTGCTTTGCTGCATGCAATTACACAGCGGACAACAAGTGTTACTAGTTTGGGAAGATGGGGTGGGTGAGAATCATTGAGCGGACATGATGCATGCAATGCGAAGAGTTGTCATTCACAAGGCATGTGTAGTGGCAGAGTATGAGTTTGTAGTGGCACAGAATGATGGTGGCACTTAACTTTGCAGAATGTAGAAGGTGATTGACTTTCTCTCTGCAATGCTGGGCATCCTACATCTGCTGGGACACAACACCAGCCTGTGTTGCAGTTCAGGTCTAGCTGGCTAGGTGTGGTACTGTGGCCTTTCATGATGGTCAGCAGGGAAAAGGACTGCCCTCATGTCGACCAATCCTTTCCCCTGCATGCATCATGTCCGCTCAATGACTCTCAACCACCCCATCCTTCCAAACTAGTAACACTTGTTGTCCGCTATGTAATTGCATGCAGCAAAGCAGTTAATAGTCAATGGCAGGATTCTGAAGTCAACATTTAAGGCTTGAGTGGAAAAATTCTCAACAGTGCGGTTCTGAGGTTTTTCATTCTTTCTGTATTTTCTGACAGTTCTCACTATTGTTCACACCACATCAGTGAAAGGGTAATGTTTAACCTTTTATTTCCTCTTTAGAACTGACAAGACTCAAGTTTCTTTAGTGAAACATTTATTCATGTGTACAGCTGAAAGGTGGCTTACAGTTCCTTCCTTTGTTGCAAAGAGAATGTTTTGATAATATTTTTACAAATAACAAGCTTCCAATCAAAACGTTTCACGTTTGTTCATTCATGTTTCTATCAAAGCATAAACCTTCCATTTTACATTTCAAATTGGTACACATGACATTAATATCTAAACATATTTTAACTGGTACATATGGTTATGTTCTCAACTCATATCATTATATGTTCACATCTTTTATCTGGGAACATACTTGTAATGTCCTCACCCTGGCTTGCAGTAGTGTCCAGTTGGGGTTTAAATAAGGTGCAAACAGTATGAACACCAAGAACAAAAAGCATAAAGAGCAATACAGCATAAGAACAGTCCCTTTGGCCCTCCAAGCCTGGGTCAATACATCTTGCTCTTTCAAAATAAAACTGTCTTCACTTTTAGGATCTGTATCCCTTTGTTCCCCTCCTGTTCATGTATTGGTCCAGGTGCTTCTTGAATGCTGCTATTGTGTCTGCTTCCACCAACTCTTCTGGCAGCACATTCCAGGTACTCACCACCCAGTGTATGAAAAACTTGCCTTGCACATTGTTTTTGAACTCCACCCTCTTCCTAACACCACCCCCCCACCCAC
>NC_057726.1:12683377-12730710 GCF_004010195.1 Chiloscyllium plagiosum
ACCACCACCACCCCCACTCCCTTCCCAGCACCTTGAACCTGTGACTCCTAGTAATTGACCCTTTACCCTGGGGAAAAAGCCTCAAACTTTCCACTCTATCCATGCCATTCTCGATCTTATAAACTCCTACATTCCAGTGAAATAAACCCAGTCTATCCAACCTTTCTTCATAGCTATAATGCCTCATAGCAATAATGCATTTCACTCAATAATCAGATTGTCTCAAGGCCAAAGAGGTGGAAGACCTTGTCAAAAGGTCCTAGTGATTCCACAAGAGAGGCAGCCAAGAGCTCGTTTGTATAATTGATGAGATGAAGAGTAGACCTTGTGGGAGAAAGGTTGCTCTGAGCCATGGTGGGCCTGGCAACGTGAATCACATTCAGCAAAACCTGTTGATTGAAAATGGCACAATTCCATCCCAGGGTCTCTGTAGGGGCTTCTTCACTACATGGCTGCAACAGTTCAGGATTGACGCCCATTGCTATCTTATTGTGGACAGTTAGGGATGAACAATGAGTGCTGGCCTTGCAAGAAATGCACATATTCCATGAATTAATACAAAAAAGCAACTCCACACTTTTCTACATCAAGTGATCTACAGCCAATGAGCCCAGCAAATAGTGGACCTGAATGTCTGATTATTGAGTTAAACATTTTACATATTTAACAGGCCTGGGAAAAATAATCACCTCTCTCATTCCTGTCATCCATTTCTTTTCTATATCTCATGAGTGGAACTAGTCGGTATTTGCTGAGCAGCCTTTCATTCCCCAAAGCCAGTCTCTGAAGTTCAGCCATAATCCTCAGTCCCAGTCCTGGGCATTCCACTTTCTTGTCACACCCTGGTTTAACTTTGCACTCAGCATTCGTGGATAACCCTTACCACCAACAGGAAGACGGTGAAGCCACAGACACTGATCCTCTGTCACCACTGTCGTATTATTTTACATGGATTGAAAGTACACTGTTTTGTTCATGACCATGTACCAAACTAATCAATACGAGCATTCCACTTTGCATTACTCAGGTTAGGCTAAATTTTCAAGCCCAATTCATTATTAAATACATTATTTGAAGCTATTGTAGAGTACATAGATAGGTGGATAGGAGCCACTTAGTACTGAGTCCTTTTAGGCCTCATTTGCTAATATAGTTTGCTGACCCCTGTTGTATGGAGATGCATCTATCAGGGTTTCAACTGCTGTGAAGCTGTGTTGAAAGGAACAGTTTCTAAATGAAAATATCAGGCTGCAATTACAGAGGTTGCTCTTATCATCGTTTCATCCAGCTTTTCCTTCAAGTGTAAGTGCAACATGCCTTCAAAGACCCTGGCTTTTGGAAAACTGTTAAAAAGATAAGTAATATTGACGTGTCTGTACAATGCTTTCCTTTCTCCTTTCATCTTGGCTCCAAGATTCTTTAATTTCTCAAGTTTTGTCACTCAAACATTGCCAACCACTCAAATTCCCAACTCTGATCTGACAATATACCTGAAAATTTCATCATTTGATTCCACACCATGCACTCCCCATCCTAGCACAACCCAATGAAATAGCTTTTCTTCTTCATCGTCAATATTTTTATAACCTATTGTAAAGAGTGAGGCTTTGTCCCGTGCCCAAATATTACCTCAACTGTTGGACATCTTGTTCAAAATGAATGATCTTTATTAAGTTTGAGTGTGCAAAAGGTTCTATTCTCACACATGATGGTAGGGGTTCTATGTCTGCAATATTTAAGCAGACCAAGTGTGCAGTGAGAAAAAGTTCACTTGACCATCTACTTTGTCTTTAATTAGATCTTTTCACCCCATTCCCCAATCTCTTCTTCCCTTAATCACATGCTCATATGATTTTTTTCATTCTTTTCCTGCCTCCTGCACCCCAATCTCATCTTCTCTTCATGAGATCTTTCAGATTACTCTCTGTCTCACATCTGAGCTTCTCTCAGTCTTTATTGGCTTGGCTTTTATGCCTAGTATCCCATGATCCATATTTATCAATCTCCCCTTAGACATTTGATTGAAGATATTAAAAGAACATATGTGCCTGCTTTTTTTTAACTTTACTATAATTTTTTATCACGTTTTTTGATCTCTTTAGCATGTCCAGAATACTTTGACTTCAGTTCCTGGAGAATTGAGAGGGAGACAGTGGTGCAGTGGTAATATCACTGGATTAGTAATCCAGAGGCCTAAACAATGGTCTGGGGACATGTGTTTAAATCCCACCCTGGCAGCTGGTGGGATTTAATTTCATTTGATGAAATCTGGAATCGTGATCATCAAAGTATCTTCGATTGCTACAAAAACCCATCTGGCTCACCAATGCCATTTTGGGATGGAAATCTGCCATTTTTACCTGCTCTCACCTACATGTGACTCCAGATGCACCACAATGTGTCTGACATTTAAATGCCCTGTGAAATGGGCAATTGAAAACCAGTCACTTCAAGGGCTGATCAACAAATGCTGGTTATGCCAAAGATGCCCACATCCATGAAAGAATAAAAAGAAACTCCAGGGATATGCTAAACGGTTGGTAACCTCAGCAACAACTTTCAGATGGTCTGTCCCCTCATTTTCTTCTCCTGAATTTGTGCTTGCAGTCTCTTGACAAGCTAGGGTTGGAATCAAAGTAGACAGGCAAGAGGCTGGAAGAACACAACAGGTCAGGCAACATCAGGAGGTGGAGAAGTCGACATTTCGTGTGTAACCCTTCTTCAGGTCCTTCTGAACTTCTCCACCTCCTGATGCTGCCTAGCTTGCTGTGTTCTTCCAGCCTCCTGCCTGTCTACTTTGGATTCGAGCATCTGCAGTTTATTTGTCTTTAACCAGGGTTGTAAACAAGGGCTGATGCCCATGGATTGAATTTAACATTATCATACTGGGCCCACAGACATTTTGCAATCACTTTTATGTTGACAATAAGCTTCAATTGCATAGAAACAGCAACATTCACTCACAGTTGGGCTGTGATATAATAAGGAGGGAGGCTAGTTAATGCAATAAGGACCTTATCACACTTCCCACAAAAAGTTGATTTTTCAACAAAATTAGTGATGCAATCAGTAAATCATTGCTTACGCCTTATAATGATAGAGACGTATCGCAAGCTATGTTTAACAAATGAGACAATGACATTGAGAATGACTTAGCATGGGAGTTACAGAAGGTGACTAAAATTAAGGCTGTTAGGAGCTTTTGAACATCACCAAAGGAGGAATCAAGGGTTAAGGGTTAAAGCAAGAAATTAGAGTTGAGGCATCTGCTGATTGAGTGGAAGATCTACTTGAAAGGCAGTGTCGCCTACTTCTGCTCTTATTTCGTATGTTTTTACAGAACATGGTGGAAGAAACTCAGCAAGGTATATGAGATTGTAGGGATTGGCAGTACTGGTTATTGAGGAGATAAAGGGGCAAAACCAAAGGGCATTGCTTTTTAATAGATTCTTTCATGGGATATGGAGGTTTCTGGCAATCACTCTTTGTCGATCCCTAGTTACTCTTGAACAAAACAGTTTGTTGGCCATTCCAGGGGGAGTTAAAAGATAGCCACATTGCTGTGGAGGTGTGTATCAGATTGCAAAGTACATTAGATTGTTTCAAATATTATTCATTGGCTGTAAAGCTCTTTAGAGTGTCCATGATCCCAACTTGACCTTTATTAATGCAACTTCCTTCCTTCTAATCTGACAACTACCTTGCAGTATCTTGGTAAAGAATGAAATGTAAGTAATTTTCTCGTAGGTTGCAATTCTAGAAGAAGTTTTAAGTAATATGTTGGTGCAAAACAGTGTCCCAGTTATTGTGTTCAAGCTACCCAAAGTTTTAAATGCTAATTTTGATGATATTTTGTCTTTCCACCATTTTGTTATGTTTTACATAAATGCTTTACATAAATGCATTGAAAGAGGCTGAATAGACTTCGGCTATTTTCCCTGCAGCATTGGAGGCTGAGGGATGACCCTATAGAGGTTTATAAAGTCTAGAGAGGCATTGATAGGGTAAATAGACAAGGTCTTTTCCCTCGCTTGGGAGACTCCAAAACTAGAGGGCATAGGTTTAAGGTGAGAGGGGAAAGATTTAAAAGGGACATGAGGGGCAATGTTTTCACGCAGAGGGTGGTATGTGTATGGAATGAGCTGCCAGAGAAAGTGGTGGAGGCTGGTACAATTACAATATTTAAAAGGCATCTGGATGGTTATATGAATAGGAAGGGCTTTAAGGGATATGGGCCAAATGCTGGCAAATGGGACTAGATTAATTTAGCATATCTGGTTAGCATGAATGAGTTGGACCAAAGGGTCTGTTTCCATGCTGTAAATCTCTATTATTATGTGCAATTCTGGTTTCCCTCTGATAGGAGGGATGTTGTGAACCTTTAAAGGGTTCAGAAAAGATTTACAAGGATATTGCCGAGGATGGAGGATTTGAGCTATTGGGCAAGGCCGAATAGTCTGGGGCTGTTTTCCCTGCAGCGTCACAGGCTGAGGGGTGATCTTATAGAGGTTTTGCAAATCATGAGGGACATGGATGGGGAAAATAGTCAAGGTCTTTTCCCTGGGGTGGGGGAGTCCAGAACTAGAGAGCATAGGTTTGGGGTGAGAGGGGAAAGATATAAAAGGAAACTTGGGGCAATCTTCTCATGCAGAGGGTAGTGAGTGTATGGAATGAGTTGCCAGAGAAAGTGGTGGAGGCGCCGAATAGTCTGGGGCTGTTTTCCCTGCAGTGTCACAGGCTGAGGGGTGATCTTATAAAGGTTTTGCAAATCATGAGGGACATGGATGGGGGAGTCCAGAACTAGAGAGCATAGGTTTAGGGTGAGAGGGGAAAGATATAAAAGGAAACTTGGGGCAATCTTCTCATGCAGAGGGTAGTGAGTGTATGGAATGAGTTGCCAGAGAAAGTGGTGGAGGCTGGTACACTCACAATATTTAAAAGGCATCTGAATGGGTATATGAATAGGAAGGGTTTAGAGGGATGTAGGCCAAGTGCTGCCAAATGGGACTAGACTTTTTTTTCCTCTGATCAGCAAGGACAAGTTGGACCAAAGGATCTGTTTCCAGGCTGTACATCTCTATGACTCAATAACTCCATGGCTCTTTGCAAGGCAACCAAGCCGATAAAGGCTAACACTGAGGATTGACAGCGAGCATACATACAGAGATGTTTATGAATATATTTGTTGAACAGTTAGGAATATGGGTGCAGATATAGGCCATTCAGCCCAACAAACCTACTATACCATTCATAATAGGATAGGGGAATGGGTTTGGGTGAATTACTCTTCAGAGGGTTGGCATTACTTGTTGGGCTGAAGGACCTGTCTCCACACTATAGGGATTCTTTGATTCTGTGATTCAGTGTGGTCATGGCTAATCATCCAGTTCAATGCCTTTTTTCTCACATTATCCCCATATCATGACTGGTGTTTGGAAATCTGTCAGACTCCATTGTCAACATTCTCAGTGACTGAACTTCCACAACTTGCTGCAGGTGAGAGAGAATTCCAAATATTTAAACCCTTCTGAGTCAAAAGAGTTCTCCTCATCTCAATCCATGTTCCCTTTATTTTGAAATTACACTCACTGCTTCCAGACTCTACAACCAATGGAAATATTTTGTCTGAACTCACCCTGCCTAACCCTTGAAGTATAATGCAGCCATATCACTAAAAAAACCAACACTTGTTGCCAATCCCTAAATGCCTTGTTCTTTGTAAAGTGTTTGAATATTGAAAGCTTTCCAAAAGAGACTTCTAATGTGTTTCATTCGCAGTAATCAAGGATGATCATTGCATTCTATTAATATTGGTGATAAGATTTATTTGATTCAAAACTCTCCTGAGCATAGACTGACAGAGCAGTATGAGCCAGCGTTGGGTTTCTGTTCAAACTCTCAATATTTTGTTGTCTAGGCCTAGCTCTGTGATTATGGATCATTGTAGTTTAGTGCAGTTCAGTAGTATAGTAGTTATCTGATTCAAATTACCTGTTTAATTGTGTGTGGAGTGGGGGACTGCTGAAACAGGCCTGATTTATGTCTCCAATTGAGCACAGTGCATCAAGCCAATCTGCAGCAATGGCATGTCCTTCTGGCTGAAGTAAACGATGGACTTTTTTTGTGTGTCTAATTAAGCTGTGTATTTTACTTGGCCGAATCTGGTTACATAAATCAAGTTTGCAGATTGACATTTAGTGGGTTGAACTTAAGGCTAAGAGATAGCTCATGTGTTAAGGGTCATTGTTTGTCAGGTAAAAGTTAAATGTGTCTTTGAGGTTACTGTACACTTAGCGGACAGCAAGGTGTCTAAGAGAGCTCTACAGTCAGGAGAGGCAAACATTTCAATGCTTGCACTCTTGGAATGAAGTATGAGCATCTTGCATTCCTAAAATAAACACGGGAAGATCAATTCAACTCTTATGGTGCTGAAGATGGTGCAAACTTCAAAGCAAGGCATAGTGATCTAGGTATATTGGCTGCATATAGGTTCATTGCTGAAAATTATTGGACAAGTTATGAATTTTTTTATTTTTACTTCAAGTTCCAAGAGAATAATATTTCATGAAAAGTTTCCCAGAAATCAACACAATCCAGGTGATTTATTCTCACAGCAAATTGATAGATCTGTCGAGAATCTGTCAGTGGCTTTACTCTTTCCAATATCTATGAGTTCAATTCCTGCATCAGCTGATGTTGCCCTCAGGGAGTCTCCTTCTCAACCTCTTCCCTCGCATGATGATCCTTAGGTTAACTACCACCAGTCATCTCTGTCTCTCTGATGTCAGAGCAGCCCAAGGACGTTTAATAACACAACTTGCCTTATTAATATTCTATCTCACCAAACATGCCAAATAAAGTAGATGTGAGAGCTCTCGACATGGTAATCAGAGCGTCAGTTTGCTGACTTCAGCTTGCTATTTGCTCCAACAGCCTCCATGTTTGTCACTCGGCACCAACATCTCAAGGCATGCTCCGTTGGGCACTGGCCATATGCTGCCATATCCACAGACATCAGCTTCTGATATACACCAGTTCTAAGAGCGTTAACGTACATCTCCAATCCATTTACACTACACTTCCATACTTCAGTGCTTCATCTCAGGCTGTACAGGTAACTCTCATTGTCATGCTGCAGCAAGGACATTGTGCTTAGGGACACACACACAGCTCATGGACTGGAACAGGCTACAACTCCGAATTGTTTGTTCGCTGTCCCTATGCCCACTTTTGGAATCTACCCTGATGCTCACAGCATCTCTGCCTTGTGTTGCCTTGTCTTCATTTTTTTACTCCTTGCCCCTTCAGCCAGAGATACCAGGCTCACAACACAGCAGCTGTTCAGCAGAGATATGAAGCCAAGAAACTTGTCACCATTACCAGCAGTCCTCAGTCAAGTTAAGGTGGAAAGCCTTTGCTTAGAGATCCAAGTGTTGTAAGTCAAAGGCAGCCTCTCATATTATTCTAAGTCTTAGATAAGATCATTCAGCCACTTTTGGTGGTCAAAGTCAGGATGACCTCTACATTAAGTTTGAGGAGCAAAATATAAAGTCACCCTCAACTTGACTCTTTCTACTGTACTGTGGGCAGTTTTCTTTCTGGAATGAGAGAAAGGCAGGTGTTAAGGGAGATGAAAGTGGGTGGCACAGCCATTATCTTTGATGCTGAGAGGAAGATGTCCCAACTAGTGAATAGGCAGTGAAGAGGCCATGCAGGGTTAGTGGTGTCAGGATTGGGGTGGGAGACAGCGAATGAGCAAAGACGTTGCAAGCAATAAGAGTGGTAGAGCATAAGTCTTGTTGGGAGGTAGGTACAATTGCTGAGTGTGAAGTGTTGGAGAGAAGATCCGGCCTTTTGCTGGTGGAGTGAAGAGTGTCCCTCTTCAGTGGGATTAATTTGGGCAGTTGAGATTACACTGAGCCAGGTGACAACCTCTTACCAGGCTGGCATGGTCTTAACTCCCTTCAAGATTTCAGGGAAGAGGATGTCTCACCTGTGGTACCACTCAGTCTAACAGGACTCTAAGTCCCTGCCCACAAAGTGGGACACCAAAAGACCCTTGCCTGACATGCTTGGGGCAAATGCAGGGTAGCCTCCACGTTAATGTCAGTTGCTGTCTGCATAACATCCTTGAAAGGATGGCACCAGTGCTTGAATCAATTGTAGAATATCATGCGTTGATGGGTTTGAAAAACAGAGTGTGGTATGATGGGGCTAGACTTAGGCAAATAGGGAGGCCAGAGTAGGTAGTTAATGAGATGTAAGAACTGCGGATGCTGGAAATCAGAATCAAAAACAGAAAGTGTAGGAAAGACTCAGCAAGTCTGGCAACACCTGTGGAGAGAAATCCAAGTTAATGTTTTGGCTTCAGTGACCGTTCCTCAGAACCTGAAACATTAAATCAGATTTCTCTCCACAGGCTTTGCCAGACCTGCTGAGATTTTCCTGCATTTTCAGTTAATAAGCTGTCTTTGGTAAGATAGGATGGAAAATTTGTCAGGCCTTATGGTCAAAACCTTTTCCAAAAAACTGTCACTTAGCCAAAAATGGGAAGATTCAACATTTTATGCTGTTACTTATTTTTTTAATGCTTTTGCTTATTGGTTCTAAAATAATATTTTGTTTGCAGAGTAACATTAGTTTTTCAATTTAATTTGAGATTGTTTTCATCAGGTAATGAATAAAATGTCCATTTCTCAAATGGTCAAGAGTGAGTGATCAGCTGCAACGGAGGAGATGTTGCTAAACTGTGAAGGAGATGTGGCCATAGGAAACAGGAAGTTACAGAATGAAGCTTCTAGGGAAATATCTGAGCAGAGTTGCAAACACTAGTTCTAAAGATACAGAGGAGGCCGTTGAGGAGGAGAATGGGAAGAAATTTCTTCAACCAGAAAGTGGAGAGCCTTTGAAATTCTCTGCCACAGAAAATGATTGAGACCAACTTATTTAATATTTCCAAGAAGGAGTTAGATGTAGTTCTTAGGGTTAAAGAGTTCAATAGGAAGAAAGTGGAACAAGCTGGATGATCACCTATGATCACAATAAATGGCAGAGCAGGTTTGAAAGGCCAATTGGATACACTCTCTTCTCTTTTCTGTTTTCTATGTTTAATACTAAGCTGTGCTATATACGCATGGTAAGTTTAGTTGTTATATTGCCATCACCTGAACTATTGTATTTAGAATCCACACCTGCCCACACAGAGGTACTGCTAGCATAAGAAGCCTCTCCAATGAAGTAGCTGCTGCTTCCAAAGCCAAACATGTTTGAACTCATGTCTTTGTTAAGGGCTACTGTTGTACGATCTGCTCATAAAGTAAAGTCAAGCAGGATCACTTTAAAATGAAAAAAAATCACCATAACCCATTACTAGCTTGAACTAGAATATCATAGAAAGAATAAGGATAACAATGACTTTCTCTTCAATGATAAATGACTCACAGCTGCATTACTTCTACCCCCTTATATGTTGTCCTCTTTATTGAATTTTGCCTGTGTTAAATAAATGATCTGCCAGACAATCACTTACTTTCCATTCAACCGCGCTTGTTTTAAGCTTCAGCAGATAAAGTATTTAGAGCTTTCAGTAGGGACGAGTGTGGCATTTGTTTCTGACAAGGACCTGTGGTGCCTTATCCATTTCATTTTAAAGATTAGTGACCCTGGGGTGCTTCAGTTAGAAAGACTGCTGTGTGGGTATGACGAGGCCCTTTTTGAACTCCAATCCATTTTTCTGATGAAATGGTATGTTCCAACCGTGGCACTGAGACATTTCAAGATGTACAGTTACTTTTAGCGCTCTGTATCGATCAGCAGGCTGTATTGATTGTCCTGCTTTTCTCTAACCATCCCCTTTAGCCTCTGCTCAGATGCCTCCTCAGCGCTGAGCTGAAGGTACAAAGAGGCTACAGGTCATCCCACAGGTGACGCTTTTATCTGTCATGTCTATCAAGGAAGGAAACAAGAGGAGCCCGATGATGAATGACACTTAGTTTGATGTAACAGTATCCCCAAATTTCGTTTTATTGAAGCACGTGGGATTTTGAGTTGAAGAGTTTCTTACAAGCAGTGAGTTGCTTGCAGCTGTAAGCTCAGTTATATTTAAGGCCTGATATTAGAGGGCAAACATTTTATGTGTTCAAATGGGATCTCTTTGTTCTTTTCAATCTGTGGTTAGCACTGCTGCCTCACAACGCCAGAGACCCGGGTTCAATTCCCGCCTCAGGCGACTGACTGTGTGGAATTTGCACATTCCCCCCGTGTCTGCGTGGGTTTCCTTCGGGTGCTCCGGTTTCCTCCCACACTCCAAAAATGTGCAGATTAGGTGAATTGGCCATGCTAAATTGCCTGTAGTGTTAGGTGCAGGGGTAAATGTAGGGGAATGGGTCTGGGTGGGTGCGCTTCGGCGGGTAGGTGTGGACTTGTTGGGCCGAAGGGCCTGTTTCCACACTGTAAAGTAATCTAATCTAATCTAAAACTGTCATTCCATTTAAAATAGAGACTCCATTGCGCATTATAAGATCATTCTAAAGATTAGTCTGTGCTGGTACTGGCAATGGTCATGTCTGCTTGCATTCATGTGCCAAGGAATATGTAAAACTCCAATATGATACACGCCATATCAACATGTTTTAAATTGTCTTCACTTGTCACAGCAATAAGAACATAACTCTGTGATTTTTACAATTTGCACATCCAAAGAAAAATTCATCTCCTGAACACAGCTCCCACAATCGCAGACATGTGAAGTGAAGTCTTAGCAACAAGTACATACAACACATTTTGAGATGAATTGAAGTTTTATTTTGATTTTGATCATCCAATAACATACATGAGTGTAGAATTTCAAATAATCCTGCACGTTTACTTGGTACTGTACCTATTGATTAGCTCATAAATGCTTCACCTACATGATACTGGTTTGCATCTGAAATCATTTTTTAATATTCTTGAACGCTGTTTTTTTACACCGGTCCATTATTTATCCACTTGAATTTTGAGTAGTCATCTGAGCTGTGATAAATATAAAACTACAGGTCAACCAACACCCATCTGTTGGTTTTAATTCCTTCACTCACTTGGTGTGCGCATCATGTTAAGGTCAAAATGTCCTGACTTACCCTGATTGCCCTTGAGAAGATGCTGAGTCAAATCCTTTCATAACCACAACAGCGTATGTGGTGAAGTTGTTCACATAGTGCCATAAGGATGGGACTTGCCAAATTTTGACCCAATGTTGAGTTCATTGGCCTCCATTTTGTGATGTCGATTTGTGGCAGTAGAGGGTGATGTGTTTCATCAAGGTCACTGTACCTGATTGCTACACAATAAATGGTAGAAGCAGGTAGAGTTACAACATTTAACAGACATCTGGACAGGTGCATGAATAGGAAAGGTTTAGAGGGATCTGGGCCAAATGCAGACAAAAGGGACATATTTGGTTTGGTTAATTGGCATGGTTGACTTGGACCGAAGAGGTTGTTTCCATGCTATATGACCCTGTGACTCTTACGTACCATGAACAGACATGAGACAAGGTGGAAGTAGTATTGGGCATGAAGCCTCAATTGTAGCTGAATTGAGGTACAGCTGGAAATGATGCTCAGCACATTTGGTATCCAGCAAAGATTGAGTTTAGAAGAGGCATAGTAACGTAGATCAGAACAATGTCATCCTGTCTGTGGAGCTGTTTCTTCCATTATTGATTTGCACATGACTTCATTTTCCCTCCTTTGAACCATATCTCTTTTCATCCTGAAAAGAAATCAGTCGCTCGCAATCTTGAAAATTTCAATTGACCTATCAGCAACAGCCTTTTTGGATGAGAGAGTTCCCATTCCATTTGTGAAATTGATGAGGGAGAAATTAGGTGTGGTCACATAGGAAGAAGAAAAACACAATGCGGTTTATCTGGTCACTCTGGTTCATTACAAAATCCCAATTTCTATCTTATTCCCTGTCCTCCTTTTGCCTGCCAATGAATTGCATTGCAGTACTGAGGAAGTGCTGATCAGTTAGAGACACCAAATTTTGCATGCAACACATCTGCCAAGTGAATATGATACCATTTTGAGGATCAACAGTGCAGCTTCTGAACAGAAGTCTCTGGACTTGAAACGTCAACTCTGTTTCTCTCTCCATTGATGCTGCCAAATGTGCTGAGTTTCTCCAGTAGATTCTGTTATTGTCCCAGTATCCTGGCCAATTATTAATCTCTTGCCAGCTTTCATACTTGTCTCAGCACAGACATAATTCTATTTGTGGGAACTTGCTGTGAATAAATTGGCTGCCTCATTTCCTAATTTGCAAAAATGACTCCATCTCAAACATATTTCATTAGCTATAAAATGCTTTGGTGTGTCCTGATGTTATGAAAGGGGCTATATAAATTGAACTAGTTGATCTGCTTAGCTATTGAATGCCTCATCTGAGTCAGTATTTACTTTGATGCTGCACTGCTCAGCAAGGTTATTATTCAAGGGTGAAATAGTCATTCATTCACTTCAGTTTGTGGTTTAGTTCATTTTCTAATCATGTCTTCATGATCACTTATCCTGGTCTTACTTTTCCCCTGCATACACTTCATCAATTATCTCCATTCACTTTAAAAGCTTGGATCATGTCTCTCTTTTAATCAGAATCCTTTACACTGCCTCAACTTCTTTTTGTAAGTACAGAGACCACAAGTGGACACAATACTCCTTGTGTGGTTTCAGCAGTGCTTAACATAGTGTTAGTATCACTGCCTTGGAATCTCTGTGGATCTGCTTGTAGTTCACATCATTTACAATTGCTAGCACACAGAACGTAGGAATCTTCAGTATCTGTTCAAGCACTGCACCCAGAAGCCTTTCAGCACTAGCTTTATTTCACAATATACTCTTCAATAACTATTTTGTGCACTTTTTTGTTTGTCATTGGATGTGTCGCATTATTAACTCTAATGCTTTTGTCCGTTCAATGTTATGAGTGAATTATTTGGCATATAATCCATCTCAAAATGCACTAAAGTATGTTATTTTTTAAGGCTAGCTCTGACAGCTAATCTGCACTTGATATACTCCACAAACAGCAATGATGTAAAAGACCAGTTAAATCCCCCTCTTTTACTTCAAATAATGGCAGAACTTTCTGAACACCTACTGGAACAGTCAGACTTGGCCTTGGCCCAATGCATTATCAAACAAATGTTCTTTCTTGACAAAGCAGCACTCCTTTTGCACTCAAGTGTCCATTTAGATTGTAATCCCAAACCACGTGAGTGAACCCAATGTTCTTCAAAAAATTTAGAGTAAAGAAATTTCAACTACACTTTCATATTTCCAAAGTTTTGTTAAATATTTTTTGTGGATTAAAATTTTAATTACTACTATATTTATCACTTCTCTAAAAACAGTACTTTCTCACAGAACTCAGAAGCAATTTGATTCTTAGACATTTTATTTTTAACATCCTTAACCAAGATCATTTGCAAATATTATTAAAACCAGAGGTCCTGGATTAATTCCTGAGTATTACATATGTCTCAGCTGTATAAATTCTAATGAAATTGGTGATGAATTCTTGGTTTCATGTTATTGAACCCCTTTTGTTGTCTGACTTACTTTTACAATATCAGCTACATTGTTAGTGAATTGTGGTTAACAGCTCTGATTGCTGCAGTAAAATTTAAACATTAATCCCTCACCATATCACTTAGATGCAGATATATGGATAGGCTAGTAAACTATGCAGTAAGTTATTCAAGATTTATGGCCTCATATGGTCTTTCTATAGTAGCATGCAAGGTACTGGGTTGATAGTTCCAACTCTTACAGTTTTGAGATCAAGTATGGGATGAGAGAGGGTCTCAGCCTCTTTGCTGTTTTAAATCTTTCTCGCTGTCTCATGATCAATGTCTTTCCTGCCAAAACTGAAGCTGTGAACCCTAATGCACAACTATAGCATCAAAGAGTTGTACAGCATGGAAACTGACCCTTCGGTCCAACTCGTCCATGCAGACCAGATTATTTATGACCAGAGGCCATAAATTAATCTAAATTAATCTAGTCCCATTTGCCAGCACTTGGCCCATATCTCTCGAAACCCTTCTTATTCAAATACCTATCCAGATGCTTTTTAAATGTTGCAATTGTACCTGCCTCCACCATTTCCTCTGGCAGCTTATTCCACACACGCACCATCCTCTGTGTGAAAGAAGTTGCCCTTTAGGTCCCTTTTAAATTTTTCCACTCTCACCATAAACTTATGCTCCCTAGTTCTGGTCTCTTCCATGCCAGGGAAAAGACCTTGTCTATTTACCCTATACATGCCCCTCATGATTTTAGAAACCTCTATAAGGTCACCCCTCAAACTCTGAAATTCTAGGGAAAATAGCCCAGCCTATTCAGTTTCTCCCACATGGAAAACTCTTCAATTTATCAAAACTGAAAGGAGAAGACAGGAGTGCAGCATACATCTGGGGAGGTGATTGCCTCATGAAATTAGCAGTGAACAGTTAATCCAGACACCCAGGTAATGTTCTAGAGATGGGGGTTCAAATCTTGCCATGGCAGATGGTGGAATTTAAATTCAACAAAAACAAGGAATTCAGAGTCTAATGATGACCATGTGTCAATTGTCAGAAAAATCCATTTGGTTCACTAATGTCCTTTAGGGAAGAAAACTGCCCCTGCGTCACTAACATATGACTCCAGATCCACAGTAATGCGGTTGACTTTTAACTGCCCTCTGGGATGAGCAACAAATGCTGGCTTAGTCAGTGACGCCCTCATCCCATGAATGAATAAAAGAAATTATCTGATCAGATGTGATACATCTGGATGTTAATAATGCTGTAACAGTGGCCCAGGAGACCAGTTTCAGACATCTGTGGATCATCTGCTGAATGCCTCCATCATGATCTCCCTCACCACGAGAATCAAGAAACTTTCGTAACAGGACAGAGGGTTGTATTTCCATGTGTGATCAAACTCAGCAACAGACTACCAGGAGCAGTCAGAAAATTCAGCTACCTTAAGTCTGCCGTGACTTACATTCCCAATTAGAAATACCCAATAACATCCACCGCAAGTATCCATGATGGCAAACCCATTAGCAGTAGAGATCACCCTGCACTAGCAACAAGGAACAATTTCATATCGGTACTTATGATAGACTTTGTTTTTCCAGGATCGACTTGATCAGCTACCAAATGGAGACGATCTTGTCTGATCTCACCAAAGCTCTGAGGCTGAGTTCCCATTATCTCTTGGAAATACAAGGCAACCAATCATTCAAAAAAATGGTGTCTCAGATTTTCCTGGATGCAGTTGAATAGAATGGGTTTGAGCCAATGCAATATCAGTACAGAATCGCAGAGTTGTTGTGGGACAGAAGAAGACAGTTCAACTCATAATGCATCCCATGTATTATCTTCCTCTGGAATGGGTGATGGAACAGTGAAACACTCTTAATGATAGCAAAGGCAGCAGGCTAATGAAAATTAGAGAATTGTACTGAATTCAAATAAAAAGAAAGAAGATGGATATAGAGAGTGCGCTTGACTGCAAAGAAAAACTGTCAAGTGTTTTCAATTTATTTTTATTACCTTGTAAATGTTTTCTTTTGTAGAATGAAATTAATATTGAGGCAATAAAGCTCCTCCTGCTGTTGGAGAATTTTTATTGCTATGATATTAGTGTTGTTTTTGATTGAGCTGTAAACATGAAAAAAGTGATCATCCCAGAGAAATTGGATTTCACACCTATGGATTCAGGATGTTGTCTTTTTTTCCCTTAAATATTGAAAAGCAACATTGACAAAGCCTTTCTTGAAAGAACAAACAAGTTAACTTTAATGAACGTCCCAGAGGCAGTCAGCAAAGCAGACAACTAATGAAAAGGATTTCAAAACCCTGTTGCAATAATTGAAGCAATTAAATTGATTTTAATCTTGCAAGTATGTCAGTGCGCTATTTATTTTGACCATAAGCAATGTAAGCAATACTCGCTGAAAACTATTCAGGGTCCCAGACCCAGAGCTTTTGGTTCTGTATATTGTATTTGAAGTAAAAGATACCACAAGGGATGTCCTTTATTGTTCAAAGTGTTCCATAACTAAACTAGCTGGCTCTCCATATTTGCCTTCGATCTTTGAGCCATGACATCAGTACAGTGGCTGGTGCCCGAATAATTTGCTTCTCCGAACTGATACTGTGACTCCTCTAAAACTGTAAAACCTTTACAACATTTTATTTATGCTAAGCAATCATTGAACTGATTTTGAAGCAGAGATTGTGTCAACTGAATTTATATGTTTTTACAGATAACGTTTGACCTCCTGCACTTCAGTTGATTGACTGAGAGGGGCGGGATTGTAGGGGGAAGTCACCAAGGAAATTTCCACAATACCTTTTCTTTATTGTTCCTGGAGATCTTTTCCTCTCCTGGGAGATTAATTAGCTGTGAGGGGAGAGGGTAAAAAGGAAGAAAGAATAGTTTACTCATGATATTAGTGGGCGGCACAGTGGTTAGCACTGCTGCCTCACAGTGCCAGAGACCCGCGTTCAATTCCCACCTCAGGCAACTGTCTGTGTGGAGTTTGCACATTCTCCCTGTGTCTGTGTGGGTTTCCTCTGGGTGCTCCGGTTTCCTCCCACAGTCCAAAAATGTGCAGGTTAGGTAAATTGGCCATGCTAAATTGCCCATAGTGTTAGATGAAGGGGTAAATGTAGGGGAATGGCTCTGGGTGGGTTGCTCTTCGGAGGGTCGGTGTGGACTTGTTGGGCCGAAGGGCCTGTTTCCACTCTGTAAGTAATCTATTCTAAATATTCCAGCCAGCAGACTGTGCCAATTATTTTTCAGTTTTGTACATTTTGAAGAATTTTATGTTCAAGCTTTTTTCAGTAACCTGTTCTTCACAAATATTTCATTAGGCATTCCAAAAGCACTAATAGAGGAAGAAGAATGCTTTGTACTATGGAAACAAAGAATTAGACCCAGATACGTACTTTTAATTGTCCACACCCCAGAACCCAAATCACCAACCTGAGCATGTTTGTAGAGACCTGGCAACACCATGCAGCCTTTAGGATGAAGACTGAGTGATGCCATCCTTTCAAGTCTCATTTCTAATTAAGATCTCCCAATGAGTCCTCTCTACGGCTGTTATTGTATAATAAATGGTTCTGAAAGGGTAAATGTTGGAGACTGCATTAAGATCCACCCAATATAACATGGGTGGGGAAATCAGGAAAAAATTTTGGATCTTGAAGGGGAAAATGAGTCATCGATGTCTCACAATCACCTTAGTAGCAATGTCTAACTAACTGATGAAATTATACATATTGCTATTATGCAATAAACTACATTTTGTTAAGACAAGAGCTTCTTATCATTAAAACTCACTAATGGTTCTTTGTCTCTGATGATAAACCAAATTAGCCCTTCGACCCAATCAAGGAACAATAACAGCACCAAAAATCAAGCTTGACAGGCTTCATGGAACTACATTTCTATGTATTTGGTTCTATCTGACCCAACATCGGTGACATTCATTGTATCCAACAGGCTTCAATCCACCAATGTATACAATAAATAATGGGAGCTCTTTTTTCCAAGGAATTACTTTAAACAGTGCATGCATCAATCATAGAATCCCTACAGTGTGGAAACAGGCCCTTTGGCCCAACAAGTCCACACCAACCCTCCAAAGAGTATCCCACCCAAACCCATTCCCCTGACTACTGCACCTAACTTACACATTCCTGGACACTATGGACAATTTAGCATGGCCAATTCGCCTGACCTGCACATCTTTGGACGGTGGGAAGAAACCCGCACAGACACAGGGAGAACGTACAAACTCCACACAGACAGTCGCCTAGGCAGGAATTAAACCACTGAGCTAACCACTGAGCCACTGTGCCACTCATGGAAGAGAAAGATATAGTATGAAAGGATACAGTACTTTTCCAGGTGATAGATATACTAAACAGATTTGATCTTTACTCCCTACCCCCCTCAATCCCTTGTTACTATTTCTTGTGTACTTCTTAAACCACTGGTTGGAAGCAGTGTTCATCCATAAACTCATAGATTTACAACACACTAGGAGACTATTCAACCCATTGTGTCTGCAATAAGTATGTAAGTTCTGGCAATACTAATCACATTTTCCAGCTCTTGGTCCGTAGCCCTGGAGACAAGAGGAACCCAGGTGGATATCTAAATACTGGATAAATGTTACAAAAGTTTCTGACTGAACTACCCTTACAGACAGTGACTTGGAGACTCCCACTAATTTCTGACTGAAAAATAAAATCTTCTCAACTACCCTCTTAACCTTCTACCTCATACCCTAAAACTATGTCTCCTGATTATTGGCTCCTCTACTACTGGTGCCTTCCTATCCACCTTATTCATGTCCCTCATAATTTTATACATCTCTATCAGGTCCTCTCTCATTCCTCACTGTTCCAAGAAAAATAACCTCAGCCTATCTTATCTTCAGTCAGATCTCTGACCTGAACTGCGTGCAGTATTCCAGTTGTGGCCTAACCAGCATTTCATACAGTTCCAGAATAACCTCCTTTTTGTTGTTATATACGCTTTGGAAGTTCAGTTGGCTGGACAGATAGTTTGCAATGTAGGGTGATGCCAACAGTGTGTGTTCAATTCCTGCATTGGCTGTTGGTTACCAAGAAGTACTCTCCTTCTCAACCTCTCACTTTGTTGAGGTATGGTGACCCTCAGATGAAACCACTACCTGTCACCTCTCTCTCTCATGAGAGAGCAATGCTATGGTTTGGTAAGGCTATGGTGACTTTACCTTTTAGAAAGAGACAAAAATACTGTAGATGTTGGAATCTAAAGTAGACAAGCAGGAGGCTGGAAGAACACAGCAAGCCAGGCAGCAACAGGAGTTGGAGAAGTCAATGTTTCAGGTGGAAGCCTTCTTCAGGACATTTTAGAAAAGCTAGAATCCCATATACCTTTCAACCACCTGAACTGTCTGTCCTGCAACATTCAGAGATCTTGGAAATGCAAATCAAGGTGCCTCTGATCCTTAGTACTTTCCATGGTTCTAACATTTAAATGCAATCTCTTGCCTTGCTAGCCATCTCCATTTACCCCAGAATGAATTCCATTTGACACTATGCTGTTCAGCCGACCAGTCAATTGATATTCTCCTGCAGATTACAACGATTTCCCTCACTATTTACTACTGTACCAAATTTTGTATCATCCAGACTTCTTGATGATACACCCTAATCATCAATGCACATTACAAATAGTCAATCCCTGCTGGACACCAGTGGAATCAGACATCCATTCATAGGAACATCCCTCTAATAACATGTTACTCTCAACCAGTTTTGGATCCACAATGTCACATCCACTTTGAACCCATGGGCTCTGACTTTCCTGATCATGAGGGATCTTATCAAAAGTCTTGTTAAAGTCCTTATAGACCACATCAAATGTATTACCCTGATCAACACTCTTGATTTCCTCCTCAAAAAAAGATTCATTTTGTCAAACATGATCTTCCCTTGACAAATCAATGCCGACTATCCTTGATTAATCTGTGTCTCTCCAAGACTAGACTTACTCACTCCCTCAGAATTCTTTCTAATAACGTCCCCACCACTGAGATTTGATTGAGTGGTCTGTAATTTCCTGGACTATTCCTTCCTCCAGTTTTAAAAATATGACAGAATAATGTGACCAGTCCACCAATTCTCTGGCAGCTCACCAGTGGCCAGAGAAGATCCGAAAGTTACCACAAATGCCCTTGATAACTTCTCCATTGCCTCCCCCCTCAATAGCCTGAGACACAACTCACCCTGGCCTGGGGATTTGTCCACTTCTAAGACTGCTACATCCACTAGTACCTCCTCCCATTTTCCATGTTAATTTTTCATAGCTCCCCCCCCCCCTCCCTCATGTCTAAATCTGTGTGGTCTTGTTGCATTATGAAACCAACACAAAGCTCCCTTTGAGGACTGTGCCCTCATCCATATGCAGATTAAGTCTACAGTAGTTATTGAGCCCTACTCGTTCCCTAGTTATTCATTTGCTTTTTTATATATTTGTAAAAGTAATTTGGCTTTCCTTTATTCTAACCACTAATGCTTTCTCATGCATTCTGTTACCTTTACTAATTTCCTTATTAAATTCCTTTTTGACGAGCTTGAGCTTTTTTTGCTCATAATCACTTTCAGTTCCAGTTATACACCAGCAGGAATATTGCAGTTTGGTTCAGAAGATAGAATTACTTTTTATGCAACCTTTTCCTTTATCATTGCATAACACCGGCAGGAGTGCAAAGAAGATTCTCCAGAACGTTACCTAGAATGAAACAGTTTAGCTACGAAGAGAGGCTGGATAAGTGCAGGTTGTTTTCTCTGGAGCAGGGAAGGCTGAGATGGGACTGGATTGAGATATATAAGATTATGAATGACATGGGCAGGGTGGATAGAAAGCAGCTGCCCCCACCACTCCACCCCACCCCACCCCTTAGTTGAAGGGGTAATAACCAGGGGGCATATTTTAAGATAAAAGGTTTAGGTGAAAGATTTAAAGGGGATTTGAGCAAAAAAGCTTTTCACCCAACGGGTGGTGGAAATCTGTAATGCCTGGGAGGGTGGTAGAGTCACAGCTTTTAAAAAGTACTTGGATGAGCACTGGAAATGCTATAACATTCAAGGCTATGGGCCAAATGTTGGAAAGTGGAGCGAGCATAGATTTAGAGTAAGGAACTACAAATGCTGGAAATCAGAAACAAAAACAGAAGTTGGAGAAATGAAGTTTAGATTGGGTGACTGCTTTGCAGAACACCTACACTCTGTCTATAACAAAACCCCGTGCACCCTGTTGCCTGCCAATTCAACACCCCATCTTGTTTTCTGCTAAAATCTCTTATCTTGGGCTTGCTGCAGTTCTCCAGGGAAACTCAGTGCAAGCTGGGAAGAACAGTACCTAATTTTTCAGATGGCACAGTGACTCAGTGGTTAGCACTGCTGCCTCACGGGACCTGGGTTCGATTCCAGTCTCAGGCAATTGTCTATGTGGAGTTTGCACATTCTCCCTATGTCGGTGTGGGTTTCCTCCCACTGTCCACAGATGTGCAGATTAAGTAAAATGGCCATGCTAAATTGCCCATAGTATTCAGGATGTGTAGGTTAGATGCATTAGTCTTGGGAAATATAAAGTAATAGGCTAGGGGAATGGGTCTGGGTGGGATACTCTTTGGAGGGTCAGTGTGGAATTGTTGAACCAGATATCCTGTTTCCACACTGTTGTGATTGTATGAGTTTTCCACTTGGGAACACTACAGCCTTCTGGATTCAAAACGGAGTTGAACAATTTTCGGGGTTGAGGCACTTTCTTCCATGTCCTTACCTTAACTTTCACACATCAAACCACATTGTCACATGTGAAGGGAGTGCAGATCAGTTTATGGTACAACAGCTCCCTGGTTCTGACACTGGGAATATGTAGTGATATGTGGTTTGGTGAAAAACACAGGAGGCAGATGCTTCAGAAGCAAATGAAACTCTGATTTTATTAAAAGCAGCAAAATTGAGAATATATATATATATATAATCCCTGACAAGAAAATGAATATTTAGAAAAAAAATTCCATGCATCAAGTGTAATGAGACCTATCTAACAGCTGCTAACACCCTAGTTAACCCTTGCAGCCCCGACTTGATACAGTGGGTTTTGAATTACCACCTGATGAAGGAGTGGCACTCCAAAAGTTAGTGCTTTCAAATAAACCTGTTGGGCTATAGCCTGGTGTTGTGTGATTTTTAACTTTGTCCACACCAGTCCAACACCGACACCTCCATGTCCTGTTAGTTACTGGATGAAGGGGGAAAAGAGAGAGAGAGACAATAAACATGCATCCTGGAGTCCTAGCCCGTTTCTCTTCCCTGGGGAGTGTCGCGCACTGTCGGACCCAAAACCCACCCTTCCTACCCTATCTTACTGAACTGGAACAGAGGGTCTCAATTACCTTATGTCCACCCCCAGGATGGCTTCTGTTGGCTTGGACAGGGGTGGATGTCACTGGCACTGTCCCCAGTTGGTCTCTCAGCTCTCTAGTTGCTTCTCGTCAGTACATGGAGGTTCCTGGACGAGATGATTGCTCAGTTGCCTTTTTTGCCTGCATTGGGCCAGTGACGTAATGAATAACGCGTCTGACTTTGAATCAGAAGATTGTAGGTTCAAGTCCTACCAGGCGTGCGGGCAATGCGCTTTGCTACGCCCGTGGTGTCTAATTCTCTTGTTGCTGGCCGCACCTCTTGCTGAACAAACCTCAGAGATCAGGGTGCCCAATTATACTGGCTGTTGGTTTCCCTTATGTCCCACCAAATCTGGATTGGATCACTGAGCTGTTGTTCCTCCTCTCAGGGCTGAATGAGCTTCCTGAGTATCAGATTGGGTATGAATGGTTCTCCAATTAATGTGAGTGAGATTCTGATAGCTTTGATGGTCAAAGTTTGTGAGAAGATTTGTAGCTCGGGTGCTCGTTGTTGTGGTTCTGTTCGCTGAGCTGGGAATTTGTGTTGCAGACATTTCGTCCCCTGTCTAGGTGACATCCTCAGTGCTTGGAAGCCTCCTGTGAAGTGCTTCTGTGATGTTTCCTCCGGCATTTATAGTGGTTTGTCTCTACCACTTCCGGTTGTCAGTTCCAGCTGTCCACTGTAGTGGCCGGTATATGGGTCCTATGTAGTGTTTTGTGCAGTCCTTGCATGGGATTTTGTACACTACATTGGTTTTGCTCATGCAAAACGGAATGAGGACATGCTACAACCCAAAGGACTAGCCACGTTACCATACATCAAGAACATCTTCTGAACTGACAGCCAGACTACTACGACCACTAGGACTCATAACAGCACATAAACCAACAGCCACTCTCAGACAACTTCTCACTAGGACAAAGGACCCGATGCCCAGCATGAGCAAAACCAACGTAGTGTACAAAATCCCATGCAAGGACTGCACAAAACACTACATAGGACAAACCGGAAGATAGCTAATGATCCATATCCATGAACACCAACTAGCCACGAAACGACACGACCAGCTATCCTTAGTAGCCACACACACAGATGACAAGCAACATAATTTCGACTGGATCAAAACTACTATCATAGGACAAGCCAAACAGTGAACAGCCAGGAAATTCCTAGAGGCATGGCACTCATCCACAGATTCTATCAACAAACACATCGACCTGGACCCATATACCGGCCACTGCAGCGGACAGCTGGAACAGACAACCGGAAGCGGCAGAGACAAACCACTATAAACGCCGGAGGAAACATCACAGAAGGGCTTCACAGGAGGCTCCCGAGCACTGAGGATGTCACCTAGACAGGGGACGAAACATCTGCAACACAAATTCCCAGCTCGGCGAACAGAACCACAACAGCTTTGATTGTCCATTATTTTCCTGAGATGGATGTAGGTTAAGGTGTTGCTGATAGCGTGAAGGCCTTCCCATTCAAGGCAAACAGGTTTGCATGTCGGACAATGGTGTGGAATATTCAATATCGCTGTGTACAAGGAAATGATTAAAAGTTGAATGGATTTGTAATTTTCTCAGCTCCAGAATGTCGAAGTTGTTTTGTTCTGCAGGCTGATGTACATTGTCTTTTAATTGAGGAGTTTGTGGGGGTCTTCCTTTATCGTTACAAGCTGAACTCCTGTTCCAGACAGTTCCTAGGCTTGCATATTGCCTAACCTGTCTCAGGCAGAGAGTTTAGCGTCTCCAAGTTTAAATGTCTATTCTATAAACTCATGACCAAAGTCCAGAGGATTCTAGTCCAGAGTGTCTGATGGGAATTTTGCCCCATTTTGCACATGGTCTGCTGTTACACATAACCCACTGTTAGCTACTAATAATCCCCATTAGCAGCCATTCATCATTGTTATCCACACCTTTGTCCATCTAACTGTTCTTCTCTCTCTTTCGAATTCTATCTTCATCTATCTTTTACTCCTTAACCCCATCCCCCACCCTATCTTCTGCATAAAAATCTTTTCAGGGCACTGGACCTTAAATGTTAACTCTGATTTCTCTCCACAGATGCTGCCAGACCTGCTGAGCTTTTCCAACAATCTCGGTTTTCATAACAGATTTAGAGTAGTTTTGTTTTGTCAGTGCAAGCCCAACGGGCTAAAGGATCTTTTCTGCACTGTACGATTCTATGATTAAAGCATTTCCCTAGTTCCTGGCACCCAGTATTGCCAGTTGTAGGAGGATACATTTTGAAGTTCAAACATACCTCTCCCATCCCCATCCTGGTGAGTGCAATCAATCTTCAGATGGTCAAAATGAGTTCAGATCAAAGCACCAAAGAGAAGTACAGGTAGATCATTCAGTTCTGCCATTCAGTCACAGGATATTTTTAACTGGATCTATTTGTCTGGCTCCATAATACTCAATGCAATTGCCTATCCACCAAATTCTTTCTGGGAATTTAAGCAACTGCTGGACAAGCACATGGATGCCAGTAAATTGAGGAGTGTGTAGGTTAGGCAGCAGTGGGTACTAGAATGGTGCTGGAAAAGCACAGCAGGCCCGGCAGCACCTGAGAAGCAGGAAAATTGATGTTTCAGGCAAAAGCCCTTCATCAGGGTGTGTAGGTTAGCTTAATCTTAGATTAAGATAAATGCTCAGCACAACATTGTGGGCCGAAGGGCCTGTACTGTTTTATGTTTTATATTCTAATTCTTAGTTTATCTCTCACCTCACCTGCCTCCCACTGACCCAACCAGTCTTTTGTGAAGCGAGTCCAGAGGGATTTGTTTCTTTATATCTACTCTTTAAAAGTCTTTGATCATCTTAAAACCCCAGAGAGATCATAGCTTAATTTTTAAAATTCCAGCTGCCAGTTTAACCCTAGTATGCAACTCTATGAATGAAGCGTAATGAGATAAAACAGTCCAAAATGTCATCATTCACTGCCAATAAGCATCTCCCATTTTGTGTAAAGTGTCATTGTAAAGTTGAAGACTTATACCAAAGGGGCTGGGAATGTAAACAAAGGTTTGCTTTGGAAATATTATCACAGTTAACCTTTGGGCAGTTCTCATACTGGGAGATTTTACTGCACATTAGACCCCTATGGTATAACAAAATTCTGCCACCTTACTACACGCCATGCCCCCAACCTTGCCACTGTGTTTACTTCCTATAGCTTTAACGAGATAACTGGAATAAAAAGGTTCTGAGCAAAACAAAACATTTGTCTGAAAAGTCCAGTTTAGTAACTTTTGTCCCTTCATTGTTGAATCTGAATGAGCATTATTGTATAAATTTGGACTTGAGCCTCATAACCTTCTATTATAACTGGGGATTTTACAATGACCTAAACAATGTTAATAGTGCTGCCTTGTCCCATCACTGAGCGTTCTGGACTACCGGACCTTTTGAAGGTTGTTTTTTCTGTGTGTGCAATTATCTCTCTAATTGCTCCCAAGAGACCTGAAAGCAGACACTGATATGGAGCAAGTGCATTTGGATGAAGTTAACTTTGGAATCTGCCTCAGTGTACTGCATCATTCAGAGAATTCCCACTTTACCACATTTTAACAAGAATGGTCCTGAAATGTCATCCACTCAGTGATACACAATAATGCCCTTTAAAAACTAGTTCAACATCAGTCTGGGATTGACAATTCAGAATATTCAGACTCAATCTCACCATTAATTTGTACAGTTTCAAGCGTATAGTATTTGACTGGCTGCCTACATTTAGATCCAGTTGTCACTGAGTCCTTGATTCTGGGCTGTGACGTTCGATGCAGGGATGTAGGCAGTGCGGTGGCTCAGTGGTTAGCACTACTGCCTCACAGCACCAGGGACTTGGGTTCAATTCCATTCTTGGTTGACTACCTGGAGTTTGCACATTCTCACCATGTCTGTGTGGGTGTCCTCTGGGTGCTTCGGTTTCCTCCCACAGTCCAAAGATGTGCAGGTTAGGTGAATTATGGATGCATAGGTTAGGTGTATTACAGGGATAAGGTAGGGGGATGGGTCTGAGTAGGAAGTCCTTTGGAGGGTTGGTGTGAACTTGTTGGGCCAATTGGACTGGTTCCACACTGTAGGGATTCATTGGGAAAAACAGAAATGACTTGAGGAAATTCAGCAGGTATAGCTGCATTTGTGGAGAGAAAGCAGAGTTACCGCTTCGTGTGGAATTAACTACCACAGAATACAGTGGATGCCCAAATACTGTCTATTGTCAAGAAGGAGGTAAAGGCTTAAAGGCATCAAGTGATATGGGAAGAGGGCAGGCCTAGAGTATTGAATTCGATGGTCAACCATGACCATACTGAATGGCAGAGAAGACTTAATGGGCCGAATGGCCTAATCCTGGTCCTATCTTTTTTGTTTCTATGTTTTTATGAGTCCAGTGACCCTTCAACAGTACTCTACAGGATCTGACTTTCCACTTTATCTCCTAATACTTATTTATTATTGGTGTGATGTAACAAACATTCATTCTCCTCTTGATTGTCGGAACATGGACTGAAGAAAAATGCCATTTGGCTGTGCCTGTCCAAAGCACCTTATAAGATGCCAATACTAAAACATTCAAAGCCATAGAATGTAATGCACAGGATGCTATTTGGTCCACATCCACCCCAAGAATAAGTTATCAACTTAATCTCATTCACAGTCCTTTCCCTGAATCCTTTGCAATTTTTCTCCCAAAAATATTTACTTACATCCATTTTTAGATGTACTCAGCATTCTGTTTCTACCCCATCATGATTGTGCATTCCATCCCAAGCAAACCTCTCCTCATGTTTCTCTTGACTCTTTTGATGATTTTCCAGATACTGCATCATGGACCTGTGGAAAAAAAGGTTCTCTCTCAGCTTCTGTCTTAAAATTTGACAAAACTGTCAGATGGCTATGTGACATTATTGTCTTCTAAAAACAGAAACTTATTTTCCCCTTCTATTCAACAAATAAAAACAGAGACCAATCAGCACCTCATACATTTCCATCATTCAAAAGATCATATTTGTCATATATCTTGATTCATTTTTTCTGTCTTGATTACATGATGTTTAATAACCAAACAGTGAAAATGTATCAATTTAATTGAAACCAACTCATGGATGTTTTACAGTAAAGGAGGAGACCATTCAGCCATTTTGTCTGCACTAGTCAACAAAGACCGGACTACACTAATCCAGTTCTTTTCCAGCTCTTAGCCCATAGGAATCTATAGCAATGCAAGTGAATATCTAAACATTGCTGAAATGTTAGGCTAGTTTCTGACTCAACCACACTGGGAACGAAAAGAAGTTCCCCTCAAGTCTCCTCTCAACCATCGAACTTCGATTTTGACAGTTTCAATCATCTTAGTCTTAAAAAGGATTTCGGGGATGAGGGTTTCAGATTTCCATGAAAAACATACTTCCAAAAATTATAAGCAAGCCCAAAATTGATGATTTACCTGTCTGCTTGTGGAGTCACCAAACGCAACATTCAAAGTACCACAATATGTTCCATAATGAGAGGTTACAGAAAATAAAATTAACTTCCACATTTTCAATATAATAAATGAATCACATTCTAGCGCACCTAGAAGACAACGTCATGGTTATAAATATCTCAAAGCACTTGAAAACGATCAGCATCCTGTTTCTGCAGGAACTAATAATATTATTCTGCATCCATTCATATAATTTCTCTTTTGAAAATCTTCATGACTATTTGTTCCAGAACTCATTGATCTCATTTTGTTGTCTTGAAACAGAAAGATCTCCATTTACATATCACCTTGCACTACTGCGGTACATTATAAACTCTTTACAGTCAAAACGTAATTCCCTTACAGATTCGGTTTTTCAGGTGCTGTAGAGCATGTCTCATTTATATTGATGCTGGAGGTGGTGCTTGCATACAACTCCTGCACTTCTCATCCAGGACGAAGAGGTCCTGCAGGTTTGAAATTTGTTGCAGGACCCCTGACAAGTTGGTGTAGTTCATCTTGTATATGGTACACAGGGTGACAATGTGAGTGAATGCTTAATATGATAGATGCTGCAAAACAAGCGAATGATGTTAAACTTCTTGAATATAGCAGGAGTTGCACTTAGGTAGGCACGTACAAAGGATTCCATTATATTCTTCACTTCTGCCTTGTAGGTGATGGAAAGACTTTGGGAAGTCAAGCTGAGACACTCTGCAAAATGCTTGGCCTGTTTTTGAAGCCAGTTATGCTTCTGTTCAATGATAGTCCCAGTATGATAAAAGTGGAGAATGCTATGATAGTTATTGAGTTTATTAATACCCTCAGATCCCCAAAGAAACTGTAATGATGACGTGATAGGATTTAGCATTCAATTTTCGAGTGAGAAACTTGGGTCAGAATCAAGTGAAATAGAAATAATTACAAAGGAATGAGGGCAGGTTTGCAAGGAGAGGACAAGGGAACTAGGGACTAGGGATAGAGGCCTACAACAAATTCTGATCTCTGATCCTGAAAATTGAGAATTCAAATCCCAATGTTATTTCCACAGTGTAATCCTCTATGGGGCCTATGTTCACTTTGGCTTCTCTCTTCCTTTTTAAATATTTAAAGAAGTTCTTGCTGCCTCTTTTTGCTCTAAAATATTTGTTTTGTGTCTTCCCATTCTGGCTTTGCACTACTTTTCTAAGAAAGTTGTTTCCTTTTCCCTTAGGGAATATCTAACTTTACCTACTGGAGTTTTCTGTTGCTATTCACAGAGGCCTCTCTATTCATTAAGGCCTCTCTACTTTCTGAGCATGGCTGGCTTGTCTCATGTTCCCTGATCCATACTCTTGCCCTAACACTTCTCAGCAGTTTCTGAACAAGGGTTTACTTTAAAGTCTATTGGTGCTTCCACAGCTGACACTGTCTCTCTGTGGACTTAAAATGTAGACTTCATCACTTTCCTCATATCCCCTCCCCCCACCTTATCGGCTCCCAATGCTGACCTCTCAACTACCTACCCCCAGCCCCATCCCCCTCCCATTTACCTCTTCACCCCTCAGCCCACAAGCCTCATTCCTGATGAAGGGATTATGCCCGAAACATCGATTCTCCTGCTCCTCGGATGCTGCCTGATCGGCTGTGCTTTTCCAGCACCACACTCTTGACACTGTCTCTTTGTCAGCAATTGTGCTTCAGCTGCTGACAGCTGTCTGTTCTTAAAACAGTAATGCTATTAAAGTAGTAAACTCACCTGGTTCAAATGTTTTCTTTGCATATGGGACTTCTGCATTTTTTCTCCTCATGGTGGCTTTCAGATCCATGCAAATATAACCAGGTGATATTTTCCCAGAATTGATCAATGTTTTCTATGTCATTAGCAATGTCAGCTAATTGCTGTCTGAGTCCCGATCTGCGTCTGTGAACATATAGTGACGGGAGCAGGTCACTTTAACCATCTACTGAAGCACTTAAGAAAAAACTTGAGAAATACACGAGGGTGAAATGAGTAGAAGGGTATGCTAATAGGGTTAGATCAGGGCTTTCTAAAATTGGGGGCATGTCAGGATTCCAAGCAGGGTCATCAGCTGAAATTTTGGATTTGTGAGGTCTGATGCAGTAATGGCTGACCCTCTTCCCCCTACTCTCTTATGACTTCTTCCCGCTCTTCAAAATCACTTGCCGAAGCGTTGTGACAATTTCCGTGCTTTGAAATGAAGTCCTGATGTGGAGGTGTCAGTGTTGGACTGGAGTGGACAAAGTTAAAAATCACATGACACCAGATTATAGCCCAACAGGTTTAGTTAGAAGTACAAGCTGTTCCTTCTAGCTCCTGACGAAGGAACAATGCTCTGAAAGTTTGCACTTCCAAATAAATCTGTTGGCCTATAACCTAATGTTGTGTGATTTTTAACCTTGAAATGAGGTCACAGCGGGGGAAAAAAATTAGGAAGCACTAAGTAAATTGATGAGAAGCACTAAATAAAGTGATGAGCACAATCACCAGTAGGAACCTGTTGGGCCAAATGGCCTGTTTCTATGTAATTCATAAAGAAAGACTTGAATCAATGATGAAATGACAAACCTCAAGACAGTTGGGACTTCAACCTAGACCTTGTGTTTGAGAGGAATGGACACTGCCACAGCATCACGAGAGCCTTGACTAGCATTGACCTCATTGGTCAAAATAGGTTGACACAAAAGAAATGCAGTAATAACTTGGTCAAGGCACAGGAATATCCCTGAGCACAAGCCACTAACTTGTAAAAGTAAAAGAAAACCCTAGATTTAAAAACTGTACTAACCAAAGAAGTTGAAACTAAATATAATTTATCATTAGCATTTTATAAAAAGTGCAACACTGATGACTTATCATCCTTTAGAGAAAGCCAGCAACACAGGTAGGTGTATAATAGAGGTCAAATATTTTCAGTTTGTCAGTGCTTTCTCTGTCACATGTGACAAAACCAGAATCAATTTAAAATCCCACAAACAGCTGCCAGTCCAGGTACAGCCTGTTTAACCACTTCAGAGATAAGATGTAGTTTGACTGCCAAGTCCATCTGTTTCTTCCCCCACTGTCCTTGCGCAGTGTGTCTAGGAAGATCCCAGTGGTGTTGTAACAGATTCTGGAAGTGTCAGGAGGGGCTGTCTTCAGTGTTGTGCATACCTCGCATTCACTTTTGCGATGGCCTCTTGAGCTACAGCAGTTGCATTGATTAATCCTGATTGCTTCAACGGTCCTCTGAATTCTGCATGAACTTGTGCCTCATTGGAACTGACAGCCCAGATTACGTATGTAATCATCGGGTAAGTTTAGGGATTTCAACGGCAATCTCTTTCCTTTGAAAAAAAGCAAAGGTTTTACTGACCTTTTCAGGCTGTAATTCTTTGATTTTTTTTATCTCAAGCTTATTGCCATTTATAATATTTATTGCTGGTGAGAGTCCCTGTGGATGGGGGATGCTTTAAGATCTGGTTGGCAGAAGTGCAAATGAGGTAGTTTTACCTTCCTTTCTGTTCCACACAGAGTCTCGCTTGCTTTGCAGGAGAAATAAAACACTGGCGATCCAAGTCTTCACAAAAGAAATCAAACATTGTTGATCTGTTCGAAATTCTAGGTCTTTCCATCACACAGTATGATGAATTACATTACACCGATCACAACACAGTGAATTTTCCTATTGTATTCTGTTGAAAGTAACTGAGTCTAGGATTAAGTTCACACACTATCCTTTACACCTCTGGGACCTGGTTTGGAAATCAGCCCAGCGCGATAGATGAAGCATCCACTGTCAGTCAGAAGTGAAGCTCAACATAAAATAAGCTTGGAGCAGCATTAACAGGGTTACAAATGGACAGTCACCCAAGCAAAAAAATATTTTAAAATGGCCCATTTTCTGTTTTTTTTTGTTTTTAACACCTTTTGTCTCCTAAAGGGAAAATGTTGTTCAGGAGCCAGAAGGAAAACCAATGTGAAAAAACAGTAATATTTAGAAATGAACATATTGGTTATATTGGAACGCTACTCTGAGATTTATAAGACAAGTCAGACCAGTATTCGTCATTCAAAAGTTTTACTGGTTTTTCCTTCTGTGTCAGAATTGTAACTCACAGTGAAAGGCCGAGAAGCTTGCGTTAAAGCTTGTTGTTATTTTTCTTATTTTTAGGACAGAAAACGGCTATCAAATCTGGTGTTTTTGCTTTATTCACTGGTTTTATCACTGTATACCTAACCATTCATCTCTCCATTTCCACCCACTTCTCCTTGTCAAAGAAACTGGCAGTCAATTCATAAATAGGACAAATTCCTCTCTAATAACACAAAGGAAAGCCGTGGAGGTCCAACTTGACTTCTCAAGAGTCGTTTCTTCCTTCTCTTTTAATAATGCGGCCTTTCAAAAATGTAACTGATGCCTGTTTGGAAAGACCGTTCTTCATTATTGTAAGCGGAAAAATGCTTACATGAAGTAAGCCCTGATTATAATCCCTCGAATCCTATCACCTTTAGTTGAAAACTGTCTTGAATACGAAACTCATGTTTTAATCTGTTCATCGCCAGTTCTGTTGACTTGTTGGAGTGTCAACCTGACACACTGTACACAAGATGGAGCTGGAGGTTTACGAAGATGACACCAGAGAACAGAATTCACTTCATGTTCCTTGAATGCATCGGTATGCGTCTTTGTGTGAGTCTTGTCACCATTTTAACACAGAGGGATCACTGGAAAAGAGAAATATTTCCTGTAGCACTGCTGTCGCCTGTTCAAAATTCTGGAAATCCTATCCTCGCTGCATTATGTTTTTTTCCACAACCAAAATTCAGGAAAGAAGCTCACAACCACTTTGTCCAGGACAATTTTTTTTATTCATTCACAGGATTAGGGCATCATGAGCCAAGACAGCATTTATTATCCATCCCTAATTGCCCAGAGGGTAATTAAGAATCAACCACATTGCTGTTGGTCTAGAGTCACATGTAGGCCAGACCAGGTAAGGATAGCAGTTTCCTTCCCTAAGGGACATTAGTGAACCAGATGGATTTTTCCAACAATCGATTCACGGTTACCATTAGACTCTTATTTTCATATTCTACTGAGTTCAAATTACACCATCTGCCATGGCAGGATTTGAACCTGCATCCCCAGAACATTGAGTTTCTTGATTAACAGTCCAGCAATAATACCATTAGACTAGTGCTTCCCTATTGGGATGGGGAAATTCAGCCCCTTGTGCCCGCCCCACCATTTGTAAGGTCATGATCAACCTGATTGTGGCCTCAACTCCACATTCCTGCCTACCCGCCAAACGTTTTAACTTATATTTAGAAAAATTATCTTTCATCCAGACTGCTGCTGTGTGTGTGGTTGGGAGGGAAAGGGTGAGGTTCCCTCTACAAGGTGAACTGTGACGTTCCTGCACCCAAGCAGTTTGGGTGTGCCTCTACACAGACCTGGAGCACTGACAATACTTCCCACAAGGAGGTAGTGAAACTGTGTAATTCCATCTGCCTCCATTCATTTGTTTGAAACAACAGTCTAGTTCGGCTTCACACCACTCCCCAACAACTACATCTACTGCTAATGCTGATTAACAGCACTGTCAACATGTTACATGGAAATTCCCTGCCACCCATCCTTCTTATTGGCACTAATGTAATAGACTCACATAAATAATCTGGTCACCCTGTTATAGGAAGGGTACTATGAAACTGGAGAGGATTCAGAAGAGATTTACCAAGATGTTGTAGGGAATGGAGGATTTGAGTTATAGGGAGTTGCTGGGCAGTATGGGACCCTTTTTTTACTGGAACATTGGAGGTTGAGGTGTGACTTTATAGAGATTTATAAAATCATAAGGGGTATAGATAAGGTGAACGGCAGGTATCTTTTCCCTTGGGTGGGGGATTTCAAAACTAAGGGGCATATTTGTAAGATGAGAGGAGAAAGATTTTAAAAAGTCATGAGGAACAATATTTTTACATAGAGTAAGTGTGTAGAGGAAGTGATGGATGTCAGTACAGTTACAACATTTAAAAGACACTTATATAAGTAGACGAAGGGATGTTTGAAGGGATATGGGCCTGGAGCATACAGATAGGACTAGTTTAGTTAGGGATTATGATCGGCATGGATTAGTTGAATGGAAGAGCCTATTTCCCTGCTATGTGACTCTATAACTCTATGACTATGACTTAAAAGAGATAAAGTTTAGAACTGACATTAGGAAAGAAATGTGGAATAGAAATAAATGATTGCTGTTCAAAGGAGATGGAACAGATTCAGTGGGCTGAATAACTTTGTTTGGTGCTGTAATGTTTGATGATTCTGATCTCTGATTCTGACAGCAGGAACAAAAATACTTCCATTTTAAGAAACACCTTTAAAGTTGTAAAACATTCAGAGCTCTTTGGAGTTTTACCAAACAAACTTTGATGCTAAGTCACTTAAGAAGGCTTTATGTTCAAATAGCTGGGTATGTTTGAAGAGAAAGGCTTTAATGAGCATCTTAAAGAATGAAGGAGATTTAGGAAGGTCATTCCAAATGTGAGTACCATCTGTGAGATATACTGCAGAAATTCATCAAGAATCCTTGAATATCACCTTACAAACCTACCATCCAGAGGGAGGAGTACAGCAGATACATCGGAGCACCACCACCTGCAGGTTCCCTTCCTGGCCTACTTGGTAATTTGGTTGGACCATGGCTGATTGGGTTGTAGCCTCAACTCTTCCTTCTCTCGCTATCCTGACATGGAAATATATCGCTGCTCCTTCCACGTCACTGGCTCAAAATCTTGAAATTCCACAGAAAATCGAAGGCAGCTCACTGCCACTTCCTGAAGGGTAACTGGGGATGGACAACAAATGCTGGCCCAGTCAGCAAGATCCACATTCTAAGAGCAAATTAAACAAAAAAAAATGACAAAGGTGGCTTAAGACACAGCCAATAGCTGAACTGTGAAAATCAGAGTACAGAGGTAACCAGGGTTGGCGGATCATAAAAACCTTGGATCAATGTAAATCATTGAGCATAGGGTTGTTCAATGGGACTTTGTAATGAACAGCAGAGTTTTAGTTGTGTTCAGTTTTTACAGTGGATGCAGGGTGGGAGGCCAGCTGGGAGAGTGTTGGTATAGGAGAAAATACTAAACAGAGCTCAAAGAGTAACCTGCCGGAAGAGAAGCCAAATAGAAGTGTTTGGTTACAGCTAGTTAAGCTCAATATACCATATTATAGACAGGATTTTACCTGGTGTCTAAGCTGTCTGTAAGAAATGGCAGAGAAAGAAGCAAAAAGTAACTTGTCAACAGAAATACTTTCCGCACAAGCAAGCACAATAAGGCAAAATAGCGAATCACGTCCAGCATTCTGAGGGTTAAATAAATCAAGGTTTCACACAGATTAAGCAGCCATCAACTAATTGGACAATAAGGGATGAAAAAGTGTGCATTTATCACAGGTTTCAGCACACTGAGGGGCATTGTTTTATGTTAAAATGGGCTCTGGCGTGCTGTAACTGAGGTAAATACACACCTTTCGATGTTTTATTGCCACTTTGGATATATGCATTGTTTCATTTTCTTTAATGTATTTTTAAAAATTTATTTTCAGTGCCCCTGTCATTCTTTTGGTTTCACAGCAGCAGTTTAATGGCGAGGGCTGGAAGGAAATTCTGTGCACACTGTGGGTTCTCACAACTCTCATTCGTTTTCAATTAAGCATTTATTTTCGTGTCCTTGGCCATAATCAAATGTGACTTTTAAAATTGGGTTTAAGTAAAAACAATTAAAGTTGTACATATCAAACCACCCACCAGTGGCTACAGTGCATCTCCTTTCTCACATTGTAGGTGATGGTAATATTTCTGCTCTCACAACTTAGACAGCATCTACATTCATCTTTGTGTTCTTACCTATCCCACTGCCACCTTGCTTAACTGGGCCCTCAGAAGTTTCAAGATGGATGTCTCACCTTTGGGGGGTTTGCCACCCTGAAGCTATCCAGCAATGGGAATATTACCCGAAGTGATGGACACTGCCAGCAGTATAATGGAGCTGAGGAGTGGAATCATTGCACTTGGCAGCCTGGACTTCCACGTTTGGCTTTTTGCCAGTCAATTATCTGAGTCGAACCAGATGCAGTGGGAATATTTGAAAAAAACAATAATTATTAAAGAAATCAAACGAAGTGGAGAAATGTTGTAAATATGTTGAAGTTGAAGGTCAGCAATGATCTAAACGAATGGCAAAATGAGTTTAATGAGTCAAATGCCCCATTCCCACTGCTCTTTTCTGTGAGTCTATTGTTATGATCCCAGGCTATAATTACCAGACTCGTCCGATCCCTGACAAGAGTCTGAATTGATAGATCATCTTTTGACTTGTTTTGGTTTTAACAAATTGTTCTCTTGCTGAAATAGAGGTGTGCAATCTTGCAAATTTTGTTATAATGGTGAAAAAGAAATGTATTAATAAAAGAAACCAAGATAAAATATAAATAAACCAAATCATCCACTTATAATGCAAATTCAAGTTTAAACACACAGGAATGATATAATCCTATCAATGCCAAAGCACTTGTTTATAAATTGAAAAGAAACAGACCAGCTTTTGACCCAAAATATAGCCCTGATAATGTAATCAAAACATTCCTCATGCAATCTTCATTCCACAGTCCCATAATCAAATATCTCAGTAAGTTTAAGTTAAGAATCAAAGAATCCCTACAGTGTGGAAGCAGTCATTTGTCCCATTGAGTCCACACTGACCCTCCAAAAAGCATCCCACCCAGACCCACCCCATTCTGTAATCTTGCATTTCCCATGGTTAATCCACCTAGTTTACACATCCCCTGGACACTGTGGATAATTCAGCATTGCCAAGGTAAGGTCCTGGGGAGTGTTGCTGAACAAAGAGACCTTGGAGTGCAGTTTCATAGCTCCTTGAAAGTGGAGTCGCAGGTAGATAGGATAGTGAAGAAGGCATTGGGTATGCTTTCCTTTATTGGTCAGAGTATTGAGTACAGGAGTTGGGAGATCATGTTGTGGCTGTACAGGACATTGGTTAGACCACTGTTGGAATATTGCGTGCAATTCTGGTCTCCTTCCTATTGGAAAAATGCTGTGAAACTTGAAAGGGTTCAGAAAAGATTTACAAGGATGTTGCCAGGGTTGGAGGATTTGAGCCAAAGGGAGAGGCTGAACAGGCTGGGGCTGTTTTCCCTGTAGCATCGGAAGCTGAGGGGAGACCTTATAGAGGTTTACAATATTATGAGGGGCATGGATAGAGTAAATAGACAAAGTATTTTCCCTGGGGTCGGGAAGTTCAGAACTAAAGGGTGAGAGGGTAAAGATATAAAAGAGACCTAACGGGCAACTTTTTCACACAGAGGGTGGTACGGGTATGGAATGAGCTGCCAGAGGAAGTGTTGGAGGCTGGTACAATTGCAACATTTAAGAGGCATTTGGATGGGTATATGAATAGGAAGTGTTTGGAGGGATATGGGTCAGGTGTTGGCAGGTGGGACTAGATTGGGTTGGGATATCTGGTTAGCATGGACAGGTTGGACCAAAGGGTCTATTTCCATGCCGTATATCTCTATGACTCTATAACGCACACATCTCAGGGAGGAAACCAGAGCACCGAAGGAAACCCACACTGACATGGACAGAATGCTCCACACCGACAGTCACCTGTGGGTGGAATCGAACCTGGCACCCTGGCCCTTTGAGGCAGCAATGCTAAGCACTGAGCCACCATACCAACCCCACTGAGCCACTGTGTTGTTCCTCCCATCCTTCCTCCACTGAGCCATCATGCCATTAAAGACTAGAATTACAGTTAGATTTATTTTGAAGCTATCACACACGGGCTTAAGTGTAATCAGCTTTAAGTAAACTCTTCAGTGTTTTATTCCAACACTTCTGTTCTAGACTCCCTACTATAGTGAAAGAGGTCATTCAGCCCATCAAGTCCACTGGATATCGCAAAGATAATCAAGTTGACTATATATCCTTCCCTTTTAAACAGCACAGATCTATACAGCTATCCTTTTTCAAGGACTTCCACCAGGACTGCTCTGCTCAAATTCTAAGACTGCACTGATCTAGGTGATCAACTCAGACTAGGCTGGAATGGTCTGATGGTATGGACTTCTCTGCTGATTTGGGAGAGACAGCAGAGGAGAAGTGAATGTCCTGCCTCTGCACCACCCCAAACCCCAGGTCCCTGCCCACATGCCAATTTTCTCTTCTCTCTTATCTGTCATGGGCAAATGCTAGGAAGTGCACCTGTCAGCTCCTGACTGGCAGTGCTTGTATGATTTACTCATCCATTTGAAGGTATACCAGCGCCATCAATTCCAGATCATTCCAGGAGAGCCGAGTTGTTCTGGGCACAGCAAGTGTTAGACTGGGGCTTTAATTAGATGAAAGGGACATTGTAGGAGGTTTTTGAGAAGAGTTGTAGCTCAAGTTGATGATAAGTATGTAAATTTAATCACTTAGCTTGAAGGTTTTTTTTCAGACGTTTCATCACCATGACTAGGTAACATCATCAGTGAGAGTCTCAGGTGAGCGCTGGTGGTATGTTCCACCTCTCTATTTATACGTCTTGGTTTCTTAAGGTGGGTAATACCATTTCTGGTTCTTTTTTTCAAGGGAAGGTAGATAGGATCTAAATCAATGCATTTACGATGGAGTTCTGGTTAGAATGCCATGCCTCTAAGAATTCTTGTGCATGTCTTTGTTTCGCCTGTCCCAGGATGTGTGTGTTGTCCCAGTCAAAGTGGTGTCCTTCTTTGTCTGTATGTATAGAAACTCGTGATAGTGGGTCATGTCTTTTGGAGGCCAGTTGGTGGTCATTGTAGGAGATAGTGGTAGATAATTAATGAAGTGAATCTGATAAGATGCAATGAGACAACATCTCAAAATGAAACCCTCCGTAAAACATAACAAATCTGACAAAAAAATGAATTTTAGACCACCACTTCTGACATAGATTCTAGCAGATAAATAAGATCATTTGTGCAAAGGTCCACTAATTGTGTGCATCTTATTTTGCAACATATTCTATGCAATCTGATCCAGGGCATCAATACATGCATTTTGTAACTTTACTTGTCATTTCAGTTATCCAGTTATTTCACCTACCCTTGTGCGATGTTCCAAAGGTGGTGAATCAATGGTGGATCAAACTTGACTCCTCTACTTTATTTAACATTCAAAGTATAGCATCCCTGTGGGGCATAACATGAAGGCCTTATTTCTCACCCTTGGCTTTTGATGAATCCTTAGTTTTGCTACATAATCATGTTAATTAGGGAATGCACAATTCACCATTCCCATGCCATAACCTGTTGGCTCTCCTACACTTAGATATCCACAAATAGGACTTTATTGTTAATACTTAACATATTTTAATGTAGTTATGATTTTGAATCTTGAGGACCTGCTTTTTCTTCCTAAGTACTGGGTTTATGGGAAAACAAATTAAATTGCTAGATTTAAATATGTGGAATTGATCTTCAACATGTGACAATATGGAAATAAATAGATAAGGGAAGTGTTCAGAGTAGTTAATGAAAATTGAGAGTCAATTTGTTAGGTTGTGACAGGCAAGTGATTCTTATTTGATTTGGGATGACATCTACAAAATCATTAAACCTAATGTTTCTTGGGAACATTTCTTTCGGATTAAAGACAAATGGAATTTTAGCCATTACCTCAAGAGGGTTAGTATTCAAACAGAGTAAATAATGTTTCAAAGAGAGTAAGTAATACAAAACCTTAATAAAACTCTCATCTATTGCAGTCAGTTTTAAGGAAAAAACATCTATTGAAAATTTTCAGTGAAATCACAGACACAAAATTAGCAATTTGCAAACTTTTGAAGACAAGTAACACTGTACAGTCAAGAAGAATGGCAACTTTTGTGTGCAATGGGCTGCTGTATCTTCGTAACATTCAGAGGTAGGTTTTTTTGGATTGAGTTGGGTATCAAAAGCCATTTACCAGTCACAGTCCGTATTGAAGAGCTGTATAAAGCAGAATTGTTTCAAACAGCTTCAGCACTGCAGGTTACTTAAGACCAGAAATGCCAACCAAACCCCTCTTCCCTAAAAAAAAGCTGTGATTTGTGCTTGCAAAAGTGTTTGAAACAGAGCGAAAAGACCATTCAGCCCCTAGAACCTATTCCAACATTCAATTAAATCATTACTGATCTGTTCCACATCTAACATTGTCTTTCTTTATTCCAACTCCCTTGATATCCTTAACTAACAAAAGTCCATTGATCTTAGTCTTAATTCAGTTGGGATTGAGAGTTCCAGAACTTCCATCTTTTGAGTGCAAAACTGCCTCCTAATTCATTAGATTAGATTAGATTAGATTCCCTACAGTGTGGAAACAGGCCCTTTGGCCCAACCAGTCCACACCGACCCTCTGAAGAGTAACCCACCCAGACCCACTTTCCTCTGACTTACGCACCTAACACTATGGACAATTTAGCATGACCAATTTAGCATGACCTGCACATTTTTGGACTGTGGGAAGAAACCGGAACACTCGGAGGAAGCCCACGCAGACACGGGGAGAATGTGCAAACTCCGCACAGACAGTCGCCCGCGGCTGGAATCGAACCTGAAAATTATGCTCTGAAGAATTTTATAGCAGAGGAAATTGTTTCCTCGTACCTTATTCATGTTAATGTTCTCAGTTCAATTTCTTCTCAAGCTTTGAAATTTTAAAAAAAATATAAGTAAAGCTCATGTAACTTGATTTCATAACTTAAATTGCTATAACTTTGAGAAATATGCACTGAAAATTTTCAAGATTTTTTTCCCTTAAAGCTGACTGCAATAGATGAGAGTTTTACCGAGGTTTTGTGTGACGGAAACAGTATTTACTCCCTTTGAATACCAACCCTCTTGAGGTAATGACTGAAATTCCATTTGTCTTCTTGTGTCAGTGACATAGATTTTAGTCATTTGTGCAAAGGGGTGTCTGAGCCCTTTTGAGGGTGTGCCCAATAAGGAGAGAATCACACTCAGTTATAGTACCCAGACAATTAAGTAGACTGCTGAACGTGATCTCAACTTGAAGAAGGACCACCTTAATGAAGTACAGCAAAGACTGGTCACTGCTCATTCCCTGATATCACAATCACAATTCAGGGGAGAGAAGGGGGAATAAAACAAGCAAGTCCACTTTAATTCGGTCAAATGTTCAAGAATATGGAGTGTCACGATGGCTTAGTGGTTAGTACTACTGTCTCACAGCACCAGGGGACCTGCGTTTAATTCCCCAGCCTCAGGTGACAGCTTGTTTGGAGTTTGCACATTCTCCTCATGTCTGCCTCCTCCTGGTTTCCTCCCACAATCCAAAGATGTGCAGGTTAGGTGGATTGGCCATGCTAAATTGCCCCTAAGTGTCTGGGGATATGCAGGCCAGGTGGATTAGCCATGGGAATTGCAAGGTTACAGGGATAGGGGGATGGGTCTGAGTTGGACGCTCTTTGGAAGGTTGGTGTGGGCTGAATGGCCTACATCCACACTGTAGGGATTCTATGAGAACATAGATTTGACTCTCTGATGCATGGATTAGGATTTCTATTCCACATGGAGGAGTGGCAGCTGGTTTTCGCTCAATCAGGGTATGCATTTATAAAAAAATTAACACAAAAGGAATGACAATTATAAATAATTTTGTGAGGAGCAAAATTGGCTGCAATTTTCATATAAAGTGCAAACAAGTAACGCCTTGCAGTAGCATTGTTTGTATATCACAGCACCACAGATTATTCATTTTCCAATTACCGGCTGTATAAAATAAGATGGTAATATTTCTGCAGGTGCTTCATGAGGTACGACATATTTGCAACTTGACCTCAAGCGTGACCAAATTGCTCAACTGTTTGTCGCAAAGCAAACACAGGCAAGGTCAACACTGCACAGAAGGAATTGATTTAGGAGACTTTAAATGAGTTGTCCAAACACCAGGATAAGATGGGTAGTGCCCTCTGTGCCCTACTTACACGGAATCACTTACATCTTCAGATGACACATGAAAAAATCTCTGAATTAAATAGAGTGTCGGTGTGCATCACTCCAGTGAAACTTGGCAGTGGTTCCTGTATAATCCATGCCCTCAGGACTTTTTATTTAGATTAATGCTACAGGCAAATGATTTGCTGCATCAAAACATTTGTGTTTCAATCATAATTGTAGTTCGATTCAGAGGCAATCCTTCCTACCAAAGCTGCATGGTATCCATTTAAAAAAAAAACTACCATCCATTTGGCTTGCACTTTAAAATTGGGAGAAATGGTTGGATCCATTTTGACCAGCGAACTGGAATTTAATCAGACTGCACAAGATGTTCTTGTACTGAGCACCAGGTGAAAAAAAATCAATCCTGTTCTCAAACCCAGAGACCGAGGTATGCATGTGATTCCATTTGATCGAATGGGGGCAGCTGTACTTGCTTTGAGCAATGCATTTAAAAATATCTAGATCAATTTATTTAGTGCACCATTGACCTTCACCCAGCTTATACTTAGCTAGTGGAAAATGGTTAGATCAAGCTGTTAGATCAAAGTTGAATCAAACTGAAAAGAGCCAGGAAAATGATGGGCTCCAATCACTTGAGTCACATGCACCCAGTTGCATCCAAATGAAGTGAAAACAAGATTTGTGCACTGTTAAAGTCAATGATTTTTGATGGTTTGATGCATAATTAAGTGATTAGTTAATGTGAGAAAATAAAATGCTTTTACGATCTTCTGATGTGCCACTTTCAATGTGCCACTGATGCATTTCCTCTCTAACCCTCGTCAATCTCAGTTTTGTTCAGGCTGTTTGATGTTCTGGACTGTTGTTTTGGCATTCAATTGTGGATCCGAGCCTGATTCAAGGTTGTAACCACTGATACAAGCAAACAGCTCCAAAATATGTGACGTAGCTATGTACATTCAGCAAGTGAGAGACATCATGTAGGACTACTGGTCAACAGGTTTATCTGAAATCACAAGCTTTCGGAGCACTGCTCCTTCATCAGGCTTGTGATTTCAAATAAATCTGTTAGACTATAACCTGGTGTCATGTGACTTCTGACTTTGTCCACCCCAGTGTAACATTGGCCCCTCTAGATTATATTTAAATGAAAACATAGACATATCATAAAACATAGCCTGCACTTCACCATGGGGTCAACTTGTTGTTACCATCCTCTCTAAGTTTAAGGATCTGCAGAACCTGCTTTGTCTAAGAAGGTAGAGCAAAAGTATTGACCAAGCGAACAAGAAATAGCTCTTGTATTGATCAAAATGTACTTATTGCATGTTAGCTACTAGTTACAGTTACATTGATTGAATTGACATTGGGACGGAGATCATTAAAGGGAACAGAATGCTAAGTCTTACTCCTTCACAAGGATTTATGACATTATACTGAATGGTGCTTATGGCACACCTTTGATTTTAACCCTTTCAAACCCCTAATACAGCAAGCCACACTTACATGTCACATTATAGCGAGATTAAAGCATACATCTAAATTGCAAACAAAAAGTACTTCTTTGATGAACAAGTTTGAAGGGTTCAGCTATTTTATAGTGGAATGCTTGGCTAACACCAACAAATTATCCATGTAATACCTACTGGAATTATAATATTTACATGGTAGGTTCAATTTAAAATGAGGCTTGATAGAATTAAAAATGTAGAAATCATAAGAAAATGAATGATGCTAAATAATAAGTAGAGTTGTTGTCTGAAAGAGTGAAGAATTTTAGAATTTATTTGTATCTCAGACCTAATCAAAAGTCATTTTGACTTTACAACACTATTCTCCCTATGGATCTATGTCTGTATAAATACTCCACTAAAGCTACTTCATCTAACCATACCAACACATTCTCTATTCCTTTACCCGTCATGTACTTATCGAATTTCCCCATTAGTAAATCCAAACTTTTCAAGTGTGGAGAAAAATACCTTGAAAATCTCAGACGGGATAAAGAACAAAGTGAAAGAGCATGGTCTTCTGCTGCAAGGTCATACCACATTTGTGGTAAAGTCCCTTCTTGAAATAACTCCAAGTAGGCAGGTATCCCATTACCAAGATACCTTTTATTTAGACAATTACAATACATGGACTGACTAGCTTGCTCAGATCCAGTCCATAGAAGAAGGAGACTCTCTGAGACACCTATTTATTTATTAATGAGTTTATTTTTTCTTTCTTCTTCTTTCCATTTTTTTCTCTCTCTTCCCCCACACTACCGCCTAACCGCTTGTTTTTACCCAGCACCCATGTTGTGTGTGTGCAAGTGTCGGACACAGTGAAGAAAAACAAGTATCTAAATCTCTACTTATATTCCACCTCCAGGAAGAAAGGAAACACCTGAGTGGCCAGTGGCAAGCAGTGTCCTTCTCGACAGAGTGCGAGATACCTATTTTTTTTCTCTTCTTTTTCAGAGCCATCTCTCAGAGTGAACAGAACCTCTGACACTCCTGTTTGTTTTATTTTATTTTTCCACACTACCACCTAACTGCAGTAGAGCTTATTTTTTCCCCAGCACCCATGTTGTGTGTGTGCGCAGGTGTGAGACACAGTGAGAGACACAAGGTGCACGAATCTTTATTCAATTTCCACCACCAGGAAGAAAGGAAACACCCAAGTTGCCAGTAACAAGCAGTGCTCTTCTTAACAGAGGACGAGACACCTATTTATATATTTTTAACCCCCACATTACCACCTAACTGCGGTACTGCTTATTTTTTATCCCCCAGCACCCATGTTGTGTGTGTGCAGGAGTGAGACACAGTGAAAGACACAAGGTGCACAAATCTTTATTCAAAATTTCCACCACCAGGAAGAAAGGAAATGCCCAAGTGGCCAGTGACAAGCAGTGCCCTTCTCAACAGAGGACAAGACAACTATTTATATCTGTCAGCCAGGGCTCCCTGATTGGCCCAGGTTAACAATACCAATCAGGTATCTCATACTCGTTGGGTTCCACCTCCCTCGTTCTAACCACTACAGGATTTTTAGTCATTCAAGGGTTGTGACCTTTGCTGGTATTTAATGCTCTTCTGTAATTACTCTGAAGAAGATGGTGATATGCTGCCTTCTTGAATTGCTATCTTCCATGAAGTGAAGGTGCTCCTATTATGCTATTAGGGATTTTTATCCAGTATGACAATGAGGGAATGCAATGTATTTTAAAATAGTTTGACAAGTCGGATTGGGCAATTTAAATACTTTTGATATGCTCATAACATGTGCTAAATTATATTTTTGATTTTGCTTTTGTTCCAGAACTAAATATTCTTATATTCTATAATCCGACTGATAATACTGACACATTGGTGATTGATGTAATAGCTTGGAGCTTCTCCAATGGAAAACCTGATGTCAGGTTTAGGAAATTGCTTGAAGATGTTAAAGGTTGAAATGAAATTCAATGAAGACAAGTGTGCACTTGGAATACTATTCATAGTGATATCATCACGAGAACAAGCATAACGATTGACAATAGAACAAGCTTCCAACAAAATCATGCAAGACAAGATGTCCATTCAGCCCATCACACCTGTGCATTTGCTGCATGGTTATGCTTTTTTTTCCTTTTCAGATATTTATCTAATACCCTAAGACACATGGACTTAGAAATGTGTAAAAGATTAGCATGAAAATATCGGCGAACAATTGCCTGCGTGGGCGCAGGTTACTTATGTTATTTAAAATGTACTACAAACTAAACCACAGAAAACTCTATCAGTTCTGACTGTGCCAGAAAATTGTGTGTGATCTTTTCATGTTACAAGGAAAGGACTACTCAACTCAACACTTTGAAGAAAAACGTTTTTGAAGAGTTTTACATAGATATAAGATACTTGTTGGGCCGAAGACCCTGTTTCCACAGTGTAGGGGTTGTATTCTAGAATATTGATATAAGCCATACTGGCCAGTACAGAAGGAGTTTACTTAGTTTTTGAGGGATTGGGATTTCATTCACATAATCGCAAGTTAACATAATCCACTGTTGCATACTGTGATGAAGCCATTCCTTTAACGAGGTTATGCAGTCCTTGTTTTTTTTTCCGGGGAGGTCGTAAACAAAACAGACTCTGAAAAGTCTGGAGTTGAAGGGTTTTAGGGCCAATTTTATAATAGCTAACAGATACTGCCTTAGGCAGAAAGCTTTCAAGTTTAAAAATGAACACTTGTCAATGAAAGGGCAGTAGCCAGTTCTCCCAGCTCAGCTTTTCTCTGGTGGTTTGGTTTTTAGCAGTAGTGTGGAAAAAGCTACTGGACCCAAAGAAGCAGTTCTAGGCTGGTACTCTGTCTCCAACTTTGTTCCTGTAAAAACATGTGCCAAGGGGTGTTTATGGGGATTGTTGTAAGTATTTGGACCAGCATCATTAGGTTGGGATAGTCTGTTGGGTTTTCGGAGAGGATAAGTTATTTGGTATTCTATTTTCTGTTGTTTGTGTTTCATTCAGTAATCTTGTAAATACATTTTGTTTTGTTTAAAACTAAGTTGTTTGACCAGCTGATTCTCTCCTGGAATATCTGTATTACACCTGCTTAAAACAATTAGCAAATTTATGGTCTGGGCTACTTTCTTGAAATATTTTGAGGGGATCTGGACTGGTCCATAATAATACACATATGGAAGGGTCTGTACCAGTTGTAAGGAATTTGATCATAAGCAGAGGTCAATATTTAGGACATTGTCCTTAATGTTCAGCACAACATTGTGTTAACACAAGGACTTTATGAACTTAAGATGTCTACCTTAAGTGTATGCCTCATTGTGCAGATAACATGATTACAGCAGACATGGACAGACATTTCAACATAATTGCTTTTCAATCCTAAATTCCCTGCTTGTTTTTTCAAACAGCTAATGAAAACAGAAGACGTGTATTATGAGGTACATGCTTAGTTACCTGGATTTACAATTATATACAGATAACGTTCTCACTCTTTATCAACTGTTATTCTACCTCGTCCCAGTTTTGTTCATTTCTTTACACACACGGTGTTCATGTTCATGTTTGTATCTTGTGATAGTGCACGCAGTGTGGAGTTTGTCTGATTTTTCTGAACCTTTTTCATTTTCTTGGAATAATAGTCTGTCTGATTTGCTATCAACATTTTCTCAGCTGACTCTGCTGACTTAAGCTATTGCCTTCGACACTTCTTTCTTTAGTTACATTAACTCTGTCTGACAAGGCAGTCTTTTTGTTTTGTGGTTTCAACATCAAGATTCTGTTGTGCTCCTGCAGTCGGACCTTTCCTGTCTGTCTGGCAATACATGTTCGCTTGATGTTTCCGTTCTGCTGTCTTCATCACATCAGTTACAATTCATTTTTCTGATTGAGATTTGAGATTCACAACCTGCTCTAAGATGTAATTTGAATTAATCAAATCTTCATCTGGCATTTCTCTCATTCTCAAATCAAACCACTCTTGATTCATCTGAATTTTTGGTTGATATCTTTGTGGCGATCAACTTTATAGGTTTGTTTGTCTGTTTCCTAGTTAAAGAATTACATGAAGAATGGTTTGACCTTTTTGCAGTTAAAATGCTGTTTTTCCATGCTGGACATGCATTCTGTTGTTTTCTGTGATGGCATTGACAATATTTGCAATTTCTCCTTGCAACCTGACTTTTCTGTTGGCTATTTTGTGGATACATGTGGCTTTTCTCCACATTACTGCACACATAAGGTGTAGGACAATCAATGTTTCGGGCATGAGCCCTTCTTCAGGAATGAGGAGAGTGTGCCAAGCAGGCTAAGATAAAAGGTAGGGAGGAGGGACTTGGGGGAGGGGCGTTGGAAATG
>NC_057726.1:12731139-12733553 GCF_004010195.1 Chiloscyllium plagiosum
CTCCGGCCTATCACCCTCACCTTAACCTCCTTCCACCTATCGCATTTCCAACGCCCCTCCCCCAAGTCCCTCCTCCCTACCTTTTATCTTAGCCTGCTTGGCACACTCGCATCATTCCTGAAGAAGGGCTCATGCCCGAAACGTCGATTCTCCTGTTCCTTGGATGCTGCCTGACCTGCTGCACTTTTCCAGCAACACATTTTCAGCTCTGATCTCTCGCATCTGCAGTCCTCACTTTCTCCCACATAAGGTGTAGGCTGTTTCTCATGCTGTTCTGAGAAATTGTAGGTGGAATATATTTTGAAACATTCTCCTCCCAACAGTGAGAAAAGTGCAGCACCTTGTTCTGTTTTGCTCAATAAGTCCATAGCTATTGCATAATTCTACCATTGTGTGTGGAAGAATTCCCATTTCTTTATACCACTAGCATAGAACATAGAACATAGAACATAGAACATAGAACATAGAACATAGAACATAGAACATAGAACATAGAACATAGAACATAGAACATAGAACCCTCTGCAGCCGACAACAGCCCTCCTCACTGTCCACTGTCCACTGTCCATAGCAATTTGTAAAGGAGCTGGAATGGGGAAAGGTACAGCCATTTTCTCTTCAGCAGTTGTTTTAACTGTGGCTTGCTATGTTGTATGTTTTTGTCATCACGCTGGCAACTTGAGCTCTGCATATTCCTTGATTCTGTCAGCAGCTGTATGTTCTTACAGCTTTACAGCATTCATCTGAAAGGATTTGGCTTTCAGATGAGCCATGAAACAGCATTGGACACTAAAGGATTCCATGGCATAACCTCTAACATCAGCATGGAATTCCTCTTAGTAATCATGTTGAACATTTATTCCTCAACAAAAATCACTTCCAAAAATATTGTGGTCAATAGCGCTTTACTAGTTTTAGGAGATTGCTGTGCTAAAATTGGCTGCTATTTTTCCTGCATTAAAACAAGTCCTGAAAGGAGCTGTATAGCAACGAAGTGGTAGCAAACTGATATTGTCACTGGAGAGTAATCTAGAAACTCAGGATCTGGAGATTTAGGCTCCACTCTCATTGTGACAATTCAATTAATAAATCTGGAACATAAATCTACTCTTGGCAATGGTGCCATGTAACTGCCACCAGTAATTGTAAACATCCATCTTGTTCAGTAATTTCTTTTAAGGACAGAAATCTGCCATCCTCATCCAATCTTGGCCTCATGTGGGGGTTGGGGAAGCAGATAAGGCCAAAAGACCATAAAATTTAGGAGCAGCATTTGTCTATTCAGCCCATCCAAACTGTTGCACCATTCAATCATGGCTGATCTGTTTCTCAATCACTTTCTTCTGTCTTCTCCCTGTAGTCCTTGATGTCCTTACGAATCAAGACCTATCTGTCGCTTTCTTAAATACATTGACTGACTTGACCTCAACTCTTAAACATCTGTTTAAGCATCACGATCTGATGGTTTTGTACCCCTTGACCCTTACACACAGAAACAAATGTTAATACTTTCAACAAAATATATATTAGATTTCTTTGATAAGCCATCTGGCATAATTTATATCTGGGCATAGTTTTAATGGACATTGTTTTTGTTAACAGTTCCAAAAGGATTATCATTATGCAATAATGAATGCTTGGCTGAGTTACAAAAGCTACATTTATCTCACCAGGGAGCATAGAGTTATGCCTTCAACATTTCCCATCACTTTGCTGATGATCAAGATTATATTGATAGGACAGTAATTGACAAATTTGAAATTTTCCTTTTATTTGTGTGTACAATATGTTCATGGGTGGCTCGGTGGCTCAGTGGTTAGCACTGCTGCCTCACAGCACCATGGGCCAAGGTTCAAGTCCAGCCTCGGGCGACAGTCTGTGTGGAGTTTGCACATTCTCCCCGTATCTGCGTGGGTTTCCTCCGGGTGCTCCGGTTTCCTCCCACAGTCCAAAGATGGCCTCTTGCTGGGATATTTGTATCATCGATAGTCACAGGTGAGGTGCCGGAAGACTGGAGGTTGGTAAACGTGGTGCCACTGTTTAAGAAGGGTGGTAAAGACAAGCCAGAAAACTATAGACCAGTGAGCCTGACCTCGGTGGTGGGCAAGTTGTTGGAGGGAATCCTGAGGGACAGGATGTACATGTATTTGGAAAAGCAAAGACTGATTCGGGATAGTCAACATGGTTTTGTGCGTGGGAAATCTTGTCTCACAAACTTGATTGAGTTTTTTGAAGAAGTAACAAAGAAGATTGATGAGGGCAGAGCAGTAGATGTGATCTATATGGACTTTAGTAAGGCGTTCGACAAGGTTCCCCACGGGAGACTGATTAGCAAGGTTAGATCTCATGGAATACAGGGAGAACTAGCCATTTGGATACAGAACTGGCTCAAAGGTAGAAGACAGAGGGTGGTG
>NC_057726.1:12734056-12789725 GCF_004010195.1 Chiloscyllium plagiosum
CAAAGTTTTTTCCCTGGGGTCGGGGAGTCCAGAACTAGAGGGCATAGGTTTAGGGTGAGAGAGGAAAGGTATAAAAGAGACCTAAGGGGCAACTTTTTCACGCAGAGGGTTGTACGTGTATGAAATGAGCTGCCACAGGATGTGGTGGAGGCTGATACAATTGCAACACTTAAGAGGCATTTGGATGGGTATATGAATAGGAAGGGTTTGGAGGGATATGGGCCAGGTGCTGGCAGGTGGGACTAGATTGGGTTGGGATATCTGGTCGGCATGGACGGGTTGGACCGAAGGGTCTGTTTCCATGCTGTACATCTCTATGATTCTATGACTCTATGTGCAAGCCAGGTGAATTGGCCATGCTAAATTGCCCGTAGTGTTAGGTGCGTTCGCCAAAGGGAAATGGGTCTGGGTGGGTTACTTTTCAGAGAGTTGGTGTGGACTTGTTGGGCTGAAGGGCCTGTTTCCACACTGTAGGGAATCTAATGAGCAGATTATCAGGTAAGTGCCAGCATTTTAACTGCATTGGAACAGCTTAGCTAGATGATGGCTAGTTCTGGAGCATAAATCTTCAGTATTATTGCTGAAATGTTATCAGATACAATTTTTTTTTTGCAGTATCCAGTGCATTCAGCCACTTGTTGAGACAACATCGTATGAATCAGATGGACTGAAGCCTGGTGTATATATAAAGCTAAAGACCGCTGGAGGATGCTGAGACAGAACATTCACTCAGTACCTCTGGATGGAGACTGTTGCGAAAGCTTTAGTCTTATCTTTTGCATTGAAATGCTATGTTTGCCATTACTGAGGATGGGGATATTTTTGCAGCCTCTGCCCTCAGTGAGTTGTTGAATTTCCCACCATCATTTACACTGGATCTGAAAGGACTGTAGTGTGGGTAGCTATTAAAAGTCTTGCATTTGCACGCATTTGTTGCACTGAACATGTGACTGATGCATGTTTTAGACTAGGATTACCTACAATAGTTACCCAAGTTAGCATAGCACAGATTACACTTTGGAAAGAGAACCATGCATGTTCTTTGCTCTATGAGGTTGGAGTTCAGGTGATCTTGGTCTAGATAATCTCCTTTAAAAGCTGGTTTCGTTTTCCCTAGATGAGGTTTATGGAATTAGTATGTACCTGGTTGGGCCTCAGATGTTTGACATTGACTGTAATTAGAAAAGGTAAGTAATACATTCATTACATGGCCAAGCAGCAAGTGCGGTAATGAGAGAAGAAATTCATTGCAACTCGAGGTCATGAGGATGAAATGCTTCAGTGTTTTTTTGTGAATGAAGGAATTATTAAATATTCTAAACAGTTTGAGGTTAATGTCATCCAAAGTTTTATTTTTGAAAAGAAAAATTGAATCACTTCTAAAGAAATAAATTTTCTAGTCACATAGATTTTACAGCGCTAAACTAAAACAAATTAGGAAAGGTACACTTTCTTAGTTTCAATTATTTATATTCTTTAATGGTATATGGGTGCTGCTGGCTGAGCCAGTGTTTATTTCCCATTCCTCACAGCCCTTGAGAAAGTGGTGCTGAGTTGTGTTTTTTATTGAACCCCTGCAGTTATGCAATGTAGATACATCCATGATGTGTAAGGAAGGGAATTCCAGGATTTGAAGCCAGTGTTCTCAAGTCAACAATGTAAGGCTCAATAACTTGATTGCAGTGTTTCTGCATCCAGTTGAGTTCCTAGTTCCTTTAACTTGTTCAGCATATTCTGCATTCCTATTTCTTTCAAACTAGCTATCCCTCAAATACATTGATATCAACTGAGGGAAAACTCCTCCATGCAACTGCAATTTTCACATTGCATCCATTCTGCTGAGTGGAGGATTTTTATTTGTGAATCCCTTACTAGATTTATAGATGACTATCTTATATTTTTAACTCCCAGTTTGGAATCTCACAAGTAAAATCTTTGGCTGGTGTGCAATGCAGATTGATGGCAACAGCATGGGTTCAATTCCCACACCAGCTGAGGTTACCATTGTTATGGACTAGGCCAGACCACTCAAAACATTCTTAAGCAGGCAGCCAGACCATAACATTGCAATTTGTTTCGGTAGTTGGCCATGCTAAATTGCCAATATGTCAGAGGGAAATGGGTCTGGGTGGGTTACTCTTCGAAGGGTAGGTGAGGACTTGTTGGGCCAAATGGCCTGTTTCCATACTGTAGGGAAACTAATCTAATCTAAAAGTGTACAGTGAAAATAACCTGAAGTAAGGTAGCTAGGATGACTACCAGGTTTTAAAACAGAAAAAAGTTTATTCACAAAATTACACAATAAAACACAGAACAAAGGACCCCTGCAGAACTCAGTCTATCCAAACTAGACATAATTATGCTGGTTCCGAATATATACAACAGTCCCAATAAGCAAACCCTCTTGAAACACGGTAAATAAAGGAACAGATGCTTACAGGTTGAAGTTAGAAGGGCAGAGAGAGAGAGAGAGTTTCCACACAGCTCACTTCTGAACTCCCAACTAGTTCTGGACTGAACCGCTCAGCTAGAGAGCTGACCACACCCCTTTCATTATACAGGTCACTTCTAAAACATGACGACTTTGGCCTGAAGCTTCATCTGTTTACATATAAACAAAAGGCCTCTCAATACCCTTTAATCTCTATACCAAACCAGTGTACTCGGCACCGGGAGCATTTACGACCCCTCTGAAAATGTCCAAGGACATAGTATCCTTGAGAAAAGGAACAGCTTTTAGAAAAAAAAAGAACCAGCTTTGTGGCACCATGAAGGAATCTTCTTCTCAACCTTTCCCCTCGCCTAAGGCATGGTGATCTTCAGGTTAAACCCCCACCGGGTACGTCTCTCAAATGAGTGAGTAGCCCTTTGGTCTGGTAAGATTATGGCAAGTTTACCTTTTATCCTTCAAAACACTTTACAATGTCAAGGATCTCTAGATCATGCCTGAGTCAACTCTTCCTATTTAATGAAAACAAATGTTCCTTCATCAAGAGTCTGGTCAAACTCTGAGAGAACGTTTTCGTAGCTGGGCCATGTTTCCATCGTCTCCACTCCATCACCATATTAGGAAAGCAGAAGCAATTGTGTTTTGTAAAATTCAAGTTTTCTTTCATGTGGGTGCCACCATCAATTATCACCCAAGTCTAATTACAATAGAACAATAGAAATGATACTGCATAGAAACGGACCATTTGGCCCTTCTTGCCCATGGCAACCCAAAGACACCCAATCTTAATTTCCTCTGAAAATGTGGTGCACAGCTGCCTTTTTGAACCGCTGCAATCCCAACAGTGTCGTAGACCCACACTACTATTAGGGATATACTTCCAGAACCAGTATTCTGAAATCATTCCTTTAACAAGAAAACTTGGAAGGAAACTCTCACACTTTTGAGAACATTTCCACTCATATTAATTAGGAGAAAGTGAGCACTGCAGATGCTGGAGATCAGAGCTGAAAATGTGTTGCTGGAAAAGCACAGCAGGTCAGGCAGCATCCAAGGAGAAGGGCAATCGACGTTTCGGGCATAAGCCCTTCTTCAGGAATGAGGAGGGTGTGCCAAGCAGGCTAAGATAAAAGGTATGGAGGACGGACTTGGTGGAGGGGCGTTGGGAATGTGATAGATGGAAGGAGGTTAAGGTGAGGGTGATAGGCCGGAGAGGGGGTGGGGGCGGAGAGGTCGGGAAGAAGATTGCAGGTCAAGAAGACGGTGCTGAGTCCGAGGGTTAGGACTGAGATAAGGTGGGGGGGAGGGAAAATGAGGAAGCTGGAAAAATCTGCATTCATCCCTTATGGCTGGAGGGTTCCTAGGCGGAAGATGAGGCGCTCTTCCTCCAGGCGTCATGTTGCTTTTCCAGCAACACATTTTTCAGCTTTTCACTCATATTAGTTGTTCATTCTTTTACAAGTAACAATGGCTATTTCTGGCATTTTGATCCATTAATGTAAGCTCAGGAAGTTTTGGATGAAGTTCCTAGAATTTAGAGTCACAGGTAGACATGATAGTAAAGAAGATGATTGGTACACTTTCTTTTATTGGTCAGTGCATTGAGTATTGGAGTTGGGAGGTCATGTTACATCTGTACAGGATATTGGTTAGGCCACTTTTAGAATACTGCATTCAATTCTGGCCTCTGTGCTCTAGGAAAGATGTTGTTAAACATGAAATAATTCAGAAAAGATTTACAAGGAAATTTTGGGGGTGGGTTGGAGGATTTGAGTTATAGAGAGAGAGGCTGAATAGGCTAAAACTATTTCCCCTGGAGTGTCGGAGGCTGACGAATGACCTTTTGGAGATTTATGAAATCATGAGGGGCATGGATAGGGTGAAACGTCAAGGTCTGTTTTCCAGGATTGAGGAGTCCAAAACTAGAGTACTTAGGTTTAAGATGAGAGGGGAAAGATTTAAAAGGGACTTAGGGGGCAACGTTTTCATGCAGAGGGTGGTGCGTGTAAGGAATGAGCTGCAAGAGGAAGTGGGAGAGACTGGTATAATTATGCATTTAAAAAGATATCTGGATGGGTATATGAATAGAAAGGTTTAGAGTGATATGGACCGGAGGGTCTGTTTTCGTGCTGTACGTCTTTATGTGTCTATGACACTAAAATGGAACTCAGGGCTTCAAGTTTGCATGGTTAACAGTGAATTTGTTCTATTGTAAAAATGGTTATTTAATGCTGGTTGATTGCGAGATTTCTAGAACTTTGGGATCAGCAAGTAGGAGTGTCAAAAATCCAAAATGAGTTTGTTCAATTATATTGTTCTCCCCACGTACCTCAGCATCAACCTTAACCTTTGATAATCTAACCTATTAGTCAGGTGGTCTTCCCATTAACTGTGCCTTTTTGCAACGTGAGAGATGATAATGTTAATTCAAAACAGGTTAAATATACCGATTCAGCATTTGATTTCCAAGAATTCATTGTACTTACTTGGTTATTTCCATATAGATTAAAGAAGCAATGGAAGACGATATTTGGCTTCTGCTTGCTCTGAATTATGTTTTGTATATATTTTATTCATACAATATACACATTCTTCTCTCAAATTCCACACACATCACATGTAAACACTGCCATAGTTTAGCGGTGGCTTGAATAAACTAAGATGGGAATCCTTACATAAATATTTAGTTGATCAGCCATTTGCCTGTTTAAATACTCAGTTGACATCATTGACACCAAGCTATATTATATAATGGATTTAGTGGAGATGGACTGCACATTAGATTTGGATCCCAAGTCAGAATCTCCCCACATATTAAACTTGCGTGCAGATGTGATAACTAATGGAGTATTTTGTGGCTTAATGACAAGTTAAGGAGAAAAGTATAAACTGAAATTATTGACTGGTTTAAGAAATATTTAATTGGACAGATTTTTGCAGAGTTTGGTGGACTCTGCAGATTTTTGAAAATGCCAAGTGTGTTGCAGAATTCCATCCCCTATTTCTGACAGATCCCATTTTTGTCACATAGCAAAAGAGGCAGGAGTCATGATACACAAACTTGGGAGGACCATTTGAAATTAGTTATGAAGTTCAAACAGATGCTATTTTGGATGTTGGAAAGGGTTGAACCCAAAATATGAGTGCCATGAATTTATGGAGTATTATGAATGCTTAACGGAGTTTCAAAACCTAAAATTGTTTCAGCAGGGGTTCTGTGTTCTTACTTTGATTGACAGTTTAAAAAGGCTATAGAAGAATTAGCTGTTTTGGTATAGCATCTGAATAAAAGTTTGTTTGTATTAGAGATTAAGAACTTGGCAAGTCCTAAGAGCTGAGATTGGCAATTTTATTTCACTGACAAGCATATAATGAGAAAGAGCTCTGTTGGTTTATTAGAAATTTTTTGTCTCCCTGTTGCGCCTGATGTCCACCCACAGTGAATGCTGGGGGAGTGGCTATGAAGGTTGCATAGATCGATGAGGGGAAAAAGAGTAAATGGAGGGCGTGAAGGTAGAAGGAATGGTATGGAGTTGGGTGGCAGTGAGTGGGATTGTGCAGAACAGAGAGCCTAACAGTCTAAAACAAATGGGACAAAGTTGATTACAGAAATGGGTTTTCTAACCTAATACCTGCCTCATCGTTTGGGAGGTCCGGTGCAAGACCTCTTTGGAGTGAAACATCAATCAAACAGGATACTTTAAACTGAAGTTGCTGAATTAAGTCAGGAAATTTCCCAATTTTGCCAAATGGCATCAGCAGCAGAAATTCAGTCACATTTCAGATTCTCACCCAAACACTTGTGAAGGCTTTCCTGTTATTAAGTTTTGGATTCCCTGGCTGCAATATGTCAAGGAAAATTGCCAGAGAGAGTCAGAGATCTTGAAAAGACAGTTTTCAATGAACTTTCCATTGTTAATTCAAATGAAACAGCACCTTGCCACCAGCCCGTAAACATGATCCTTTTGAGTTTGCCCTGGAGCTTATAAGGTCATAAGGAGAATCTTCTGCAGTCTTGGCTCACACTTGCCGGGAGTCATTCTAAGTCATTTATTTTTGACCTTTCCTTACCAATAAGGAGTTGCATCAGTGTACTTTATTGAGGTGTAAGGCAGGAATACAAAGCCTTATCTTGGGATCAAAAAGTTTATTAGATGCATCAAAACTATCCATTCTCTAAAGGCCCAACGTACTAATCCCTTCTGTCTGCAAAAACAGAGGTCAGTAAGGGAAAAGAGGAAAGAAGATTATTTGAGCTTCCTCATGGTGATATTAGGGGAATCATAGGACCAGAGAGGCAATATGTGAAAAGGTATAAGTGATGGAGTTGCCTCTTCAACTCTATCCTGTTAAAAACACAGGTAGAGTGACCTGCCATATTTCTCCTCACTGATTTCTTCATGCAGGCTTCTAAGCTGAGGCTGGAGTGGGTAGCAGTCTTCAATTGGCTATTAATGACAACTTGATGACCTCCACTGAGGTATGTGTAGCTAGGCCACCCTAAGCTTTGAAGGCTTCATGTTAAAATTGTTGCGGCAGACAGAGTTGTAATTGGAAGGCTATTTACGTAATTTTACAGTCCCACCTGCAACCTCTTTATTGGAGCCTATGAAATTTTACAAGGTGCATAGCTTTAGTTTTCTAAAATAGGGAAAAGTAGCAACCAATGAAATGGCCTAATGTAGAAACAATCTGCTGCTACAGTTAAATCTGTATTGAGGACCAAGCATCCATGGCCTAATTTAGTTTAACACAGAGTATGCTCATCAGTCAGAATATCTGGAGTCAGTTGATGTGTGCAATAAATCTGAGATGTCATTGTAATGGGAGTACAATGGAGTATTTAGTGAGAGCTCAAAGCATAATCCTCCTTGATATGAGTTAGGCTCATACAGCACAGAAACAGACCCTTCAGTCCAACTCATCTGCACTGACCAGATATCCTAAATTATTCTAATCCCTTATGCCAGCCCTTGGCCCATATCCCTCTAAACTCTTCTTATTCATCTACCCAGTCAGACCCCATTCAAATGTTGTAATTGTACCTTCCTCAACCACTTCAACTGGCAGCTCATTCCATATATACACCACCCTCAATGCGAAAGAGTTACCCCTCAGGTACTTATTAAATCTTTCCCCTCTCAACTTAACCTATGCCCCTAGTTTTGGATCACCTCCCAAACTGGGGAAAAAGACCTTGACTATTCACCCTATCCATGCCTTTCATTGTTTTCTCAACCTTTATAAGGTCACCCCTCAGCCTCTGGCACTCAAGGGAAAATGCCATGGAGGGGAGGGGGGTTGGCATGGTGTGAAGGATGTGATAGCACTACAGGGAAAAGGTTCACCAGGATATTGCCTGGGATGGAGAAACTGAGCAATAAGGAGACACCAGATAGACTTAGATTGTTTTCTTTAGAGGGGGGACATGATTGAGGTGTATAGGATTATGAGGGGTATGGACTGGGTGAAAACAGAGCAGCTGTTCCCCTTGGTTGAAGCATCAATCATGAGAGGGTATAGCATTCGGGTAAGAAAGCAGGACATTCAGAGGGGATTAGGGAATAAAACATTATCACTCAGTGGGTGGTGGGAATCTGGAATGCACTGCCAGGGAAGATAGTGGAGGCTGGAAACCTTACTATCTTGAAAAATATTTGAATGAGAACTTCAAATATCATAACATTCAATGATGTGGGATAAGTGCAGAAAATTAGAATTAGCACTCTTTTAGTGATAGTTATGTTGATAGGCCTTTTCTGCGCTGTATGAATCTGTGAATCTATAAACTCTTTCCAGTTTGTGGTTGGAGCAGTTTGCTGTTACTATCTCCTTTCCTTGACTGGTTTTAAGCTGGTACAGGAAAACCACTTGTGAATCCCACTACAAGAAGCTTTTGTCTTAAACCAGGTATATATTATTATTACATGATAACAATGGCAGAAGTTGCAGTAGACATTATTACTAACTTTATGAGGAGACTTAAGCTGTCAGGTCTGTTGTGTTTGAAGTCCAAAAATATTCTGTCTTTTCCCCACACAAGTCACCATTGCATTGTCTTACTTAATGAGGCTTAATGCAATCACCAACATTACCCCTTTTAGAACAATTACTGCATATAATATCTTGCCCAAAGCTTTTTTTCTATACTTTTATTCATTTTTCCTTTGAAGAAAAAGAATTGAAACATTTCTCTTGAACTTGTATTGTTTCATCATCGGATTTTAAATTCAAATCTGCTATTCAGAAGGCAGCGTTGGTGTCCCAACAATTTCAGTTGGTGAATAATCAGTGGGCTCAAGTTGACTTTTCCACTTATTCATTTTCTTCTTGCAAAATTTGCCACTTTCCATCTGAGTTTTCTGCAGTGATCATCTCTGATCACTACATCACTGACTGAGTCTTGACCATACACCAGGCAATCCTTTCCAACACATCTTCCCATCGGAGAGCTGGAATAATTAGGCTTTTTGTTATATACTAGTAAGTTGTCTGTCATGATTTGGAGATGCTGGTGGTGGACTGGGCCGTACAAAGTTAAAAATCAAACAACACCAGGTTATAGTCCAACAGGTTTAATTGGAAGCACTAGCTTTCGGAGTGCTGCTATTGGACTATAACCTGGTATTGTATGATTTTTAAGTTGTCTACGATTGTGAAATTCTGTCAGCACTCAAAGTGTGTGTTTTTGCCCAGTGGATTGGATTTTGTTTGGCCATTCTTCAAGAGAGTGTTGGTAAATGGTAGCATGGCCTTTATTTCTCTTTGGCTCTTGTTGAGTTCACTTGAGTCTATTTTTAGCTTGCTGGCTTTGATTCTGCTCAGCCGCATTAAATATATGTCTTTTGTCATCTTAGGTAACCTCATTGGATTCTTTGTTCTTTTTGGGTTCAACAATGTGTCAATGAAATCCAAATCATGTGTTCTACTAGTTACCTCTTGTCCAGTGTTTAGTATTTGTTTTGTAATTGGACCGGATGTTCTCTTGTGCAGATTTGTCATAAGTTGGTCTCTCTTAACCTGCTAACTGTCTAAGAATTCCTGTCTAAGTAAACTGTCTAAGTTTAATTCCTCCTGCTGCTTCAAGAAAGCTAAGTTAAAATCATGTCTACATGATCAAGAGTGTTGTTTCTTAATTATGAATTACATGGGTTAGAGTCATGTTGTGAATCTTTAATGCCTTACACTCTTTGTCTTGCTTGCAGCATACCTTTAACTTGAAGAGTCATTCCAACTTAACCACATCTGTCGGTTGTAACGTTAGTTAATTTTTTAGCCATGGTATTTAATCATATAAGACAATAATACTGACATTTCTATCAAGCATGAAATTAATGAGATGTCTGTATATATAAACCGAAGTTGGTAGATCATCAATTCCCCTTGGGAATGCATTTGGCATCTTTCTAATGCCAGTGATTCAATCACATTACCATCTTTGGATGAATAGCCAAAGTGTCCTACTTCCACACATCCTCTGGAAGGGTCCTATCTCCTTTAAACATATAGCATTCATTTTTTAGTAGATGGGCCTTACTTGTACTTATGAAATTTCCTTGTTCCACAACATTGACAATGACTTTTATGTCAACTATGCGGCTTACACTTTGTGTTGGCTTGTCTTGTATGATTTTACATTGCTATATCTTTAAACTGAAAAAATTCCAGTGTTGTCTTGTGATAAGCTTGTCCTTCTCCATCCAGGGGCTCACTGTGGTTCCTCCTTGGTCATAAAATGTCTCACCAGTAATTCCAACAAAAATTTTGTTACTTAGGAAGTTGATTTCAAAGTCCTACACTCTCAGTTTTCCACCACTCTATGGAGATTGTTACTGAACTTATAAATTCTAGATGTTGAATTCTGTTAAATCTTTCTCTTTCAAGTACTTTATTTGTTCTCACATACACACGGACACAGGTACAAACAGACGTGCACACAGACACCCACACAGTAAAACACTGTTATCTCACTTTTTAGATTAGAATCAATCTAAACATCAGGTCATAGAAAGAAAACACAGGGGGCCAACACCTTCAACACATTGTCTAGCTATCACCATTGTTAACAGCTAACCCGAGAATGCAACTTTTAAAAAAAGGGTTTTGTGATTTACACATGAAAGAAGTGAAACTATCACTGTATTCTAACAGATGAAAGGCTCAATTTTTCAATGTTTAATTTCAGTTACATCACACTGCAAATTTTTGCTATAAATTCTGTGTTACGATCGAGCCCTCCACAATCACCTGATGAAGGAGCGTCGCTCCGAGAGCTAGTGTGCTTCCAATTAAACCTGTTGGTCTATAACCTGGTGGTGTGTGATTTTTAACTTTGTACACCCCAATCCAACACCGGCATCTCCAAATCATGCTAATTCTTGGTAATTGATTATTTATTCTTCTTATATTTTGATTCTGCATATCTCAAATTATCCTTTTATTGCTGGCTTTAAAAGTTTTAAATCTATTTTAATGCTGCTGTAATCATTTTCCCAAGTATATTCTTATTTCTTCAATATAATGATATTGTTTCATTTTCCTTGTCCTAAAGGGTTTTTTTTTCCCTGATGCATTTACAGTCAAGTTGAAGGTATTCTGACTTCTATGGCCAACTAGGAGTTTTTTTTAACTTTCCATGAGAAAAATGGAAGTTTCCTGCTTTTTGTGGGGGAAAAAAATGGACAATTTCATACCTTACATAGACAAATAATCAATGCCTGGTTTTTTTTTGCCATAACATTTCAATGAAGTTTACTCTCTGCAGCCTTAATATTTTTTCCCACCAATCCCATGGTTTAAATTATGGATCTCCTGCTCTTACTGCAATCTCAGTTGTCTCCTTACTTGGCCTTCCATTGGACTACATCAATTTAAGCTTTTAAATTGCCCCTTTGTCACTTTAATTCAAGCTTTGCAAGGTTTTCGCTGCTGGGACTTTGGCTTAAATTACTGATACAGCCTTAAATTTCTCTACTATATTGGTGACTCATGGTATCCACTTGCTACAACAGCAATGCACATTTTGAGTTATAAGTAGCCCTTTTTAACATTTAGGCATTCAGCCCATTCTGTATTATTAATGTACAGTGTTCCCATTACCAAACAAGAATTTCTAACTTTACTCACAGAGATCTGATGCTTATTTGTTGCCCAGCTGAACCTCAAATCCTGAAGAAGGGCTTATGCCCGAAACGTCGATTCTCCTGTTCCCTGGATGCTGCTTGACCTGCTGCGCTTTTCCAGCAACACATTTTCACCTCAAATCAAGACTACTCCTGAACTTCTCTTACCACATGTGAAGCTTTACCACTAAGTGTTGTTCTCCTTAGTTATATTTTTTCCATGAGTTTACCTGCAAAGTTGGCTGCAGCTGCCAACAGTCTGGATGAGTAGCTCTAAAGGATTTAAAGTCATAAAAGCTACAGACCTCCAGCTACTGGCCAGACCAGCATTCACTGCAATTGGGTCTATTAGCATTTTCACCATTGTTGCATTATGGTATGAAGCAATAATGCTCTGCACTGCTGCTACGCTGTGTATGTTGCAATGTGAATGCTACTGACAAATGATTAATGTAGATTCCTTGTGAGAAGATTTGTAGCTCGGGTGCTCGTTGTTGTGGCTCTGTTCGCCGAGCTGGGAATTTGTGTTGCAGACGTTTCGTCCCCTGTCTCGGTGACATCCTCAGTGCTTGGGAGCCTCCTGTGAAACGCTTCTGTGATGTTTCCTCCGGCATTTATAATGGTCACTATAAATGCTGGAGGAAACATCACAGAAGCGCTTCACAGGAGGCTCCCAAGTACTGAGGATGTCACCTAGACAGGGGACGAAACATCTGCAACACAAATTCCCAGCTTGGCGAACAGGACCACAACAATGTAGATTCCTGCCGCAATCCCTTTACCTTGGGTGAGTCTAAAGGTGTACTTACTGACTGTGCAGAGGACAATTACGAGTGAGTATTATCAGAAGATGCAGTTTATTGCATGATAGCAAAGCTACAAGTTGTATTCTTAAGTTCGACATTATTCCTAAGATTATGACGAAACCTAAGATAACAAGTCTGTACTCTTTGAGATCCAAAGGTGCTTTGCCTTTCACCATCCAAGGCTGTATGAACTTATCAGAGTGGTCAAGCTTAGTACAATCTCCAATTGTAACCCTTTCTGAACCACCTTAAACAACAGGTTGTGGATTGCTTATATCATGCTGCATCAGTATCACAATTGTGTAAGCCAGCTTGATAGGCCAGAATGGGCTTTTTGTTTCCACTTTTGTCTGTATGTTCATTAAAGATGTTGTATTGCCTTGACATATGCTTCCATCATCACCAATAGCTCACTGAAACTTGCCATTAAACTTGTGATTCAAAGCACTCAAATTCAATTTTACTTTTGCCTTATTTTGTCTTACTTATTACTGTATACTTTTTTTTTAGAAAAAAGACAATCAGTTGTAATTTGAGGCATAATTCATATCTAAGGCAATGGTTACATGTCCTATTTCAAATATTTGTGCACAGACTACTGGCTTACACACCCACAGCAGTTCCTGAGTGCAGCACTGATGGATATGACAAATTTGAAAAAAATCATTATACCGAAGACTCGTTCACTGTCTTGGTTAAACATAAAAGATCCCATGAATGAAAATTAATAGCGAAATTCTCCCTGGGTAAGCATGTACGCCTTAAACACCAACCCCAAAAACTAAATGGATATTTGACTAATTTGTTCTTTGTGGGATCTTCCTGTGTTCAAAATGGAAACTGTTTCCTACATAACTAGAGTGACTACATTTCACAAAGTAAAATTGGTTGTAAAGTTGCGATGGCAGTAGATAAGTACAAATCATTTTTTGTTATTCTATAAAATGATTTTTTAAAACATATTTAATTCATCCTGTTGTTACTTGCAATTTATTTGAAAATTGACTTTTAGATATACTACACGAGAACTCTAAATGGTTGCACTCTGGTCATCTGCAACCTTTTGTAATTTAGTCGCTCAGCCTAAATGCAAAAGAGAAAGATTTAAAATGTTATGTTAATGGATGGGATAAAAAAAACATTATAAATTATCCATTGGACTGAGTGGTATGCAAGGGGAGTTTAGTCTGCTAACTAAATCATTCTTCAGGAAATTAAGCATCATATAAAGACAGGGTCTGAGCAGGTCAGGCAAAGAAATCCCCCTGGGTCTCTTACAGGGAGAGAAAATAACCTTTCCTCTGTTGATTTCACTTTGTGCCCTATTATGATTGGAGATGCAAACAGAAAATATGAAGCTTCACTGGCAACAGTATATGAAGGGAGTAGGTAAAGCATCATTAAAATCTCTCTACCAAGCACTGCCTGACCCTTTGTAAATGAACCCTTTGAGAACCAGGAGAGAATTTTTCCTTCTTTGCAACTGAAAATAAAATGTGTAATCAGGTAACACTCTGTCAACAAATGGATTAACTGCTCGGTGGCTCTTGGTATCATTCTTCTTTTCGAAACTCAATGTAGGGATATTCTCACCTATTTTGTAGGTTTAGGAAAAACAAAATAAGAGTTTGTGCTTCAAAAGCTCCAGGGATGTTGTTGCTCCTGAAACATTGCTGCATTTACTTCCTACATTTGTTCAAAATTAGGTCACAATTGCAAAAAGTGAAGCACATTGGCTCTCATTTTGTAAATACATTGCAGATATCTTTTGTAACAAAGTATTCTAATTATTGCTTCAAATGCGAACAAGAAACTAGCATTTATATGATGTGTTTTATGGCCTCAGGAAAGCTCAGAATACATTACAAGACAATGAAGTAGTGAAGTGCCATCAAGACTGTACTGTGGGAAGTGCAGAAACCAATTTGTTGAGACAGCAGACTTCCACAAACAGCAAAATAATTATGATCAGATAATTTATTTTAATTAAGTTGGTTGATGGATAAACATTGGTCAGGACATTGTCAAATGTTCCACTGCTCTTCTTTCAATAGATGCCATGAAGTACAGGTCCTCAAGGGTCATAATCTCCGGATTCCTGCCCGAGCCACGTACCAATTGGCATAGTGATAAGAAAATTAGGGAAGTAAACATGTGGCTAAGGGAGTGGTGTGGGAAAGAGGGATTCCACTTCATGGGGCATTGGCATCAGTTTTGGAACCGGGGGCATCTGTACCATTGGGACGGTCTCCACCTGAACTGATCAGGTACCAATGTTCTAGCGAAGAGGATGAATAGGATGGTCAGTAGGACTTTAAACTTCTGAGTTGGGGGGAAGGGAAAGTGAAAGCGACAGGGAGTATGGAGTTAAATGGAAAGATAAGCAGCAGAATAGCATGTGTGCAAGCTGATTTAAACTTGAGGCAGACTGGGAATGCAGCAAAAAAGGAAGGATAACTTAGGACATCTTAAGACTTCCAATATCTCTAATGATAAGAAAGTTAGCATTAAGGCACTTTACCTGAATGCTCGTAGCATTCGTAACAAAGCAGATGAACCAGTGGCACAGATCATCGTGAATGATAATGATGTGGTAGGCATCACAGAGACGTGGTGGCAGGGGGGTCAGGACTGGCAGTTAAACATCCAAGAATTTTCAACTTATCGAAAAGACAGGGAGGTGGGCAGAGGGGGTGGGGTTGCCTTGTTAGTTAAGAACAAAATTAAATCTATGGCACTGAATGACATAGCGTCGGATGATATGGAGTCTGTGTGGGTGGAATTGAGGAACCACAAAGGCAAAAAAATCATAATGGGAGTTATGTACAGACCTCCTAACAGTGGTCAGGACCAGGGGCGCAACATGTACCAGGAAATAGAGAAGGCATGATAGAAAGGCAAGGTCACGGTGATCATGGGAGACTTCAATATGCAGGTGGACTGGGTAAATAATGTTGCTAGTGGATCTAAAGAAAGGGAATTCATGGAATGCTTACAGGATGGCTTTTTGGAACAGCTTGTCATGATGACCACAAGGGAGCAGGCTATTCTGGACCTAGTGCTATGTAATGAACCAGACTTTATAAAAAATCTTAAAGTAAGGGAACACTTAGGAAGCATAATATGGTAGAGTTCAGTCTGCAGTTTGAATGAGAGAAGGCAAAATCGGATGTATTGGTGTTACAGTTAAATAAAGGTAATTATGAGGGCATGAGAGAGGAACTGACGAAAATAGACTGGAAGCAGAGCCGAGTGAGGAAGACAGTAGAGCAAAAATGGCAAGAGTTTGTGGGTATAATTGAGGACATTGTACAGAGGTTCATCCCCAAGAAAAGAAAGATTATCCGGGGAGGGATTAGACAACCTTGGCTGACAAAGGAAGTCAGGAAATGTATTAAAGAAAAAGAGACATCCTATAAAATGGCCAAGACCACTGGAAAATCAGAAGATTGGGAAGGCGACAAAAACAAACAGAGGATAACAAAGAGAGAACTAAGGAAGGAGAGGATCAAATATGAAGGTAGGCTAGCCAGTAATATTAGAAATGATAGTAAAAGTTTCTTTCAATACATAAGAAACAAACGGCAGGCAAGAATAGACATTTGGCCACTTCAAACTGTTGCTGGAAGCCTAGTGATGGGAGATAAGGAAATAGCAGGAGAACTTAATAAGTACTTTGCGTCAGTCTTCACAGTGGAAGACATGAGTAATATCCCAACAATTAAAAGGAGTCAGGGGGCTGAGTTGAGTATGGTTACCATTACAAAAGAGAAAGTGCTAGAAAACCTAAAAGGTCTTAAAATTGATAAATCTACTGGCCCTGATGGGCTACATCCTAGATTTCTGAGGCAGGTGGCTGAGGAAATAGTGGAGGCGTTGGTTGAGATCTTAGAAAAGTCACTGGAGTCAGGGAAAGTCACCAATGATTGGAAGATCGCTGTTGTAACCCCCTTGTTCAAGAAAGGATCAAGACAAAAGAAGGAAAATTATAGGCCAATTAGCCTAACCTCGGTTGTTGGTAAAATTCTAGAATCCATCATTAAGGATGAGGTTTCTAAATTCTTGGAAGAGCAGGGACAGATTAGAACAAGTCAACATGGATTTAATAAGGGGAGGTCGTGACAAGCGGTGTCCTGCAGGGTTCAGTGTTGGGGCCGCAGCTGTTCACATTTTATATTAATGATCTGGATGAAGGGACTGGGGGCATTCTAACGAAGTTTGCTGATGATACAAAGTTAGGTGGACAGGCAGGTAGTACTGAGGAAGTGGGGAGGCTGCAGAAGGATCTAGGCAGTTTGGAGGAGTGGTCCAGGAAATGGTTGATGGAATTCAATGTGAGCAAATGTGAGGTCTTGCACTTTGGAAAAAAGAATAGAAGCATGGATTACTTTCTAAACGGTGTGAGAATTCGTAAAGCCAAAGGGATCTGGGAGTGTTAGTTGAGGCTTCTCTAAAGGTAAATATGCAGGTTGAGTCCGTGATTAAGAAAGCGAATGCAGTGTTGTCAATTATCTCAAGAGGGTTGGAATATAAAAGCACTGTTGTGCTACTGAGACTTTATAAAGCTCTGGTTAGGCCCCATTTGGAGTACTCTGTCCAGTTTTGGTCCCACACTTCAGGAAGGACATACTGACACTGGAGTGTGTCCAGCGGAGATTCACACGGATGATCCCTGGAATGGTAGGTCTAACATATGAGGAACGGCTGAGGATCCTGGGATTGTATTCATTGGAGTTTAGAAGATTAAGGGGAGACCTAATAGAAACTTACAAGATAATACATGGCTTGGAAAGGGTGGACACTAGGAAATTGTTCCGTTCGGTGAGACTAGGACCTGTGGACACAGCCTTAGAGGGGGTAAATTCAGAACAGAAATGCGGAGACATTTCTTCAGCCAGAGAGTGGTGGGCCTGTGGAATTCATTGCCGTGGAGTGCAGTGGAGGCCGGGATGCTAAATATTTTCAAGGCAGAGATTGATAAATTCTTGATGTCACAAGGAATTAAGGGCTGTGGGGAGAATGCAGGTAAGTGGAGTTGAAATGTCCATCAGCCATGATTGAATGACGGAGTGGACTCGATGAGCTGAATGGCCTTACTTCCGCTCCTATGTCTTATGGTGTTATGGTCTTATGAGCTCTTTTATACCCACTAGAGAACAGGAGATGGGAACTTGGATTAACATCCTTTAGCGACGGTAGCTCCAACAGTACAGCGCCCTACTAAAATGTCAGACTGTACTCAAGTATCTGGATTGTGATTTGAACAAACAGCCGTCTGAATTAGAGATATGAGTGCGACCACCTGAGGAATGAGTCAGGATTAATTGGGTGTTGGGGTAAATGGAATGAGTGTCTTCCTGAGCTGTACCTCCAGGATTTTCACTTTGCCATGATCCCAACTGATGTTATTACTGGACAAGAGAGATCCTTAGACTGAAAGCTGGATTGATAGATTCTATGTTAGTTTAGTTTGGCTTGAATGAGGAGATCTTTCACTGAAACATAAACATGTAACTTTGTAGGTCAGACTTTACTAATAACATAGAGGCGTAGTTAGTAAACAAATGAATATAAAGTAGAATCATTTGAACTGTTTACATAAAATATATGTAAAAATTTTGAAAGACAATAATTTATAATCTCATTAATTCTACAAACATTCCTTTACGAATCCCAGAAGCACCCCTTGTACAGCATTCACAATGGAGAAATTCTCTTTCCTTCAAACCTCAGTAAGTTTCAATTTAAATATAACTTCCACTCCTAATATGGAAAATCTGACAGTCTCTTCCTGAAGCTGCATATACCTGAGTTTAAATATCCTCAGCTTCAAATAAGCTCCTCAGAGTCTTTAACCAAACACTTTAGGATGGTACTATTACTAAATTGTTACTATTGCTTGCTCTCAGACGTTTTTTTACAATCTTCTCCCTTTCTCGGCAGCACTGTTTTATACGTCCAGCTTCATCCAAGGATCTGTGCAGAGCTGTCCCAAATAAAAACAAAACCCTTTTATCCCCCCAAGCTAAGAGTATTTTCAATAAACTTCAAAAAAATGTTTTTGAGGCACAATTGTTTACTTTGCTCAGTTGTAAACTCTCCTATGTCTGCAAAAAAGAATCTTTGAAGTTACTTCTTTTTAATAGTTGTTTCAAAGTAAAACCACTGTTACAGGAATACTTACAACTTGATCATTAAACCTTTGAGACATTGGAAGTAGCCATGTTGCTAATTCAAAATTCCAAAACCTAAACTCAAAATAAATTATATGAAACATATGTATAAATTGCACACACAAATCACTATCTCCAGAGGAGTAGTTTGAGGGTTTAAGCTCCACTCACATAAGAACAAGTGTCACGGTACCACAATTTCAAATTTGAAAGCTTCTGAACATGTAAGCATGGAGCATTCAACTCCTTAAGCTTCCTTCACCATTTAATAATATCTCAGTTGATCTGTTTGTAACTACAAATCCACAGTCCCACCAACCCCAGATAACATTTCAACCCCTTGTTTCCCAAGAATCTATTCACCTCTGTCTTAAAAATATTCAAAGGCTTTGCTTCCACTACAATTTCAGGCAGTCAATTTCAAAGAATTACAGCCATAGAAAAAATTTTCCTCGTCTCTGTCAAAGTGGGTAACCTCATATTTTTGAACTGTGACTTCTGATTCCAGATTCTCCCATGAAATGAAATATCCTCTCCCTATCTCCCTGTCAAGATCCTTCAGTTCTTAGATGTCACTTCTTCCTTTCCACACTCCAGCATAGATAAGCAGGGCCTGTCCAACATTTGTATCTAAGCCAACTCACCCAGACCAGATATTAGTTCGCTAAATCTTCTTTGAGCTACTTAAATGTATTTATATTAATAAGGTGACAAATATTGTACACAGCCTTCCAGATATAATCTCAACAGTGCCCTGTGCTACTGAATTATAACATTTTTACTTTGTATTAAATTCTCCCGCAAAAAATGATAACATTCTACAGGCTTTCCTAATTACTTGCTGTTCCTGCATACGAGCCCTTTGTGATTCCTGCATGAGGACATCCAATCCCTCTGCACCTCAGATCTGAGAAATCCTTCATTATTTAAATAGAATATCTTTTAACAGATATCTTGGCAGCATCCTTGAATTAACAGCTTTGCAGCATCCTTGATTTAACAGATCGGGTAAGGTCCCGGAGGACTGGAGAATTGCTAATGTTTTCCTCTTGTTTAAGAATGGTAGCAAGGATAATCCAGGTAATTATAAACCAGTGAGCCTGACATCAGTGATAGGGAAGCTGCTGGAGAAGATACTGAGGGATAGGATCTATTTACGTTTGGAAGAAAATGGGTTTATCAGTGATAAGCAATATGGTTTTGTGCAGGGAAGATCATGTCTTACCAACTTAATAGAAGTCTTTGAGGAAGTGACAAAGTTGGTGGATGAGGAAAGGGCTGTAGATGTCATATACAGGGACTTCAGTAAGGCATTTGATAAGGTTCCCCAGGTAGATTGATGGAGAAAGTGAAGTCGCATGGGGTCTAGAGTGTACAAGTTAGGTGGATAGAGAACTGGCTAGGCAGCAGGAGACAGAGACTAGTAGTGGAAGAGAGTTTCTCAAAATGGAGAACAGTGACCAGTGGTGTTCCACAGAGATCCATGTTGGGACCATTGTTGTTTGTGATATATATAAATGAATGAGAGGATGGTTTAGGTGCTCTGATTAGCAAGATTGCAGATGACACTAAGATTGGTGGAGTAGCAGATAGTGAAGGGGACTGTCAGAGAATGCAGCAGAATATAGATAGATTGGAGAGTTGGACAGAGAAATGGCAGATGGAGTTCAAACTGGGCAAATGTGAGGTGATGCATTTTAGAAGATCCAATTCAAGAGCAAACTATACAGTAAATGGAAAAGTACTGGGGAAAATTGATATACCGAGAGATCTGGGTGTTCAGGTCCATTGTTCCCTGAAGATGACAATGCAGGTAATTAGAGTGGTCAAGAAGGCATACAGCATGCTTTCCTTCATCGGACGGGGTATTGAGTACAAATGTTGGCAGGTCATGTTACAGTTGTATAAGACTTTGGTTCAGCCACATTTGGAATACTGCGTACAGTTCTGATCATCATATTACCAAAAGGATGTGAATGCTTTGGAGAGGGTGCAGAGGAGGTTCACCAGGATGTTGCCTGGTATGGAGGGTGCTAGCTTTGAAGAGAGGTTGAGTAAGTTTGGATTATTTTCACTAGAAAGATGGAGGTTGAGAGTGGACCTGATTGAGGTCTACAAAGTCATGAGAGGTATAGACAGGGTGGATAGCAAGAAGCTTTTTCCCAGAGTCAGGGACTCAGTTGCTAAGGGTCATGAGTTCAAGGAGAAAGAGGAAAAGTTTAAGGTAGATATGTGTGGAAAGTTCTTTATGCAGAGGGGTGTTGGTGCCTGGAACACATTGCCAGCATAGGTGATAGCAGCAGGCACGATACCATCATTTAAGATGTATCTAGACAGATACATGAATGGATAGGGAGCAGAAGGATACAGACTCTTAGAAAATAGGCAGTAAGTTTAGATAGAGGATCTGGATCAGCGCAGGCTTGGAGGGCCGAAGGGCCTGTTCCTGTGCTGTAATTTTCTTTGTTCTTTGTTCTTTGAATGTTTCTTTTTCTCTCTTTCTGCCAAAATGGGCTTGTTCATATTTCCCCATATTATACTCCATTTGCTAGATCTTTGCCCTCTCACTTAACCTATCTATATATCTTTGTACCCACATTATGTCTTCTTTACAATGTTTATCTCGTTTCCTGTTCCATTTAGCACTTTCCTTGACTTTCTCCACTAAGCTTGACAAACTAGACCTCAAATGGAACACCAAGCTTCATGAATTCCATTATGTCATCCGCTGTAGCCACCACACGATATAGTCGTCCATTTCAATCCATCCTGTTTCTAAGTTCTGCTTTTGATCACTCCCGAAAATCTCAAAATCTCTTTTCACATGTGCCATATTTTTGCAAAAGACTCTCAATAATGGGTACACTTCAGACACAGTAGTTAAAATGATGGACACTGCATCATGACAAATTGGCTTAAGTGATTGCTTGGCAACATGCCAGATTTTTTGCAATTAGTTTTCATTCCTCCCCTTGGCAGAAAAGTGATTGCAAATTATTGACACAATTGTTTATCAACTTAGTGCTCATTCTGACGCTTAAGTTTCAAGAGATAGCCTTATCAGAAAGGGATGCAATGTTTTGAACGCTCAGGTTACAACTATAAGATCCATAAGGGGATTGATTGAGAAGTTTAATTTGATTGAGATTATTTTCATAAACTACTCAAATCTCTAACTCTTTCTTAGAAAGCCACAATTCTATTTACAAACCAGCCCATTAAGCTGCTGTAGATTCTGACTTCATACTCATTCCAGTTTATATTATTAAATTCTGTTAGGTGATAATAATCCTGTGAATTAACTTATTCTATGACATTCATCATTCAATTTACATCCTTCAGTGAGGATTCACCAACTGATGTACTCTTGAATATCCATTGTTCCATATGTACAACAACCAATTAACTCAATTGCTCTGCAGCTTTCTCTCAAATATTCATTGTCATTTTGTCTGGGCTAAATTACCCCTTTACCAACAGTGATCTGATCGTTATCACATTGCTGTTTGTGGGACCTTACGGTGAATAAATGCTGCCAATTTTCCCTGCATTGCAACAGTGACTTCATTTGTTTGCAGAGTGCTGTGGGGCTTTCAAAGTGTAATAAATTGAGGTCGTTCAATATCTTTTTCTGTATAAACCAGCCAAACTGGTGGATTCCAATTTGAGGCTCGCTCTCAGTATACTTAGTTCTGTGCATACATCAGCCAAACTCCTCAGTTAGATTAGCATTTTCTAATTCTGCCTACCCTCTCATTCTCTGTATAACCTCTGTATTTGTCATGATGGTGGTCTTTTTCTCCCCAGTGGAGTAACTTCCCCTCTTTTCATGCCTGCATGTTCTATTACATTTGTGCTATCAAGAGTTTAATAAAGACTTCAAGGGGAAAAAAATCCCAATTATTTGTCAAACTGCAAGAATCGGCACTTTTGAGTAAACTGCACTTTGTCAGGCAACATCCCATGAAAATTAATTCGTTTTTTTAATCAATTTGTATTAAGTGGCAAACTCCCAACGATGTCTGCACCAGAATGAGGAGTATGTTATCGTGAGGGTTAGTCTGTGCATCTCAGTTTTTTCATAATGATGGGATGTAGAAAAACAAAACACAATAGCATTAAGCTTTCAAAAAAGATAATCTCCTCAAGCTTTTGCATAGTGAACAACTGTTTCATAAAGATGAATGGTTTTGCTCGGCCAAATCAAATGCAGATTTAAAGCAAATTGAGTTAATGTTGGAGAATACAAGTTGGAATGGATTGCAAACGTTTTTATTTTGCATTGTAATAACCATATACACCTAAATCAATAGCTTGGAAAGAAAGCAATAATATCACATCAGTGGAGGAATGAAATATAGTATGTGGGGGGAGGGAAGGGAAGGGCAGCTGTGAAATGAAAGGATTTGTACAGGAATAGTGACATTTCATTAGGGAGTTATGGGAGACTATTGAATATAAATCCATTACACTAAACTCTATCTGATCTAATCACACTTGAGACTGGTTAAAGCTGCAGTATATTATAGTAAAGCATTATAAGATGTTCAGTCCCAGTTTGTGGTGCTTTATATCATAATATCCAGACAGTAGGCTACACGAATGTACAGATATCTTTGAAATTAAGTAATATTGCAAAAAGTAATGGTCTTTGGTTAATGCTATTGGGCTCTGACCATGTTCCGATAGGTTGCCAAAAATGTATCCATCAGGATGTATCCATCCAAAGTAATTCCAAGTGCAGACTCTTTATTCATTTCTTTCTGTTCTGCCTATCCAAAACAATTGTGCGCTGATTTATACAATGGAATTATTGTATTCCTTGCACAATTTATTTGTTTCAAAAATTAAAAAATCTGCTATTCTTTGAATGCCTCGATTTCTCTGACAATATTTATACTGAGTGAATAAACACTGCTCCATTTTGCAGCCTGAAATGATACTGCTTCCAGTACAGACTGTTCTGTGGAGTCCAAATCATTAACTGTTAACTTTGCAATGCACTGTAATTATGCTAGCTCATTCAGCTGATGGTATTGGTTCTAGAATAATATGGTTGGTTTGATCTTCCACAATTTTGCCCTCGGGAAACAACCAGTGTTCACAGGAGCAAGGCTCAGAAGAAGGGACAGAAATGCAGACTATTCAGCATACGTATTCAATGTTGCTCCGGGAAACATATCTTGATCTGTATTCACAGCATTCAGGGCACTTGTCATAGGTGTGCAGGGCTGTGAGAGTGAGGAGTGCGGGAGGTGTTAGGTGGGGGTATGGGTCAGCATTCCTGACTGCTAATCTCACTCAGCTCATTTACACCATTGGAGAGTCATCTTTCTGGTGAGACGTTACAATCAAGGTATTAGTTGCCTCCTAAATTTATTTGAAATATCCCATGACATAATTTAAAGGAGACCAATACTAAAGCTGTGCATCCCTGATTTACCATATCTTGAAATAACTGCTAGGTTACAATCCGGGTTAGGGTTAGGATTTGGGTTTGGGTTAGGGCTAGGGTCAGGGCAAGGGTCAGGATTTGGGTTAGGATTGGGTTTGGGTTAGACTTTGGGTTAGGGCTCTGGTGAGGGTTTGGGTTAGGTTTAGGATTAAGGTTAGGGTTAGGGTTCAAGTTAGTATAAGGGTTAGGATTAGTTCTTTGGCAACATTGAATGAAATTTTGAAAGTTATATCTGAAGCCTCCCTAGTTCAGTGTCCACATTTACAAAGCTCCTAAAAATCCAGTTAATTGGTAAAGAGACTGGCCATCACCCTTAAATCTTCTTATGTCAAAGCTGTTTACATCTCTGTTAAATGTTAAGTAATGCTTTCTATGGTAATGATGCTGTATAATTGCATGCTTTTGTTATCAAATTAACAATTTTAACAGCTAATAAATTTAAAGGAGTTGATAAAGATAAGCCATTTTGTCTTTAGCAAATTAGATTGAAGAAAATTCATTGTCAGCTATAGTATTTGATACAACGTACCATTAAAGGAGAGATATTTCAACTCATAGTCAGCAAGCAATTTGATAAATTCAGAAACGTGTAGGGTATCATTAAAAACTAACAAACATAGAGACTTTCTCTTCTTAGTGATGAGCTGAATCTGCCAGAACCAGTTTGCCGCTGACCCTGGGCAGCCATTAGTAAAATGAAACCTTCCACTTACTTTTCCTTAAGCTTGCACTTGGATGGGTGAGATTCTTTAAAAGCCTCCTGGCACTGATTTCCCAACCTTTTCCGTGCAGCTAATTTATGATCATTTCAGATGTTTCTCACTGATTAAATAGGAGATTTTGTTTCAATTCTTAAGTCTTTGAACAGGAAACTCAGAAAAATTAAACAGAAAATGGTGCAATGTTCTCCAGGTTCATCAGTCTCTTAAAGAGAGAAGTGGAGTTATTGTTTTAAGTGAGGGTTTTGTTTTTGGTTTATCTTTTGTGTTTATTTCTTCCTCCTCCTTTATCATTGTGGAAATTAACCTATTATCTTCCAGTGTGTCTAGGTTTTAAATATCATGGAAAAGGTTCCATAAAAATGAAAGTTGGTGTTTGTTTGTGTGATGTCCTTTATTAAATTGTAAATCTAGAATGAGCAAATCTACAATTTAAATTGAAAATCTAGAATATTGTCTTCCCTATTGTTCCACTGTATTATTCTTGGAGTGGATCAAATGTGATTTTCATTGGAATAGTAAAACCATCATTTATTCCTTCTGAGGTAAGAAATTAAAATAGAGGAGTAAAACGATCTATGAGTGCTGATACATAAATTATCAGAAGCAGCATTGCAAATTGTTAAGTGCATAAAGAGTGCAAATAAAACATTGGGATTAATTTTTAAAGGAAATTAACATGAGACAGAAATGTGAAATTTATGTAGCACCTTATTTAGGCAACACTTACAGTATAATGTGCAGTTGTAGACTTCACACCACAAAAGGGATATTGAAGCAATAGAGAGAGTGTTTATAAGGGTGTTGCAAGGATTCACAAAATAGGGAAGGTTAACCTCAGGCTGGGATTCTTTTCTCCAGTTAAGTTAGACCAAGGAGAGCCATTGTAAAGATCTTTGAAGTGATGGAAGTATTTAGTAAAGAGGATTTAGGAAAAGGGTGAAGTAAGATCAGAATGAGAATGAAGATTAGAAAGAGTTAACAGACAATGATTCATTAATAAGGTTTCTTCACTGATCATAAGAGTTTCAAACTTATCATGGTCATCTCTCAATCATCTCTTGTCAAAACAGAAAATATACAATTGTCACATTTTCCTTGTATGTTAGTCCTTAAATTCTAGGACTGACTGCATGGTAATAATTGAATATCCTTTTTGAATTAAGAAAGACCAAAGCTGTGTATAGTTTTCTCATCAGGGCCAAATACCGATTCAATGCTACCTTTCTGGATTTATATAATACTCCTTGCTATACATTCCAACATCCCTAGAGATATTCTTCTCAGTTTGAGAACATTGCACTGACTACTGGGAGTGGGGGTGAGAGGGGGTGAGTGGGGAGATGCAGGCTGGTTTGGGAATCTAAACCCCTTATGCTCCAAAGCATCCACATGGTCTTCTCCAGCCCCTGTGCCAACCCATGCCAACTCATACCTATTGAGGAGGAGAAAGTGAGGACTGCAGATGCTGGAGACCAGAGTTGAAAAATGTGATGCTGGAAAAACACAGCAGGCAAGGCAGCATTGAGGAGCAGGACAATCGACGTTTCGGGCATAAGCCCTTCTTCAGGAATGAGGCTGGTGTGCCAGGCTCAGGAATGAGGCTGGCGTGCCAGGGTCAGGAATGAGGCTGGTGAGCCTGGCACACCAGCCTCATTCCTGAAGAAAGGTTTATGCCCGAAACGTTGATTCTCCTGCTCCTCAGATGCTGTCTGGCCTGCTGTGTTTTTTCCAGCATCACATTTTTCAACTCATACCTATTGCCAACCACCCCTTGTCCCTCTCACTTCATGCCAATTCATCTACTGGACATTCCTCAGGGGGTAGGCAGACAGAAAATAAAGTTATCTGACTAGTGGTTATATCACTAAAAATAAAACTCAAATACAAAAAAAATTGAAATTCCTTCAATTAATTCCTTCTGGAACAAACATTCACTTAAGTGCTTAATCTCTTATGCAAACAAACATTTCCAATCCATAACCAATTGGATCTGCAGATCAGAATGTTCATCATTAATATTACTAATTTTTAAAATTCACACATTTTTTTTCTGAACAGTTCCTTGATATCCTTGAAGATTACTTGACAGCCCTAATCATAGTTCCAGTCATTAGCAAAGTGATGGGAGAAGTCTTCAACAATGCTATTAAGGCACTTGTTCAACAATATCCTGTTCACTGAGTGTTCAGTTTGAGTTCCACCAAGGCTATTCAGTTATGACCGCATTACAGGTGAAACATGGACAAACGAGCTGAAATCCAGGGTTACCTTTGACATGAAGACCACATTTGGTTGCATACAACATCAAGGAACCCAAACAAAATGGGAATCGAAGGAAATCTATCTGCTGTTTGGAGACATACCTAGCACGAAGGGAGATGACTGTGTTTCTTGGAGGGCAATCAAGTCAGTTCCAGGACACCACTGCAGATGTTCTTCATGGTTGTATGGCTGTTTAAACATCTTTAGCTACGCTATAGCAGCGCTTCGAAAGCTAGTACTTTGAAATAAACCTGCTGGACTATAACCTGGTGTTGTGTGATTTTTAACTTTGTCCACCCCAGTCCAACACTGGCACTTCCACATCATCTTTAGCTACATCGTTAGTGATGTTCTCTCCTTGTTAAACTAAAAGTGGTGGGGGGAGGGGTGTCCACTGTAGATTTTAAAGCAGCCCACTTAATTGGCATCTCATCCACTGACTTCAACATTTATTCTCCTTACCTCCAGCAAACAGAATGTAACTGTTCAAGAAGGCATCACATCACCATCTCCTCAAGGGCATTTAGGAATGGACAATCAATGCAGACCCAGCCAGCGAAGCCCGCCTCCCAGAATGAATTAAACAAGAGAGAAGCAGCACAGATATGATGGATTGAATGGTCTGTTTTAATGCTGCATAATCCATTAATTCATGGCAAGAAGTTTATCTCTGGAGATTAAAGAGCTGATGTTGTGTTGTTCTGTGTCTGTTGGAGTCTGCAAGAGGAAATGTTATATGACTTATATATCAGGCCAAATTGACAATCAGCAATCTACTTTTAACCCACAGTGGACTTCACAAATTACTTAAATGTAAGTATGCAGTGAACAAGATGAGTTACATAATATGAGGGATTTTTAAAAAATTAAGTAATCACAAAACCTAGTAAGAGTAATGGATCACAGGGAACACAGCTTTATAGAGTCAAGCCTTTTCCTTTCTTATTCCTCACTTCCTATAATAGTCATATGTGATAGTGATTTGATAGTTAAATTCACCAACCAGTAAGGCCCGCTGTCTATAGATTATATCCTCAACAGAAATTGTCTATAAATATAAAAATGGATCAGCTCAATCCAACTGTATGGACCCATTGGGCCAAGTGGCCTGTTTCTGTCCTGTAAATAATTATACTATGTGAACAAGCCAGTACAAAAATATCCTTCTCCGTGCAGTTCTATTCCTCAATCATACCATCTCTGAAGATATACATTTGGTGCCATTAAGGTCACATACAAAGAAGAAATGGAGCCAATAAACAATCATTGAGCCCAATTATAAACTGCATAAATTAATTAAATCTCAAATGAATAGTTGCTTTACTGCAAATTTCAGGCTGTCCCTACCTGACCCTTGTAAACAATTTACAACTTGCTCTGAAGTTTCATTCAAACACATAGAATAATATTTAATGTGAGTCTATTCACCACTTGCATAAATCACCAAGTCAAACACAGATCCAGCTGGCATGCTCCTTTCAAATGGTTCCTACCACCCAAGTTAAATCTTTGGTCACAAACTATCTCAGTAACTTGGAACATCTAAGCTGTTCAAGGTCCTCACTGCAGTTTACTGCAGGGTCAGGACCCATTGAATTATGTGTTTGCAAAGGTTTTGATGCCATTACTGATGTTACATGAGATTTTAGCTTGTTTGTGGGTATGTCAGACATACAGTCATAGAGTCTTAGAGATGTACAGCATGGAAAAAGACCCATTGGTCCAAATCGTCCATACTGACCAGATATCCTAATCTCGTCTCATTTGCCAGAACTTGGCTCATATCCCTTTAAACCCTTCCTATTCATATACTCATCCAGATGCCTTTTAAATGCTGCAATTGTACCAGCCTCCAACACTTCTTCTGGCAGCTAGCTCCATACACGCACCACCCTCTGCATGAAAAAGTTGCCCCTTAGGTCCCATTTAATTCTTTCCCCTCTCCCCCTAATCCAATGCTCTCTAGTTCTGGATTCCCCACCCCAGGGAAAAGACTTTGTCAATTTATCCTCTCCCCCTAATCCAATGCTCTCTAGTTCTGGATTCCCCCACCCCAGGAAAAAGACTTTGTCAATTTATCCTATCCATGCCCCTCATGATTTTATAAACTTCTATAAGGTCACCCCTCAGCCTCCGACACTACAGGGAAAACAGCCCCAGTCTAGTCAGCCTGTCCCTAAAGCTCAAACCCTCCAACCCTGCCAACACCTTTGTAAATCTTTTTCTGAATCTTTTCAAGTTTCACAACATCCTTTCAATATTCCAAAAGTGGTCTCACCAATGTCCTGTACAGCTACAACATGACCTCCCAACTCCGATACTCAATGTTCTGACCAATAAAGGAAAGCATACCAAATGTCTTCTTTGCTATCCTATCTGTTTTCAATTAACTATGAACCTGCACTCCAAGGTCTCTTTGTTCAGCAACACTCCCCAGGACCTTACCATTAAGTGTATAAGTCCTGATAAGATTTGCTTTTCCAAAATGCAGCACCTTGCATTTATCTAAAATAAGTTCCACGTGCCACTCCTCAGTCCGTTGATCTATCTGATCAAGATCCTGTTGTACTCTGAGGTAACCTTCTTCGCTGTCCACTACACCTCCAATTTTGGTGTTATCTGCAAACTTACTAACTATACTCCTATGTTCACATCCAAACCATTTATAAAAATGACGAAATGTGGTGGACCTAACACCGGTCCTTGTGGCAACACCACTTGTCACTGTCCTCCAGTCTGAAAAGCAATCCTCCACCACCACCTTAGTCTTCTACCTTCAAGCCAGTTCAGTATCCAAATAGCTAGTGCTCCCTGTATTCCATGAAATCTAACCTTGCTAACCAGTCTCCGATGAGGAGCCTTGCTGAACGCCTTACTGAAGTCCATATAGATCATGTCTACCACTGTGTCCTCAACAATCCCCTTTGTTACTTCTTCAAAAAACTCTATCAAGTTTGTGAGATATGATTTCCCATGTTGACAATCCATAATCAGTCCTTGCAATTCCAAATATATGTAAATTCTGTCCCTCAGGATTCCTTCCAACAACTTGTCCGCCACCGATGTCAGGCTCACTGGTCTATAGTTCCCTGGCTTTTCCTTACCACCTTTCTTAAATAATGGCACTATGTTAGCCAATGTCCAATGTTCTAGCACCTCAACCTGTGACTATCAATGATACAAATATTTCAGCAAGGGGTCTAGTAATCACTTCCCTAACTTCCTACAGAGTTCTAGGATACATCTGATCAGGTCTTGGGGACTTATCCAATTTTATGCATTTCAAGACATCCAGCACCTCCTCCTCTGCAATATGGACATTTTTCATGATGTCACCATCTATTTCCCCACATTCTCTATACAGAACATAGAACATTGCAGCACAATAAAGGCCTTTCAACCCCTAATGTTGCACCAACCCATGGAACCAATCTGAAGCCTCTCTATTCTACACTATTCCATTTTTGTCCAAATCTTCCATGTCCTTCTCCACAGCAAACACTGATGCAAAATTCTCATTTAGTATCTCCCCCATCTCCTGTGGCGCCAAACATAGTCTGCCTTGCTGAATTTGAGTGGCCCTATTCTCTCCCTCATTACTCTTTTGTCCTTAATGTATTTATAAAATCTCTTTGGATTTCCCTTAACCCTATTTGCCAAAGCTATCGCATGTCCCCTTTTTGCCCTCCTGATTTTCCTCTTCAGTATGCATTATCTTAAATTCACAATTTGTTACCTGTGTTGCATATCTGTCAAAGTTAAAGCTTCTGACACCATTCACTGCCCTCTTACATCAAATTTAAGCACTATACATAGAGTCATAGAGATGTATAGCACGGAAACAGACCCTTCAGTCCAATTCGTCCATTCCGACCAGATATCCTATGACCTAGAAGTATGCTAAAGTACAACATAGAGTACCATATATTCAGGGGAGGGAATGGCCTAGTGGTATTATCAGAGATCCAGGTAACTTTCTGGGGACCTGGGTTTAAATCCTGCCACAGCAGATGGTGGAATTTGAATTCAATAAAATTCTGAAGTTAAGAATCTAATGATAACCGTGAATCCATTGTTGATTGTCTGAAAAAAGCCCATCTGGTTCACTAATGCCCTTTAGGGAAGGAAACTGCCATCCTTACCTGGTTTGGCCTGCATGTGACTTCAGACCCACAGCAATCTGGTTGACTCTTACCTATCCTCTGGACAATTAGGGATGGGCAATAAATACTGTCAGTGATGCCTTCATCTCATGAATGAATAAAGAAAAGAAATTACCTAAACCTTGTTTTTGGGCTATGGTTATTGACCTTTTTGTGAGGGAGTTACTGTGGTGGATTCTACTATTACTTTTATGAGCACTTAGTTTGGATGTATGCTTTGACTGATTAGTCAACCTCCCATGGCGCTACACTTTCAGAGTCAAGATCAAAACAGAAGAACCAGCATTTATAGATTGCCTTACATAATCTGAAGACATCCCAATGTACTTTGTAGCCAAAAACTACTTTTTTGATTGCATGTAGGCCAGACATAATTGTAGTTACCTTTGCAATTTAGGAAACAACAGTCTTCAAAGTTTGTGAGAAGATTTGTAGCTCGGGTACTCGTTGTTGTGGTTCTGTTCGCCGAGCTGGGAATTTGTGTTGCAGACGTTTCGTCCCCTGTCTAGGTGACATCGTCAGTGCTTGGGAGCCTCCTGTGAAGCGCTTCTGTGATGTTTCCTCTGGCATTTGTAATGGTTTGAATCTGCTGCTTCTGGTTGTCAGTTCCAGCTGTCCGTTGCAGTGGTCGGTATATTGGGTCCAGGTCGATGTGCTTATTGATTGAATCTGTGGATGAGTGCCATGCCTCGAGGAATTCCCTGGCTGTTCTCTGTTTGGCTTGTCCTATAATAGTAGTGTTGTCCCAGTCGAGTTCATGTTGCTTGTCATCTGCGTGTGTGGCTACTAAGGATGGCTGGTCGTGTCATTTCGTGGCTAGTTGGTGTTCATGGATGTGGATCGTTAGCTGTCTTCCTCTTTGTCCTACGTAGTGTTTTGTGTGGTCCTTGCATGGGATTTTGTACACTACATTGGTTTTGCTCATGCTGGGTATTGGGTCCTTCGTTCTGGTGAGTTGTTGTCTGAGAGTGGCTGTTGGTTTGTGTGCTGTTATGAGTCCTAGTAGTCGCAGTAGTCTGGCTGTCAGTTCGGAAATGCTCTTGATGTATGGTAGTGTGGCTAGTCCTTTGGGTTGCGGCATGTCCTCATTCCGTTGTCTTTCCCTTAGTTATCTGTTGATGAAATTGTGCGGGTAACCGTTTTTGGCAAATACATTGTATAGGTGTTCTTCTTCCTCTTTTTGCAGTTCTGGTCTACTGCAGTGTGTTGTGGCCCTTTTGAATAATGTCTTGATGCAATTTCGTTTGTGTGTATTGGGGTGGTTGTTTTCATAGTTCAGGACTTGGTCTGTGTGTGTGGCTTTCCTGTGTACCTTTGTGGTGAATTCTCCATTTGGTGTTCTCTGTACCATCACGTCTAGGAATGGGAGTTGGTTGTCCTTTCCTTCCTCTCTAGTGAGTGTGGCGTTGATGATCCGGTGTGTGTTCTTTATTTCCGTGTTTTTAATGATTACAAAGGTGTCATCCACATATCTGACCCAGAGTTTGGGTTGAATTTGCGGTAAGACTGTTTGTTCTAATCTTTGCATTACCGCTTCTGCTATGAGTAATTTCATCAACAGATGCCTAAGGGAAAGACAACGGAACAAGGACATGCTGCAACTACCATACATCAAGAGCATTTCCGAACTGACAGCCAGACTACTGCGACCACTAGGACTTATAACAGCACACAAACCAACAGCCACCCTCAGACAACAACTCACCAGAACGAAGGACCCAATACCCAGCATGACCAAAACCAATGTAGTGTACAAAATCCCATACAAGGACTGCACAAAACACTACATAGGACAAACCGGAAGACAGCTAATGATCCACATCCATGAACACCAACTAGCAACGAAACAACATGACCAGCTATCCTTAGTAGCCACACACGCAGATGACAAGCAACATGAACTCAACTGGGACAACACTACTATAATAGGACAAGCCAAACAGAGAACGGCCAGGGAATTCCACAGATTCAATCAATAAGCACATTGACCTGGACCCAATATACCGACCACTGCAACGGACAGCTGGAACTGACAACTGGAAGCGACAGATTCAAACCACTACAAATGCCGAAGGAAAGATCACAAAAGCGCTTCACAGGAGGCTCCCAAGCACTGAGGATGTCACCTCGACAGGGGACGAAACGTCTGCAGCACAAATTCCCAGCTCGGCGAACAGAACCACAACAACAGTCTATTTGTACATAGCAAATTCCCACAATCCACAATAATACCACTAGGTCATTGTCTCCCCTGAATATATGGTACTATATATTTTACTTAAGCACAATTTTAGGTCCTAGGATATCTGGTCAACATGGACGAATTGGACAGAAGGGTCTGTTTCCGTGTTATATATCTCTAACATCTTGATAACTTGCTTTCAGTGATTTTGATTGAGAGACAAATATTGGGCATAGCACCAGGAATAAATCTGTTGGTCTTCTTAAAAGGAATGTCAGGGGATCTTTATCCCTCTCACGAGAGCAGACAGGCATTATTTTAATGGCTCAATTGAAAACTGACACCTAGGATGTTATAATACTCGCTCAGTACTGCTCACTATTAGGAGTTCAAACTTAGATCTCCATACTCAAGTCTTTGGAGTGAGACTTAAATCTTGTAATCCAGAGAAAAGAGCATTGAGCCATAGCTAGCATGAAATGCAAAGCCAATTGCAAGATTAAGGCTGTACATGTTTAGAAGTCTTATGGATAACTGCACTGAAGTGGGGAAATGGGTGAGAAGAAAGGAAAAGAAGGAAGGGGAAAAAATGAAAGCATAAAATGTAGAGTGTACATGGGGCTGACAGGGAAGAGAAAGAAAGAGGCAGGAGAGGAGTAAGAAGGATAAGGAGGATAAGAGGGCAGATGTGGACTTTGGGAATAATGAGGGGAAGGGAGAGAGAGAGAGGGGAAGGGTAGAGTGAAAGAGAGAGAAGAAGAGAAAGTGGATATGACACTGGAAGATGAAATTGAGGGAGTCAGAATTGGGGAGCAAATGTGAAAAGTTGTCAGAGAGGTTACATATGACCTCAAAGCTGAAGAAATCCACCTTTCCTTGATAACCCTAAGTTGACAAATTATTTCATTCTGGCTTTGTAGAAGAGAGCATGACTTTCCACATTTAAGAATGACTCAAAACAGAGCCATTATTATGGATTCAGTTAAACATTGAAACCTTCAGCAAACTGGTGTTTTGTGTAATTCCTTCAGTCTACCAAATGAGTGCCACTGACCTTGGCATCCCAATGGTTATTGATGTGATACGTAGGTATAACTTTGTAATGATCTGTTTGGAGAGACATGTAGGTCAAAATCAGTGGCAAGTAAGAGTTTGCATCTGGCAGAGATTTGCATCTCGCAGATACCTCCTCCTACCGTCCCCTTGACCATGACCCCACCCCCCACCACCACACCCTCATCTCCCAGACCATCCATAACCTCATCACCTCAGGGGACCTCCCATCCACCGCCTCCAACCTCATAGTAACCAGGTATTCTCATCTCATTTCGTTCCATTTGCTAGCACTTGGCTGATGTCCCTCTAAACCCTTCCGATTCACATACTCATCCTGATTCCTTTTAAATGTCGCAATTATACCAGCCCCCATCACTTCCTCTAGCAGCTACCTGCATGCCCTTGAATAAGTGCTCAAACATTCATACTGTTGATACAAACTCTAATAAACACCAACCTGCGAAATACTATCATTGTCATTTTCAACCCACCCTTTGATTTAGTGACCATCCACAGTGACCCTGTAATAAAACTTATTTTCAAATGTGGCTTGTATGTGATTACCACACCCTCTAATATTTGCCTGGAAGGTGGGGGTGAGCTGTACTCACCCGCTGCAGTTCTTGGGTGTCCCACAGTGATGGAAGGGAGGAAGCTCCGGGATTTTGACATGAACCATATAAAGAGCTCTCTTACTGGAGTTCCTTTTTTAAAATTGGGAATTTAATATAGACCAGGAGGACCCGAGAACTGCTGTCTTGTCAGAGAGAGATGACTGGTCGGTCACACACCTCAGATGAGGGGCGAGGTTGAGAAACTGGGGCCTTCATTGTAATTTCAGACATGATAGAGATTGTGCCAACAATGTTGGCATCACGAACCTGTTAGCTGTAGTAACTGGTTGAAACTTTATTGCTGGAACTGCACAGCAGGTCAGGCAGCATCTAGGGAACAGAAGATTCGACGTTTCGGGCACATGCCCTTCTTCAGGAATGAGCAGAGAGTGTTCAGCAGGAGAAGATAAAAGGTAGGGAGGAGGGACTTGGAGGAGGGGCGTTGGAAATTTGATAGGTGGAAAGAGGTCAAGGTGAGGGTGATAGGTCGGAGTAGGGTGGGGGCGGAGAGGTCAAGAAGAAGACTGCAGGTCAGGAAGGCGGTGCCGGGCTGGAAAGATCCGAGTGAGACAAGGTGGGGGGAGGAGGGATGAAGAAACTGTGGTTCATCCCCTGTGGTTGGAGGGTTCCCAGTCGGAAGATAAGACGCTCCTCCTCCGACCGTCGGGTTGTTGTGGTTTGGCGGTGGATGAGTCCAATGCCCTGCATATCCTCGGTGGAGTGGGAGGGGGAGTTGAAATGCTGTGCTACAGGTTGGTTGGGTTGGTTCGTCCGGGTGGCCCAGAGGTGCTCTCTGAATCGCTCCGCAAGTAGGCGGCCTGTCTCCCCAATATAGAGGAGGCCACACCGGCTGCAGCGGATGCAGTAGATGATGTTGGTGGAGGTGCAGGTGAATCTGTGGCGGATATGGAAGTTTCCTTTGGGGCCTCCAGCCCGGCACCGCCTTCCTGTCCTGCAGTCTTCTTCTTGACCTCTCCGCCTCCATCCTACTCCGACCTATCACCCTCACCTTGACCTCTTTCCACCTATCACATTTCCAACGCCCCTCCTCCAAGTCCCTCCTCCATACCTTTTATCTTCTCCTGCTGAACACTCTCTGCTCATTCCTGAAGAAGGGCCTGTGCCCGAAACGTCGAATCTCCTGTTCCCTGGATGCTGCCTGACCTGCTGTGCTGTTCCAGCAATAAAGTTTCAGCTCTGGCAGAGATTACACAGGGTATTACAACCAGTGGGCCGAGAAATGGCAGATGTATTTTAATACAGGAAGCAAAAAGTGGTATGCGTTTTGGCAGTAGAAAGATTGTTGTAGACTATGCTTTAGAATTATATCTGAAGTGACTATAGGTGAATGACCTTATTGTTTTAATAAGTTTGCTAATGCCATCACCGACCATTTGGTGCTGATGCAGCAACTTTGGTAATATAAAAATACAAGATGAAACCAGGAATCCTGATAATGTATCATCACTTGTACCCTACAATGAACAACATGGTAAATACAGTGAAAAGCTTCTACTGTTGCCATAATCTGGCACCGTTCCAATCCTGCCTCCTGCCTCTCAACACAGTATTTCTCATTTCTGTCAGCAAGATTTGGAGAGGTCTATGGTTCATGAGAGATGGCGTGGTGGCTCAGTGGTTAGCACTGCTACTTCACAGCACCAGGGACTTGGGTTCAATTCCATCCTCAGGCACATGCTTGTATGGAGTTGTACATTCTCTCCGTGTCTGCATGGGTTTCTTCTGGGTACTCTGGTTTCCTCCCACAGTCCTAAGATATGCAGATAGATGAATTGGCCATGCTAAATTGCCCATAGGGTTCAGGAATGTGTAGGCTGTTAATCAGGGTTAACATAGAACATAGAAGAATACAGCGCAGTACAGGCCCTTCGGCCCTCGATGTTACGCCGATCCAAGCCCACCTAACCTACACTAGCCCACTATCCTCCATATGCCTATCCAATGCCCGCTTAAATGCCCATAATGAGGGAGAGTCCACCACTGCTACTGGCAGGGCATTCCATGAACTCACGACTCGCTGAGTAAAGAACCTACCCCTAACATCTGTCCTATACCTACCCCCCCTTAATTTAAAAGTAGGATAACAGGGTAGGGGAATAGATTTGTGTGTGTAACTCTTCAGAAGGTCGGTGTGGACTTGTTGGGCTGAAGGGCCTGTTTCCACACTGTAGGGGTTCTATAATATGTACTGTTTCCAATGGATAGCTGACCATTTAAATGATCAGCTCCCTCCAATGTATTCAGACTTTGGAGTCTCTGGAGCATGGGATTATGAGTGCAGGGATTAGAATCAGGTAGGAGCAGGTCTGTTCTCAATGCATTTCTTTTGGATTATTAAGGTATATTTTTGAGAGGTGCAGTACCCTTTTGGATCTGTCCCTGGTCATCTAAGATGTCGTTTGATGGATGCAGGACCCCTTTGGGATTTTGAAATGTAGGAGCGCTAATGAGTAACATTTATTCGTGGGATATGGGCATCGCTGCCTTGGTCAGCATTTATTACCTGTCCCTGCTGCCAATCAAAGGTGAGGTGTTTTCTTGAGTCACTGCAGGTGTTGAGGTGAAAGGACATCCATATCACTGTGAGGAAGGGAATTCCAGGATTTTGACCCAGTGACACGAAGAAACACAATATACTTTCAAGTCAGGATGGTGAGTAGTTTGGAAGATTACCCATATTGCCCTTGTACTTCTAGACAGTGGTGGTCATGGGCTTGTAAGGTAATCTATAGGGTGCCTTGTTGAATTTCTGCAGAGCATCTTGTACATGTTAAACATCGCTGCTACTGAGTGTTGGTGGTTGAGGGAGTAAATGCTTCTGGATGTGGTGCCAATCAAATGGGCTGCTTGCTCTGGATAGTATCAAGCTTTTTGAGTTTTGTTTGTATACCAACAAACCCCTAAGTTATGCCTTGTAGATGGTCAGGAGTCAAGTGGTGAGTCACTCACTGTTAGATTCCTAACCTCTACCTGTGTAACCATTGCATTTATATGGCTAGTCCATTTCAGTTTCTGGTCAATGCTAACCCTAGAAAATTGATAGTGAGGGATTCAGCAATGATAATGCCATTAAATCTCAAGGGGTGACAGTTAGATTCTCTCTTGTTAGAGATGGTCATTGCGTGGCACTGGATCCGAATGCTACTTGTAACTTGTCTGCCCGGCCTGAAAATCAATCCGGGTCTTGTTGCTTTGGAACATGGATTGCTTCAACATCTGAGGAGTCGCAAATATTGCTGAATCATTAGTGTACATCCACACTTCTGACCTTACGATAGAGGGAATGTCATGGATATAACAGCTGGAGATAGTTACTAACTGGTTCTCGTCTTCACAGCCTGTAGTTTACTTTTCCTTTTTGAGAATACATGCAGTTTTCGTTTGAAAGGTGCAACTGAATCAGTTTCTGATTCCTGTTTGAGCAGAAGACTCTGTTTTCATGGATAAGTCTTTGTTTTAAACTGATCTCACCTCTGAATGTTTTACCCAATATCCCAAACGTATCTTCCTACCAGTACAGCTTCTTCCTCGTTACCCTCTCAAATCTGCTCACAGTTTTGAATATTAAAATATTTATATTAAAACTCAACATAATCTTCTCTGCTATAAGGAGTTGCCCAGTGTATCTCCTGTCAGATGCAGAGATAGGTTGAGAAGGAGAGACCCTCATTCAGCTAGTGCAGGAATTGAACCCATGCTGTTAGTATCATTCTGTATCACAGACCAGACATCCAACCAACAGAACTAACCAAGTCCTCAATGATCCCCTTTTGCACTTGTCCATGGCCTTTATATCCTTACCTAAAGTACGGCACCTGGAATTGAACTAACTTACACTAGATAATGTCTAACCAGTCGCGTATAAAGGTTTATTGCAACATCTAAGTAACTCCCAATCTCTAGAATGTATCCACAAGATTCTCGGACACCATCCAGCTTGGAGCTCTATTATCAAACCCGACCCACAGTCGCCAGACAACATCATTTCAAAAAATGCCATGCCACTCAAATACCTTTTTTAAAAGCAATTAATTATGCTAATCCCAAATAAATTTTTGAGAAGTTTGCTCCTTGTGCAATCCATCAGATCAAAGGGGTTAAATTAATAACAGAGTTGTTTGAGTGATCTCCCATAGCATTGTTTCACAAAAGTCATAAAATGCATGATGTAATAAGTAGTTGACTATAATAATGCATTAAATCAAGAGTTGGTGTATATCCATTTAAGACTAAAACGATGAGCGTTCTTTAAATGAGTGGTGGATTCATTTAAGGTTGCAGGTAAGAATTGGGGCTTTGTTTGATTGGCAGATCAATTAAGTTGTTGGGAGATAATATGGAACCAACATGTTTTTGGAGAAAAGGAGCAAAAAGCCAGGGCAATTTAAGAACAATTTGCATCATCAAGAAAGACAGGCCGAGTGCCAGAGGTAGAAAGTGCAGATTATCCTAATTGTAAGAATATATTAGTGAAAATGCTTAAACTTTCCCGATATTTCCATCTAGCTTGGAGCTGTTCAGTTCTTTTTAATTTGTATTAAATTGCTTGTTCATAATCAGATATAGCTCTTGGAAAAAATGAAAGCCATGGCTGGGAGGAGCAGATCAAGAGTCAATCACATGGCTTACATTCACCAATCAAGATTGTGGGAATAAATCCAACCACGATAAAGCCTTACAGGCACAGTTTTTTTTGTTTTTACTCCATTGATCTATCGATTACTTTGCCTAATCTCACTTCCTTTATGTTTGAAACATTTGAAAATTGTGCATTCATTGATTTGAGAAAACAATCATGCTCATAAACTTTACAGTGATGAGCATTGTGTTACAAATATTGAGTAGTAATATTCATATTCATTTTCATATATAACCCAGAAGGACAAACCAGTTATATTTGGAAAATGAATGTACTGAGTGAAATAACTCCACAGAGGCCAGTATCCAGTCACCAAGTCGCCCTTTATTTACATGTGGATAGTCCTTGACATTGATCCAGCTCCCTCAGAGCCAGCTCTCAGAGTGAACAGGATATCTGACGCTCCTGTTCTTATCAGTTAGTTAGGGCTCCCTGATTGGACCAGATTAACAGCCCCAATCAGGGAACTCATATTCTACAAAGTCCACTTAGCTGACCTTGTCACAATTAGAATACAATCCCGACAATATGGGAACAGACCTAACAAGTCTATGCCAAGTCTCTGAAGAGCACACCCCTCCCAGGCCCATTTCCTTACCCTATCCCTGTAACCCTGCATTTCCCATGGCTAACACACCTAACCTACACATCCTAGGACACTGGAGGGTAATTTAGCAATTACCTTAACTTGCACAGTTTTGGACTGTGAAAGGAAACCAGAGCACCAGTACACGGCCTATTCCTGTGCTCTGGTTTCCTTTCACAGTACACTGCATGTATTGGTGCTCCATTTTGAAGAATGCACCAGTTGCACTGGTTTTACTGGTTTTTACTGGTTTTCTTGGAGGTGAACAACATTCTAGGATGTTTTACAATATCACTGTCAGACAAAGTCCAGAACTGCAATATGAATTGGTTGGCCAGATAACCATAACTTTGTTTAACGTGTTAGATTTAAAGACAACTCAGAAAGCAGGAAAGAGAGAAACTATTTCTGGGAGACAATTCTAGATCTTCAAGCCTTGGAAGCTGAAGACACATGCACCAATTTAACTCAGGGAGAAGCAAAAGGTCAGACTTGAAGGAGCACAGAGAGTTCAGAGGGCTGTTTGGATTGGAAGAGATTGAGAGAAACGAAGGACCAAGTAGAAGTTAATAGAGGGATGGGTAAGGCTACAAGGGATACAAATGCAAGAATGAGGCTTTTAAACTTGAGGCAGTAGGGAGCTGTAGAACCACAAGCACATAGGTTATGAGTGTGAACAGGATTTGGTGTGTGTTAGAACATGTGTCCAGACTTTTGGATGAAATTTAAAGGACATGAATGAGGCTTTCAGCAGCTGAGGGGGGCCAGAATTAGATGAAGTATAGATGGTAGAAATAGACAGTCTGCATGACAGAGTGGAAATGTGGTCCAAAGTTCACCTCAGGGCAGATGCAACACCAAGGTACTAGCAACAGGAATGGATTTCCTAATTTTGCAGTAGAAAGCTTCATTTGTGTTCATGAATTGTCTTAACATTCCTCTAAAGTGGATTTGTTTTTGTTTATGCAAATGCATTTATTTGTGCAGCAACTTGAGATCACTTATTCCCCAAATTCCTTTCACTGAGATAGCCGGGCATTCATCATTTTGAGACAGTAAGTATTTGCAGTAAACAGTCTGGTTTTGGAGGAGATTGTTCAGAACTAGCTCCTGCTGAAGGTATTCCATACTTCATGCATTACTTTTAAACCCATGTTTTCAATGAGAGCCCACCTTGAACTGATAGAAAGAATACTTTCTAATCTATGTTTACAAAGATGCCATTACCGACCTCTTGAGCAAGTGGGATTTTAACCTGGGCCTCCTGGCCCAGAGGCAGTGATATAACCAATACAGCACAAGAGCTTCTCTGACTGAGCAAATACCGTTCCCCACAAAATTCATAACAAATGGATCTGCTCATTAGGTAGTGCTTTGCTGCATTGCCAACCAGTTGTGATGTCGTTGCATTTGTTTTCAAAAACAGAACTGTTCTTCACTATCATCATAAGGGACATTGTTAGTCTTAAACAAAAACAGAAATTTCTGGAGAAACCCAGCAGGTCAAATGGCATCCGGAGAGAGAGAGCAGAATCAATGTTGCAAGTTCAGTGAGCCATCTACAAAATCTCTGCCAACATGCTGCCCCTCCAGAGCAGTACTAGTTGCCATTGGACCAATGTTTATGATAGCTCCTCAAATATAAGAACTAGACATGGGATGGCTAATATTGTAGTGAAAGATTCAACAGATGTCTATTATAGCTTCTATCTATATGTATGTATTATAGTCACAGGCATTTTCATGCCTGGGATGATACTGGATAATTTGGTTACAAACAGTAACACATGTCCATGCAGTGAGGCAGGGATTATGATCTTTAAAGCTGCAAGTCACAGATTCTGAATTGATGATAATATTTTGAGCATATCTTTGAGCTGTCTCACGAATTGTGAATGGTAACACATCATAGGGACACATTGAGGACATTCAAATTCCTCTTATCTGTCCCACTATTAATGAAATCTTGTTTGATCTGCAGATTGTCTCTGTGTTTCCACCCAGACATTCCCAAATACCAAGAGAATCTCTCTCTTATATTTTAAAACATTTCATTTGATCCCCAGCTGAACAGTGTTTGACTTCTACCACCCTCTGTATGAAGAACTGCTTCCTGGCATCACCCTGAATTGGTGGAGGACAAGTTCCAAGTTTTCACTGCATTTGGTTCTGGATGTCCTGCCAAAGGAAATAGTTCCTCTCTTTCTCTGCTCTACCAAATTCTTCAAACATTTGAAACATCTCAGTTAGTGACATGAAACCTCCTTGGGCATAATTGCTTCATTTCTTAGCTCATCGACATGTTTTCCATGTGCTGTAGGCTACTATACCATGGTACATTTGTTCAAAATGTTTGCCTTAGCCTTTGAATAGCAATGTCAGGTTTAGTTCCTTCAGATCATTTCATACAATCCCTACAGTGTGGAAACAGGCCATTTGGCCCAACAAGTCCACACGGACTCTCCAAAAAGTATCCCACCCTGACGCATTCCCCTACCCTATTACCTTATATTTACCCCTGACTAATGCACCTAATTGACACATCCCTGGATACTATGGGCAATTTAGCACGGCCAATTCACCTAACCTGCACAGCTTTGAATTGTGGGAGGAAACTAGAGCACTCAGAGGAGACCCATGCAGATACGGCAAGAATGTACAAACTCTATACAGACAGTCGCCTGAGGCTGGAATCAAACCCAGGTTCCTGGCACTGTGAGGCAGCAGTACTAACCACTGAGCCACCATGCCACCCTTTATCAACTTACATTTCATCAACCACTTGTGTTTCATGAGTACAGACAGAATAATGAGCTTCTTTGGGCATTGGCGAGAAAAATTGATGTACGAAATACGGAACTATAAATAATATGATGCTATACTTTATTCATGTGTCAAATGATCACATCTGAACAAACACCATCTCTGCTCTGGATTAGACAGCAGTTTTGCTTGACCATGATATTCTTTTGGCTGAGTATATAAAAGATGTTTTGCATTTAGCTGAATATTTGCAGTGCATTTGTTGATTGACAGCCTTCAGCCTGCAGTTATGCCTGCAGTCAGGCCTTGCTTTTACAGTACTATGACCTGCCAGCACCCAAGTATGCTAATGATTTTGTATCCAAGCAAACTGAGCTCTCTGCATGCTGCTTGGGAAAGATCATGAGATAGAAACTTCATCTTCAGCAGCAATGGAAAATGGAAGACGGTGAAACAACACAAAAATAGAAATTGCTGGAGTGACTCAGCAGGTCTGGCAGCAACTATGGAGAGAAAACACAAATAATGTGGCGAGTCCGGTGACCCTACATCAGAACTGAATTGACAGTCTGTTTCATGCTACAACCAATTTTTAATCATAAAGGAAATCTGGTGATATGAGAAATGGCCATGCATTGATTCCAATGTTGGCTGGAACAAGAAAACTCATTGAGCTCATCAAAATAATTCAATTCAAGATCCATTAATAACCATTAATTTATATTGCCAGTATCACCACACTTTATTTACCTGGAGGATGGGAACAGGCCATTCAATCATTCGAGTATATTCTTCCATTCAATTCAATGATGGCTGATCTATACTTTAAATTCATTGACCTGCTTTAGCTCCATATACTGACATGTTGTAACAAGGATGATGTAGCAATGCTGCTAATCGTCAATTCCCTTTCTGAATATCGATCCATCTCCCCCACACTTTGAGTTCACTCTGTGTCAACTTCTTCTTCTTACATGCTATTGGACCTTGAAAGAGATAATGCTTTTCTTCGAATCTATAATTTTGTTTGAGAGTTGTGATTATTTGAGTTGTATTGTTAGCCTTCAATCCATTGTCTAAGGTACATAGTTGCCTTTTTTTTAAATTTAAGTCTCCCTTTCATCATTTTAATGTCATTGTCTCCTTCCAGTGAAGTAAGTTTACTGCTTTGAGCAATAAAACAAGAAGTGCTGGAGAAACTTAACAGGTCTGGAAGCATCTGTGAAAAGACAAGTAAAGGTAACATTGACATTTCAATGAGCCATCTTAGATTCTCTACAGTATGGAAACAGGTCTTTCAGCCCAACAAGTCCACACTGACCCTCTGAAGAGTAACCCACCCTGTCCCTACCATATATTTACCCCTGACCCCATGGGCAATTCACTTGGCCTGCATATCTTTGGATTGTGGGAGGATACAGGAGCAAACCCATGCAGACATGGGGAGAATGTGCAAACTCCATGTAGACAGTCGCCCGAAGCAGGAATCGAATCTGGGTGCCTGGCACTGTGAGGCAGCAGTGCAAACTTCTGAGCCATCATGCTGCCCATTTTTTTTAAATGCCCCCCCACGCTAACCCCATTTCCCTGCACTTCCCTGCATCGTATCCCCATGCTAACATTTCTGCCCTAGACCTGCCACAGAATTCAAATGAACTGCAGTGAAACTTGGCAGAACAGCAGCACAGTTCCCATTTCAACACTCTACAGCCTCGAGGAGTTAACATTGAGTTCAACAACCATCTCTGTCCTTCATTTTGATTGCAACAGCCCTGACCTACTATGACCACCATAGATGCTTGTGTCTCATTGGCTTTATTCTAAGCAGTGCAGATCTATTTTCTCTGTTACATGCCGACCACTCACACCTATTTTACATCCCTATCTCTCCTTTACCACTATTCGCTCTCCCTTTTTCCCTTGCTGTGGGCACCCTTACCATCTTCTCCAGTATTTTCTGTTTTTATTTCAGATGTTGAGTCTGCACAGTATTTTGCTTTCATTTTACTATTTTAACTTTATTTTCACAATTAATTCCCCTAAGACCTGAAATTAACTTGGTCATTTCCTTTCAAGTACATCAACATGCTTTGTCAGATAGGCCAATAAATCTGCATAGTAATTCCAGGGCTGATCTTAACATTGATCTATATAATGTTAGTCAATGCATGTATAGACTCTTGCTCACAGATATCTGAATGCTGCTGAAATTTTAAATTGTAATAACAGTGTGAACTGTCCTGTCAAATCCATTTACTATCATTAAGGTGTTTCCTGATTGTTGTCAACAGCAGTGAAGTTAAAGTCCATGTGAATGGGAGACAGGGACCAACAATGTGGAGGTGTTCAATTAAGTCGGTCTGAAGTCTGTATCCCATCGAATGCTAGGCCAGCCTATTTTCCACCCAATTTCTCTTCCAGGAAGAAATCATCTCTCACAAATTGTATTGGAGCTTTAGTAGGGCTGTGCAAACATGTTTAAACTGGGCACAAACACAATATTCTGCCTATATTTTTCAATATATCAGGCTCCTGTACTTTTCTGTAAGGGGAGCTCTATGTGTACTGAAGTGCTTACAATAACGGAGGCTTTTAATTTCAAGCTTATTTTTAATAATTGCCTTTTTATTACCATGTACAATTTTAATCAGTTTTCTTTTCTGCTATTATAGAGATATTATTGCAAAGGTTCATAGTCTTTTCTGATGCCCGAGCTACCTCCAAAAAATGTACTTTCTGCTATGTTGCTTATGTTGTGTAAGGAAATGGATGAAGAGATAATGTTGAAGTTGTGTGAGCTCTACCGATCTTATGGTATCTCAGAGTCTTTGAAGTTGAGTTCTGCACTACACTTTGAAGGAAATAATGTCATTATTGGACTGTTAATCCAGGGACCCAAGTAATGCTCTTGGTACCCTGGTTCAAATCTTACTGTGGCAGATGGTAGAATTTGAATTCAATAAAACATTCTGGAATTAAGAGTGTAATGATGACCATGATCCCATTGCCAATTGTCATAATAAACAACCTGATTCATTAATGTTCTTGTAGGAAAGGATACTGCCAGCTGTAACTGGTCTGGCCTGTATGTGACTCCAGTCCCATAGCAATGTGGTTGACTCTTAACTGCCCTCTGGACAATTAAGGATAGCCGTAATTGCTGGCCTAGACAGTGATGCCCTCATCCTGTGAACTAAGAAATAAAAATATTCTTATTCAGTGTTACAATATTGACAGAGATGCCACAATACTGTGATGGGCCAGCAGTAGTAATTAGGACAAATGCCACAGCCAGTATGCCAACTTCTGTAAGAGATTAAATGTTTGACCACATTTGATGTACACACTCATTTCCAATCCAGTGTGGTCTAACCTGACTTCATAAACCCACGCTACAGTGAAGGAAAAGAGTTTCCCATCTATGAATATTGAAACCAACACATTCAGGGTGGAATCTTGTTGGGTTCTGAACAATATGGACCATGATGAGATTTGTGGCAGAATTACATGAGAATTCCTGGAAGCTTGTCTTGATGTCAAAAGTAACGCGTGCCATTTTTTATGCCTTTGACAAACTGAGAGGGGAGTTTCACACTCAGCAGCAGCAAGTTGCCAATTAAGGGGGAATATTGCTTGTTAAATGCCTTGTTAACTGCCTGATTCACCTCATCAATATCTGACTAGACAAGCCAAGAGAACTAGACATCGAAAAATCTTGTGTTGATCACCAACCCTAACCCTAACCCTTCATCACGTCGATGTGCGTGCTATGGTCAGGGCTGTAGTACAATAGGCAATAGGGCCACTGAAGATTCAGCTTGGCGCAGCCTGGGGAGGGGAGCTCTAAACTGTGCTGCATCATCCTGGTGTGCTGCATTCTGCACAATTGGAGCAGGCAATGAGGCGATGTGGTCGATACTGAGTAGCCTGGGGAGCAGGAGCAGTCATCAGAGGAAAAGGATGAGGACATTGAGCTGGATGACAGAGCTCAGCTGTATTAGGACACACAAGGCAATTGGGAACTGATTGACACCCAGTTGCAAAGATGCAAGCTGGGTGCAGGTATCCATCTTGAACTGCCAAGGTCAAGATGCCAGTGTTTGGATTGCATTTGGGGTGTGAACTAGAGCCTGTACTCATTTTCTTTATGTTCCCTTATTGCTGGCTTTCAGTTAAGAGCTCATGTTTGGACTTGTTTGATTGCTTGCCTTTACTTGATGTTCCCCTATGGAACAAAGACAGGAAGCATGTGATCACTGGGCAAAGGATTTTGACAGCTCAGAGATGATTTTTATATGGGATGTATCTAAAGACTGGTAAAGTGTGTGGCCTGCTGGTTAAACTGCAACAATAGTGAGAGAATGAGATTGCAAATGCAAGGGAGTGTCAGCCAAACTGGTCATATGGCATGGGCAGTGTGGCTTCGTAGGTGTGGTGCTATGACTTTTCCAGCAAGGAGCAGTGCCTGATTGACAACATTTATCTGGGAGCACAGTAGTTTCATAAAGGTCATGTGGGTGCAAGGAATGCATCTTTGCACAGAGTTGGAGGTAGCTAATACATTAATCCATGAAGTTGCAACTAAAATGACTCAGTGGCAATTCAGGCTTTTGCAAAAGCTTTACCATCTGTTTTCTAAATTGATAATAAAACAAACATTTTAGAAATTATATAATCCACACACTGTTGTCAAATCTGAATATTTTTCAATGCTGGTACACAACTGAGTCAATGGAAACAAGTTGAAATGGCTCACTTCCAATGTTGCATGTTGTTGTATGAAGTAATTGCTTGAAGGGGTTAATGGTCATGGATGCATCCATTCTACTGATGCCACACACTGCCTGTGGGTGGAGAGAAGGAGCTCTACTCGAACTTTCAGAAAGGAGCAGATGCATCTGTGCCACCTCCTTAAAATCCTAATAATTATGTCTGACTACATGTAGCTACACTTATTGCTTTTGTCCAATAAATCTTGTCCCCTAAGAACAATGCTACTTCTGAAGAAATTCTATGGTGTTGGATTACTGACACTAATCACTAGATAAGTCCAAAACAAAGAATGATTGGTAGCTATTATGACCTCAAGGCCCTTAATGATTATGAAATAATGTCCACTTGATAGTAGCACAGGAGAAGTCAAATTCCAACAGGAACTTGGCTGCGTAAATCATAAATGTTATTATTTTACCAAAGTGATATTTTATTAAACATAATCACATAATATTGCAGTTTTGTTTTAACATTAAAAAAGTTTATAAATAACAGAAATGAGCAAGGAAACAAACATTCCATTTCCTAGTAACACAGATTCAAAGATCTTTAAACACACAATAGAAATAACCTCAACATTTGTTACAGGCTGAACATAAACAACACCTTTTTAACCAAACCTGTATACTCTGTCACAGTGTACAAACATTGTAGAACATTTAGTACTGTACTTCTAGCAAGATCCAGTCCAGCTCAAGGGAGAGAGCGAGGACTCTTGTTTTCAATGCTATAGTGGACTTGAACTCAATAAAATTTCAACTCATCTGTTGGAACTAAATGTAATCCTTTCTTAATTATTATGCTCTTGACTTAACTTCCTTCCAGTGCTATACTATTCCCGATGCAGTTTCAATTTCAAAAGCTTAAATTCACTTCTTTTCCACCAAGTGTACCCCAAAACTCCAGACTAGGATTAATCATTTCTTATTCTTCCATAATTTCATTCCTTAAATTACTTTCCTTTGTAACGCTGCTTGGCAAATATTACTTCATCAAAAGATTTCTCAGCAATTCCGAGCTTGATACATATTCCCTCTCCAACAACTCGCAGACTGGAGTGTAAAGTGAAAGCCAGAGTTTGAAAAGTTCTCCCATAAACCCACTGGATTTTTTTTTGTGTGAATCCAGGGTAACTTGGAATATTAGCTATTGTAGGTTTTAAAAACTAATTGTGAATTCCAAGCACACAGACAAGCCCGTATGTTTAACTTTGAGTTCCAAGAACCCAATCTGCAGTAAATGATATGAAAATACTAATATCCATAAATGTCAAGGTTCCATCACAGCAGCAAGCATCCTCAACTATTACCCTGTGCCACATTCTGGTAGAGGTGGGAATGAAAAGGAATATTAATGTGAAAACTTGGAGAAAAATGCTTGGTTTTGTAAGGAGCTTACAAGGCCCAGATCAAACTATTTTTGTTTAGTTTAATTATAATTATAAATTATAATATTTTGGCATTCAAAATTCAGTACACTGATAGAGTGGAGGTTATCATTTACTTTTAAAGGAGCAACCCCTTTTTAGGGGCCTGATTTTTAAACAGTGAGACCTCATTCTAGGTTCCCCCATCAGATGAAGTATCCTGCTCACACTGACCCTGTCAAGATCCCTCAAGTAATTAAACTCAATGACAACTTTGGAAGCTTGCTCTTTGTTTAAACCACTATCCTTATATAAGATGCAAGGGTGTTCTTTTAAGCATGAGCGTTGAAAGAAATTGGAAGATGGAGAAAAACTGAAAAGGCATTGGATGGAATTTTCTGATATTTTAATGACAATTTGTGCAGGATTCCCCACCACCACAAATGAAATAAACCAACGGATCTTGTAACTAACGGTAAAGCAATGTAAAACGTTTATTAATAATAGAAATGAAGATGTACAAAAAGAAAGTTCTGGATCCTCATAGCACAGATTCAAAGATTTGTAATTGCACAATAGAAATAACCCATATCCTGGCCAAAAGCTGACTGGGCATTTGGTGAGCTTTTTGACACATTACTTTCTGGGGTGAGTGATCGTGGGGTGAGGGGGTCATAAGTCAGTGAGTCAGAGCAAGTTTGTTTCAGTTGGCAACTTCTCAAAATTGCACTCACTTCCCTCCCACCCTTGACTGAGGCAGATCAGACCTCCCACTCAGCCACACAGGCAAGCTGGGCTGCTCTTTTGTTTACCAGTCAAGATGACTACCATAGTTTTTATCCACCAGCTACAGAGCTAATCACAGCAAAGGCGTAAAGAGGCCCCACAAGGAGTTGCAAATTGATCACTCAAGGGTCTTAATTGATGGCAGCTCAAGAAAGTCAAACTTGGACTTTTCCACCCTTAGAACTTAATTTTTATGATGGTGGAAAGGCAGTGGGTAGTTTCTCAATGTCAACCCACCCAATAATGTATCCTTCCCACCCCTTCCCTGCCACATCTCATTAGGGGAAGATTCTGTTCAACACTTCACCTTCCTTAGGCCCCATCCTACAAAAACCTCAAGAACATTTTTTTAGCTATAAAATTTTTTTTTTTTTTTTCTGTCTGAAGCCTGTAATACTATCCAAATTGATGCAGAGAGGCATTGCTGCAAAACTGGACATCTTCAAAACATGTCCAGAAAGTGCCTCCCATGACAGCTATTGTTAAATAATCAGTTTTGTAATTCAATGCAAATCTTTAACTAAGTCTCTATCTTATATAGTTCTACATTTATATATGTTCTGTCTCCAGCAGGCTATTTTACCTGAGTTAGCAATGCTTATGTTGTCTCCTGTAACATAAGAAACTGTGTGTGGATATCATGGTATTCAAGAATCCAACAGACATTCATTACAGCTATACATCTCAACTGAATGTGAATGGACTAATATTAATTTATTAGATTATGACAGAGAGCAGAATGCTTCCAATAGAGTGCCACATTTTAAGTTATCCTTAGATAAGATAATGTAGGCGATCTTTATACCCTCAGGTTATGCTATCATGCAGTGATTACATAAGTAGCATATCAATTAAAGTTAAAAATCACACAACATCAGGTTATAGTCCAGCAGGTTTATTTGCAAGTATAAGCTTTTGGAGCACTGCTCCATCGTCAGACTAGCTACCTGCTAAAGGAGTAGCATTCCAAAAGCTTATACTTCCAAATAAACCTGTTGGACTATAACCTAGTGTTGTGTGATTTTTAACTTTGCCCACCCCAGTCCAACACTGGCACCTCCACATCATGTCAACTAAAGACATACTGACACATTGAGTCTGGGACATAACATCTCACACTTCTGGCTGAATTTTTCCAAAGTGTCCATTTTGGCGAGTTTCATAAAGAGTTACTGACGGTGAGCCCCTCGCGAGATTTTTCACAATCTTCCCAAACACCTCTCATTACGTGTGTACTGAACCCCTACATTGAGTCATTCTTCATATTCTAATACTTGTAATGTATTGACCATTGCCCACTGCCAGATCTCCTGGCACCAGTGCCGCCTTTAAAGTCTAGCCATGCACCCAGTCAAGTATTCACATTCCATAGCTCCCCTGGACGATTTGTTACATGTGTGCTGGACATGTCAGCCAATCAACACTTGGTTAGAAAATGGGACTTGCTGCTCTCAATGGCAGGAAGCTCCTCCATGGTCATCTTATGTGATTCTCCAAACTTTCACTAATGTCCACATCATTCAGGCCTGGGAGGTTTCTGCCTTTGGTTACAGTCTTTCAAACAAGGAGACAGAAGCGGCTCAGAACTGTCACTGACAATACAGCTATCACATTATAGCTGCTTCTTCAAACTAACAAGAAATAAATCACCTGGTCTAAAGTTGGAAGAACTCTCATTAGTGGCCCAGATTTGGCATCATTCTCATCCTGCATCATTAAAATATGTCACTGATTTTGATGAAAGAGAATAAATTGAGAAGGCAGGTTTTACTCTCAAATTTATATTGTGTTACTTCCAGCTTGGAATGTGGAATAAAAATTAAGAATCTGACTCCAGAGACTGACAGAATTAATCCAAGTACACATGCTCAGTGCACCGTTGAGGGAACACTGGACTCTCAGAAGGGCTGTCTAACAGATAAGATGATACACTATCTTCCGCTCAAATGTAAAAAACTCTTTACACCATTCCAAGGAAGAGCGGAAAGGATCCTTATGATTACCCCTCAGCCAAGATCACTGAAAGAGTTGATGAGTTCAATATCTCATTCCTAACATACAACAATATCTAGAGAAAGGACCGCAGATGCTGGAGATCAGAGTCGAGAGCGGAAAGGATCCTTATGATTACCCCTCAGCCAAGATCACTGAAAGAGTTGATGAGTTCAATATCTCATTGTTATTTGTGGGATTTTGCTATGTAAGAGTTGGCTGCTTTCCTAACATACAACAATATCTAGAGAAAGGACCGCAGATGCTGGAGATCAGAGTCGAGAGTGTGGTGCTGGAAAAGCACAGCAGGTCAGGCAGCATTCGAGGAGCAGGAAAATCAACATTTCGGGCATAAGCCCTTCATCAGGAATGACAGTATCTGCACATCAAAAGTACTTTATTGTTTGTAAGGCACTTTGGAAAGCTCCAAGGTTATGAAAAGGTCCATATAAATCTCATTCTTTTCTCAGCACCTGTTGAGTATTTTCTCTAGGAAATCTGAGTCTAATTGCTGTCCCAGTTGAGGTCAACACAAACAAGTCAGGGTTTGCTGAGCTATTTGTCCTAGTTCTGTGCTGAGGATTGTCTTTGAGTGACTGAGTTTCATTTATTTTCGAATCTGCTGAAGTAGTGTAGCTGGCGAGGGTTAATCGCATTTCCTGGTGTCTTCTCAAACACTGAGTTGGCAAAAGTCCACCATTACATTTTTTTTGCTCTTATTATGCGTAGGCACAAAGCAGTATTTTACACGGGAGTGAGATGTGATGTTATCCTTCACAAATGCTGGCTCGATGGACTTAATTAAAGCATACTTCTCTCTTTGTTCAATTTATGTTGTCCACTCAATGGGATCGAGTGATTTGTGGAACACTCCTCCCCAGCACAGCTTGAGAGTCTGTTTATAAGTTTGGATCGTTGTTCCCCAACAGGAAGAAGAAAGGAATAAATGAACTGATCCCTAATGGATGAAGCCACATTGTCACCTCAGTTATTCTGATTTTGCACTGAATACAACAGTGCAATATTATCTGTCTTGACTTTAAACTGAGAAAATGAAGAGATAGCCACATCCCTCAAGAGTTTAACAATTTTAAATAGAAAATAACCGCATTGTGACACAGCAAATGAATTAGGTAATTTAGATTACAGAAAGTATTGCTGTGGAAAATGCTTTATTTAGTAGAACTGGTTTATTTTGATATACTTTAGAGAGACAGTATTCCTTGCAATTTAAATCTTTACAGAGATGGTATTGTTTACAGTTTAAATCTATGCTGAGTTTTTGAATCGACACGAGAAACGATCAGGGATAACATAAGAATAGAAGTGGATAAAGATTGGTTTGTTTTATATTTACAGTTTACAATTTGCAATTTTTATAGTTTCTTTTTTCCAGTGATTTCCAAATTTGCTTTTCAATTTTTTGAGGGGATCACAGGACGATGGGACTGCGGATTATGATTCACGGATGGTGTTCTTTAATCTATTTTGTTGGTGACTCTGAACTGAGTGTTGCCATCTTGCCGGGCATTCATTCTTGCTCACACTTGTAGATGGGCCTTTATCCAGAGACAGCTCACTTGGGCAAATGGAATTTTGATTTCAGAGTGATCTTCCTGAATGTTTTGATGATTCATGGAGGAGGATTGAATGTGACTAGTTTAATCCTGAATCTAACTGGGAAGCGGGCAGATTCTGGGGAACGCTGTCCCAACGGAAAGGTTGAAATTATTGGTGGTCATTGTGCGGTTGCCAGGGTTTTGTTAGGGAGCAGTTCTGGGTGCAGGCAAGCCTTGATGACCCCATCAGCGCAGATCCATTATGAAATGTCGAAACCAACCCCTTGAACCTGTGCTGTAGTACCACAACTTAGTTTACTTACCATTCATTTCTATGACTTGACATATGGAGCAGTATGGTGGCTCAGTGGTTAGCACTTCTGCCTTTCGTTGCTGGGACCTGGGTTCAATTATAACTTCAGGTGACTGCCTGCATGAGTTTGCACATTCTCTCTGTGTCTATGTGGGTTTCCTCTGGTTGGGGCTTGAGTTGCTTCCCACAGTCCAAAGATGTGCAGGTCAGGTGGATTGGCCAGACTGAATTGCCCATAGCCTCTGGAGATGTGCAGGTTAAATGGATTAGCCATGGCGAATGCAAGGATGGGGTGGGATGCTCTTCAGAGGGCCAGTGTAGACTTGATAGGCTAAATCTGCATTTAAGCCGCATGAGATAAAAGTTGTTAATTCCTTTCATATTTTAGACTATTTTTGTGCGTCCCTTTTAGTATTTTATGTGTCAGACCACCAAAAGGCATAAGCATCACCGATGTTTCTGCTCTCTGACCATTAAGGAAATGAGGAAAAATTCAATGTTGGTCCAATGAGTGTCAATGACTCCCAAAAGAACCACAGAAGAAACATTCATACATCTATATTGACTCATGAGAGTTCTTGAGGAGAAAGTGAGGACTGCAGATGCTGGAGATCAGAGCTGAAAATGTGTTGCTGGAAAAGTGCAGCAGGTCAGGCAGCATCCAGGGAACAGGAGAATTGACGTTTCGGGCATAAGCCCTTCCTGAAGAAGGGCTTATGCCCGAAACGTCGATTCTCCTGTTCCCTGGATGCTGCCTGACCTGCTGCGCTTTTCCAGCAACATATTTTCAGCTCATGAGAGTTCTTGGTTTGTGATTGACCAAAGTGGAGAAAGCTCATTCAGGTAGGCACAGAACTCATTGAGAGACATCATCAGGGACATGCAAAGGTGAGACATTGGAGAGAATGCACAATTCCCCAAGGTTTCCATCTATCTGATTCTTTCTAGTACCTTCTGCCCCATAGATCATGGATTGGGCTTATTGGCCAACTGAGAAACTGAAGTGGAAACAAGACATCCACAGTCTTGAAGGGCTGCCTAAGAGGAAAAGAAAGATTGACTTGTGTTTCTCTATTCACCCAACTCCTGCTGTCACAGTCATGCCAGAAGATGAACAGGTCACAGCTCAGACACCATTGATCACTCCCAATCTGCCAGCAAGCTCTAGATGAGTCCATCTGACACTACCAATTTGCTGAGAACTTGGAGGTGAACTTGAAGGTTGGAAAGAAAGATTGTTCTTCCTGCTACTGTCTCATTATTGGAAAACTCTTAAGTTACAACACCAAGTCAGAGGAATAGCCTGCAGAGGAATAGCCTGCAGTGTCAAAGGAAAGTCAATGACCTTTTCTACAGCCGCAGGGTAAGTGCCATAATCTTCTCTCTTCTGTTTCACACTCATATTATCTCTGAAACTCTAACCATCTCCCATCAAAGACTGATACTCAGCCACTTTTACAATTATCTGCAATATCTTCCCTCACTCTCCCTCACCAGCACCTTCCATTGCCACTAACCCTGCATAGTGAGTTCTGAGAAAATTTGTAGCTCAGGTTGAGGTTCTGGATGAAGGTTTGCTTGCTGAGCTGGAAGGTTCATTTTCAGACATTTCATCACCATACTAGGTAACATCTTCAGTGACGGAGATGTGTTGCTGGAAAAGCGCAGCAGGTCAGGCAGCATCCAGGGAACAGGAGAATCGACGTTTCGGGCATAAGCCCTTCTTCAGGAATGAGGAAAGTTTGTCCAGCAGGCTAAGATAAAAGGTAGGGAGGAGGGACTTGGGGGAGGGGCGTCGTAAATGTGATAGGTGGAAAGAGGTCAAGGTGAGGGTGATAGGTCAGACGGGGGTGGGGGCGGAGAGGTC
>NC_057726.1:12791185-12809323 GCF_004010195.1 Chiloscyllium plagiosum
CCCCCACTCCAGTCTGACCTATCACCCTCACCTTGACCTCTTTCCACCTATCGCATTTACACGCCCCTCCCCCAAGTCGCTCCTCCCTACCTTTTATCTTAGCCTGCTGGACAAACTTTCCTCATTCCTGAAGAAGGGCTTATGCCCGAAACGTCGATTCTCCTGTTCCCTGGATGCTGCCTGACCTGCTGCGCTTTTCCAGCAACACATCTCCGGCTCTGATCTCCAGCATCTGCAGACCTCACTTTCTCCTCAACATCTTCAGTGAGCCTCTAGACAAAGAACTACTGATGTTTCTTGCTTTCTATTTATATGTTTGAGTTTCCTTGGTTTGGTGATGTCATTTCATGTCATGACATCATTTCCTCTGGTGATTTCATTTCTTGTTCTTTTTCTCAGAGGGTGGTAAATGGGATCCAAGTCGCTGTGTTTGTTGATTGAGTTCCAGTTGGAATGCCATGCTTCTAGCAATTCTCGTGCGAGTCCCTGTTTGGCTTGTCCTAGTTTGATGTGTTGTCCTGCATGCCCTCTGTGCTGGCTTCTCACTCCCTTGGAGTACTTCACCACCTTTCATCCATTGGCACCAACATCAAGAGCCATGTCACACACTTCTGACTCACTCAATTCCTTCCCTATTTCTCATTACAGGAGATGATAGCCCATAGCACGGCAAAGTGAACCCATAGGGGTGGAGGGTGCTTGACATTCAACTGTTCACCTGCAGGAGAAGACCAAGACTACAGGGACATCTGTGTCCTACCATTGCACACCCTTCGACTTCCAGCATGATGGAAAGCCAGAGTGAGTGCTTCTCAGCTTGGTGACTTATTAAGATAGAAAGTTGAATATCCATGAGGCAAGTTGTGCCATCAACAAGGCATTTAACAAGCAATAACTCTCCTGGTAACTCACCAGGAAACCTGCTTCAGCATTTGTGAATAGCATTAAAGATGGCATGAGTTGCTCAAAATGGGCTTTGCTACACTTCTTGTCCAATTCTGCCACCCATCTTGCCATAGCCAATGTCAATTACACCTCAAGAAGATTCCCCCAACAGGCGGCACGGTGGCACAGTGGTTAGCACTGCTGCCTCACAGCACCAGAGACCTGGGTTCAATTCCCGCCTCAGGCGACTGACTGTGTGGAGTTTGTACATTCTCCCCGTGTCTGCGTGGGTTTTCTCCGGGTGCTCTGGTTTACTCCCGCAGTCCAAAGATGTGCAGGTCAGATGGATTGGCCATGCTAAATTACCTGTAGTGTTAGGTGAAATGGTAAATGTAGGGGAATGGTCATGGGTCGGTATGGACTTGTTGGGTTTCTGTAACTAATTTAATCTAATCAAATAAGAGTGGACAACAGAAACTTATTGTCATCCCTTTCTTAGAACTATCCATGATAATGTATTGTTTTTATAATATATCGTCCTCATGCTTTTTTCCCAATTATTATTTGCAGTCCCTCATGTATCTGCTTCCACAATATTTTTATGTCATGCACTTCTCAATCGTGCTGAATAAATTGATACCTCCTGCCATTTTTGGACCTTTCGCCAATTGCTTTTAATTGGTGACCTCTGCTTACCCCCCTCTCTGCTGCCAGAAGCAGTTTCTCCTTAATTAATCTATCAATTCATCATTTCATCTTTCCCTTGTGGTCTATGTCCAAACAAACACCTTCCCAACAGCCTCAAAGGGCTTCAAAATTATAGGATTGACATGTTCAGTGGGGCAACTTAATTGATATTTTCGAACCAGAAAACACAATTTTAAATCAGAAAATGTTTAATTTGAAAGTACACATAAATGATAAATTGGAATAGTTGTTAACACATCAGCTTTTCATATCTAAGTTGAAATTTAGAAACCTACAGGGTAAAAATTAATATTTCTGCTTGCAAGCTATTGTAGGGACATACCAGCAAAGAGGTCACAATCAGTTTGGTTAATCCTAGTTGATTGAAAACAACTTGAAAACTATATATAACTTAGTGTGGACACATGCCATGATTTGTAGTGTTAACCAAAGTCACAAGGATGAAGGTTGTGGGTGACGGTAAAATGCCGACAGACTCAGTTAGGCATTGTCAGGTCAAGCCTGTACATAGTGAGCTTCATTTTGCATCTGGTCATAAAGTTCACCAAAGATCCTCAGACTGCACCTTCCAAACCCATGAGCACTTCCATCTAGATCATCAAGGGTAGTAGATATATGGTAACACCACCACCTTTATTTTCCCCTCCAAGTCACTCACCACTCTGACTTGGAAGTAAATTGCCATTTCTTCACTGTCGCTAGGTCAAAATCCTGGAATTCCCTCCCTAAGGGCATTGTGAATCAACCCTCAGCAGGTCGACTGTAGTGGTTCAAGAAGGCAGCTCACCACCATCTTCTCAGGGACAACTAGGGATGGCCTATAAATGCTGACCCAGACAGAGACACCCACAACCTACAAATACATTTTTAAAAATTATGTTCCTAACAAGGGAGCACTTTGTGGTGACACTGATTGACCAAACATTGGAAGTTTCTTTCCATTTCTTTCTGTTGCAGAAAGATCAAATGCAGAAGTAACAGAACAGAGTCTCATATTTGTTGAAGAGCCCACCATCTCTCCTGCAATGTCAGCATTGAGCCAGGTGCTGGGGTTATTTCAAAGAAAAGTTGAAAGTAATTGACATGGAATCTGAGCAGACAAACCTTTAAGAAGTTGAACAATGTAATATGCACACGTGGAGTAGGTCCAACAAAGATGTTGAGAGCAGTAAGTGAGCCAAGTAACTGGCTGGGGGTGGCACAGTGGCTCAGTGGTTAGCATTACTGTCTCACGGTGCCATGGATCTGGGTTTGTTTCCAGCTCTGGGTTACTGTCTGTGTGGAGTTTCACACTCTACCCTGATACAGTGGTCAGCACTGCTGCCTCACAGCGCCAGAGACCCGGGTTCAATTCCCGCCTCAGGCGGCTGACTGTATGGAGTTTGCACATTCTCCCCGTGTCTGTGTGGGTTTCCTCCGGGTGCTCCGGTTTCCTCCCACAGTCCAAAGATGTGCGGGTCAGGTGAATTGGCCATGCTAAATTGCCCGTAGTGTTAGGTAAGGGGTAACTGTAGGGATATGGGTGGTTTGCGCTTCGGCGGGTCGGTGTGGACTTGTTGGGCCGAAGGGCCTGTTTCCACACTGTAATGTAATCTAATCTAATCTAATCTCTACCTGTTTCTGTGTGTGTTTTCACCAGGTGTTCTGGTTTCTTCCCACAGTCCAAAGGTAAGCAGGCTAGGAGGATTGGCTATGCTAAATTACCATGTAGTGTACAGGCTAGATAGATTAGCCATGGTAAAAGCAAGGTTTCAGGGATGAGATTGGGTGGAATGCTGACTTGATGGGCTAAATGAGCTCTATCTGCACTGTAGTGATTGCATATTCATGTATTTTTGATTTGTTCTTTGTTCAAAAATTATCAAATGCAAAACAGGACAAAGGTCAATAGGTAAATGGCAAAACTTTATCGTTACTCACGGATTGACCTGAACAGATCTGACATAAAAGGGTTGGAAAATTAAAACAGCTTGCTTTGTAAGTAGAATGTCGCCTCATTATAGAGAAAGTAAGGACTAGAGATGTGGAGAGTCAGAGTCGAAAATTGTGGCACTGGAAACAGCACAGCAGGTCAGGCAGCATCCGAGGAGCAGGAATCATAAACCAGCAAGTCACAGGAAATATTTTAATGGCTTTGAGAATTTAATTCTATCTATAATTCACATTCAGCTCATGCAAAGAAGTCGAAGCTGTGTAGCATGTTAAATAGCCCATGGTGTCCAGGGAGATGCATGCTAAATGGATCAGCCATGGGAAACACAGGGTTACAGGAATAGCGTAGGGGGATGGATCTCGGTGGAGTGCTGTTCAGAGGGTTGGTGTGGACTTGATGGTCTGAATGGCCAGCTTCCACATCGCATGGATTCTATGACTCTATGATTTTCTACGAGTGGCAACGACATGTGGATCTTGAGTTAGCACCCATTTTCCATATTGCATTTTGTGTGAATAAACATTGAAAAGACCACACACACTGACATTCAGCCCTTATTACAACTGCTGAAAGCTATCTTAATGATTCTTTCTCCCCATCCAGCCCCCAAATAAGACTGTTTGCAAAAGTAAAATCTGGGAGCAAGAAACATAAGCCGAAATTGTTCAAAATATTCAGCCACAGGAAAAAACTGAGTTAGAGGGGAGAATTGTCACTCAGGGCCATGAACATTAATACCAGTGGCAATTGTGCAGAGGACAATTTTGGGGTGCCCAATGACATTGACTCCCAAACTGGCGCTTACCTAGTTGCTATCTCCTAGTCACCCAGTTTCTGAGAATTGCCCATTAAAACTCTGATGTGGAGTGAATGTCCTGCCCCAACAGCCTCCAATGCCCACCCTGAGACCTGCCAGGCCATCAGAAGCCATCAGTTCTCCAATACTGGCAGCGTCACAGAGAATGATGGCCATTGGTAATACTACAAAACAGGTAAAAACAATGACTGCAGATGCTGGAAACCAGATTCTGGATTAGTGGTGCTGGAAGAACACAGCAGTTCAGGCAGCATCCAAGGAGCTTCGAAATCGACGTTTCGGGCAAAAGCCCTTCAAATTATTCCTGAACTGCTGTGCTCTTCCAGCACCACTAATCCAGAATACTACAAAACAGCAATACCTGGGTAGACTCTGGGGACAAAAGAAATAGGAGGCAGACAGGGATCTTACACCAGATCCCTCTCTTCCTGTTGCCTTATACCCTCATTGAATATATTGTGGGATCCCATGCCCAAATCCCAAATCCCAAATCTGTGTGCCACAGATCCAAACAGCTAAGGGGATTTGCACATTAAAGACATCAATCTACCTTGATAGTGAAAAGCCATTCTTGATCCTGTCCATGCTGGATTAAATCAGAGGGAATTGAAATGGTAATGAGGTCTTAACCACTCATGATCCCACCCAATGACGTGCATTTCGTTTTTAAAAAGTATCTAAAGGGCATCAGTGAACCAGTACGGTTTTTATGATAATTGACAGGGGTTAAATGTTCGCCAAGAGGTTAATGTTCAAGCCCAGATTTTTACAGAATATAAATTGCACCATCTGCCATGGTGAGATTTGAACCCATGTCCCCACGATAGTAGTCTGGGGTTCTGGATTGCTATTCCAGTGAGTGTACAGTGTGGAGTGGAAATGAGATGACCTTCCTTCAACTTGTGTTAAGTTTCATTAGAAAATTGTAACAATTGGATTGCTTGTAACCTTGGTACAATACTCAGTTGCAAAGACCATGGGTGGAGTCCTATAGAGGTCTGAATGACATGGGCTATGGCAATATTTGTGGCGGAATTGGATGAGCAGTCCCATCTCAACAATGGGAGTGTCTCACTCCAGTTTGACAAGTGGCAAGGCAAATTTCTCACAAAGCAACAGAGTTGCCAATGAAGCGGGGTTATTGCTTGTTAAACACCTTATTAGTGGATGAATTCACCTCATTAATGTTGGGATTTCTATCTTACTGAACCACTGAACAAGCGAGAAAGCTCAATATGGAAACCAGAGGAGGTACTTGGCTCGCTGTTTACTCCAAAGCAACGATCGATGGGCTCCATGTACATACACCCCTAATTCACAGAAATTGGCATTTGATATTTGCCAACACCTCCTGATCATCATTAGCAGCTCTCCAGTACACTGACAGGCCATGCATGAAGCATTGAGTTGCATTGCAGTGTGCACTGGCAATTAGTATTGAAAAGCTACAGCAGGAACACTTTGTACTCAGCTCAAGGATGGCCCAAGCAGTATCACAGGGTTGCTTGCTTGTACATTTAGTGTTTCCTCACTTGCCATTCTATGCCTTGCATTCTGTGCCTGTTAGCACATTAGCAATGCAGCCAGAGCCAAAAGCTATCAGTGCGATGTGTCATGCTTGTCTGTAGAGATCTGTCAGTGGGCGGGATATCTTGCTGTACTGCACATTGAGATGTCAATCCAACATCCAAACCACGTGTCAGCTACCTGCATCACAAACACACTGTGTGTACTTACAACCAAATGACCATGTTGAAAACCTGTTGGGGCTAATCCTCAGTTCAGTTAAGGTTGGTTCGAGGTTCCAGTCATGGGCACAGCCACACACAGGGCCTCAGTTAATTGTCCACTTAGGCTACTCACGGGCAGGAGATCTGTGCAACTACAGCCCAGAGCTTGGGCAGCAGTCAGTCCTGTAGAGCCTGCACCATCAGTAAGGGAGTAGTAAATACAGCACTCAGGAGTCTGGTCAGTCATGGGGAGAAAGCGACGACTGTGGATGCTGGAGATCAGAATCGAGAGTGCGGTGCTGAAAAAGCAAAACAGATCAGGCAGCATCTGAGGAGCAGGTGAATCGATGTTTCAGGCAAGAGCCATTCATCAGGAATAAGGGTTGAAGGGGTCTTGCCCGAAACATCAATTCTCCTGCATCTGAGATGCTTCTTGACCTGCTGTGCTTTCCCAGCAGCACACTCTCGAGTCTGGTCAGTCATGTCCAGGGATTGCTCAGCAACGTCGGTCAGATATCTGGGTTACTTCTGGAACAAGCCCACCTGTCTGTCCTGGCAGCAGAGGATCATTATCAAAATGGGTGGGTGAGGCAAGGCTTGTGATGGGAGGAAAGCAGTAGGATTTGCAAAGGGACAAGAACAGGGATGAGGAACCTCAAGGTGTGAGGGAGGTACTCGGAACAGCATCAAAGGGCGTGGTAGGCTACAGGCAGGGAGATATTAATTTTCAGTGATCACCTTCATGCTTTCCTTAGATGAGGAGTAGCAGAGAAGGGTGGGCATTATTAAGGTGTAATGATGGAGTTCAAAGCCCAGGGAAGACAGTTGTTGACAAAGCTAAATGACATTGGTCTCTGTATAGGGATGACATGGAATGGGAGCGAGGGCACGATGTGAGGTAAAAGGAGATGTGATGGCTCCAGGAGGGCATTTAGCACCCAAGTGGGGCTCAGTGCTGATGAGGTCCTTCACGAACTTGCATTCCCTGTCACTACTTGCCATTGTCCAGATATGAAGTTCTCCAAAAAATAACCAGAGCAATGCCCAGGATTGTCAGGACAGTCAGTGTTAGATTGATGAGTGATAGTGTAGGATCCGCATTTGTTGGAGGTTGGGACGCTGAATGGACAAATATCTGAAGCCACCATTTGGAAAGCCCGCCTATATTTCATTTGTAATTATTCCATCATCCAATTGCAACACATGAAGGGTGACGGTGTTTTGGGGTCAAGTGCTAGGCAACAGTAATTTTCACCATGTTAATGGTTTGCGCAAATTAAACATGGGCATTTCAACAATGTTAAAGTTAGCAGCAATAAGATTTTTAAGGCCAATGCTGGCCATTATTTGGACATCCTCCAAAGATGATGTTTGACCCGCATGCCACTATTTCCTGTCATGTAATTGTAACGATGGTCTGTATTCAGTGCAGTGAAAAGTTGAAGAGTTGATATGTGTCTGGAATGGGAGGGGAGTTGGAGTGCAACAGACATTTCTTCTTTGTGTAATGTGCTGGTCCCCCAGTTGAAATGTTTCAACTCCACCTCCCACTCTGCAGAGGCCATGCAGGTCCTGGGCCTCCTCCATCACCACTCCCTCACCACCCGATGCCTGGAGGAAGAACGCCTTATCTTCCGCCTCTGGTCCCTTCAACCCCAGGGTATCAATGTAGACTTCACCAATTTCCTCATTTCCCCTCCCCCCACCTGAGCCCAGTTTCAACCTCCAGCTCAGCACCGCCCTCATGACCTGTCCCACCTGTCAATCTTCCTTCCCACCTATCCTCTCCACCCTACTCTCCAATATATCACCTTTACTCCCACCACCTCCATCCACCTATTGCACTCTCAGCTAACCTTCACCCCAGCCCCAGCCTCCTCCCATTTATCTCTCCACCCCAGAGGCTCCCAGCCTCATTCCTGATGAAGGGCTCCAGCCTGAAACATCGAGTTTCCTGCTTCTCGGATGCTGCCTGATCTGCTATGCTTTTCCAGCAACCACTCTCAACTCTGATCTCCAGCATCTGCAGACCTCACCATCTCCCATTTCCTCAGATAGTCTGGGGCTCGGCTGTTTGTGGCAGCAACTTGATCTGGATGTATTCCCAAGAGGGTGATGGTGGATGTGGGAGGACCAGAGCTAACAGGGGCAGCAGCAGACCCCAGCAGTCAACAAGGATCAAGAACCCAGCTCACGGATTTTAAATCCTTCCATCGTCTCCCCTTCTTTATCTCTGTATCATCCTGCAACATTTTTTCCTCACTCCTCATTCTGGCCTTTTGAGCTTCTCTCCCTCTCTTTATCATTCCCATTCCTCTGGTTGCTATTGATAGCCAGACTTCTACCCACCATGGTCCCACATTCTGAAATTGCACCCTTTCATTGCTCTGCCTTTCCACCGTCCTCACCTCCTTCAAGACCTTCTTTCAAACCAACCTTATTTTGCTCCTTCTTTAATATCCCCTTAGTTCAAAGACCATATCTTAAAACCTATGCCTCTGTAAGCTTTCAATAACACTTCTGATGAGACATGATATAAATAAAGGGGTTATTGTTCATCATGTTATCAGTGACACTCTGCATTGTTTAACACTGAAATCTAAAGTCTTGAAAAACAAACCTTAAAATAGCAGGTGATGGTCACATGACTGGTAAATGTTGCATTCTTAACAGATCTTGTTTGGCCCTTTCAATAAGTTGACAATCCTGTCACTCTTGCTGGCCTCCGCAGTCACTCAGAGTCGGTTACACTGAGGAATGCAAAGATGATTCTATCACATCAGTCCTGACAGTGTGCAACGTCAGGGAAATGGGAATTGGCTGCAGGGAATAGGAGCGTACTGTAGTTTCCTGATTTGGCACAACTCCAAGGTGACTGAACAACATCTCTTTAATGTTTTATTAAAGCAGCTTTTCAAAAAAGTAGATTTATAGAGTTATTGTAATTAACAAATTGGGAGGGTAGGAATAATTCTTGACTTATGTATTCAACATGTGCCTCTTTTGGTGTTGGTGAGAGTCTTTTAAACTCTGTTTTTAATCATTATTGCCATAAATGAAACTTACATTTATGTGAAATTAACAATTTTAAGAGATTAAAACATTCCAAGGATTTTACAAGTGAATAGAAGCAAAGAACTATGGATTGAAATCTGAAACAAAAATTGAAAGTACGAGAGAAACTCAGTAGGTCTGGCAGCAAGAGAGAAAAGAGAGTGAAGAGAGAAACACAGTCAGCATTTCAAGTTCAATGACTGTGTCTCCAGAGAATTAGGTTGAGATTATAGATTAAAAGGCAGAAGTGGGTAATATAGATGCTAGAGATTAGAGTCAAGATTAGAGTGGTGCTGGAAAAGGACAGCAGGTCAGGCAGCATCCGAGGAGGCAGGTCAGGCAGCATCCGAGGAGCAGGAAAATTGACATTCCTGATGAAGGGCTTTTGCCCGAAACGTTGATTTTCCTGCACCTTGATTGCTGCCTGACCTGCTGTGTTTTTCTAGCACCACTCTAATCTTAATTTTATAGATTACTAGTCCACTGATATTACAAGTACATCACCTGTCCCCATACATTCCTGAAGTTTTCATCTGCAACCTCACATCACACTCCTGTCCACTTGCAATCTTTCTTGAAAAACCATTGTAATATACCTCTACCGCAAATCTATCATTGTAAGCAAAAGTACTCACTAAAATTCCCATATTCAACAGATAAATTTCTGAGCTCTTAACATGACATGGCATCAGTTTTAAGAGAGGTTTGATCATGGGTGTCCACAGGACAATAAAACTACCAATCCAATTCAGTTGAAGCGTGTGTTAATTTTTATGTGACCACAGTTTTTTAATTTATCGCAATACCTTTATCACATCACTCAAACACATTGAAAGAAAACAATGCCAATCTGTCACCCTACTTATTTTTAGCTTGGAGAAAAATTATTAACCAACAAATTAATTCACTGTTTCTGAATAGAATTTCTACAGTAATCAATTACTTAAGATACAGAACATTAAAATTTTGCAGTGCAGAATGAAACCATTCAGTTCCTCAGGCCTGTGCTGGAATGTTTCTACAAGTGATCCAAGGTCAGTTAGCTCAGTTAGCTGGTTTACAATGAAGAGTGATATCAGCAGTATGTGTTCCATCACCTTCTCAAGGACCATTAGGAATGCGTAATAACTGTTTGTTGCTACTCACATCCCATGAAAACGTAAGAAGGAAACATATTTGTGTAACCATTCAGAGTGTAGTATAACAGGCAAATTGTTTAAAAGAAAATTGTAGAAAAAAAATATCGCAGTAGATCATACCTAAAAACCTACAATATTCCCAATATGAGGTTACCACTAAGGACCTTCATTCTCAACCACCATTCTCCCACCATACCTATCCCATCCATGTACCTGTCTAAACATTTCTGAAATGATGAAATTGTATTCGCTTCCACCACTACTTCTGGCAGCCTGTCCCAGACAATCACCACCCTCTGTGTGAAAAAAATGCCTCTCATTCCCTTGCCTGAGGTATGGTGACCCTTAGGTTAAACCAGAACCAGTCATCTCTCTCTCTCTCTCTCTCTCTCCAGTGAGACTAAGGTGACTTCATTTTACCAATTAGTACCACTCACCTGCTATTCTCCAATAGCTCAGCAATACCATTCCTTTTTCAAGTATATATCTTGTTTCATTTTGAAAGTCTCTCTTGAATCTACATCTACAGTTTGATTTGATTTATTTATTGTCACATCGACCGAAGTACAGTGAAAAGCTTTGTTTATGACCAGTACAGGTAGATCATAGTAAGATGTACAGATCAGAAAGACTTAGACAGAGGCACACAGGTAACATGCACAAGGAGTGCACTAGTTAAGGGCAACATTAGCAAGGTCAGCGTTACTTGATGCTAGAAAAGCTATTAATTGTCTAATAATGGCCAGGAAGAAGCTGTTCCTGAACCTGCTGGTGCGTGTGTTCAAGCTTCTATATCTCCAGTCTGATGGAAGAGGTCATAGGAGATCATTGTCGGGGTTTGATGGGTCCTTGATTATGTTGACAGCCTTTACGCAGCAGTGAGCCATGTTGTCATTTGGCCCTACTGGCTGTGGAAACAGTTTCCTTCTGTTGATTCTATTAAAACCTTACAAAATTTTGAATCTGACTCTTCTGCTCTAAAGAATACTAAACAAGTTTCTCTTAAGCAAGGGTCCAGAGGTATTTTTTTTCACACAGAGGGTGGTAAGTGTCTGGAACAGGCTGCCAGAGGTAGTGGTGGAACCGAATACAATTTCATCATTTAAGAAACGTTAAGACAGGTATATGGATGGGATAGATATGTGGGATGTGAATTAAATGCAAGCAAATGGGACGCATTTAAATTGTGAAAACTGCTGGCATCAGCAAGATGGGCTGAAGGGTCTGTCTTCATGCCATAGACCTCTATAAATCTATGACTCTATGACTCTAGTCTCCTGTATAACTGACATTTTTCCTATAGTTGAACACACTACTCCAGTTGAAGCCTATCTAATATATAGAGATCATGACAAACATATGCACACTACTTAATAACCATATATCTACGTAAGATGATCTCATTAACAAATATGCCAATTAAATTCATTGATGTGGTGCAACATAATTATAAACTCATGTAATTAGAATTTAGCTTAATTTTCAGCTTTATCCCAGGAGATAAATCGACACATAATGCTCCAATCCAGCTAAAGGTTACCAGCACTGGAAAAAACAGATCACATGCCAGCTAACGTTATGTTAGCTTAAACACATTTTGGTTTGATTAGACAATTGACTGTTTGGGGTGGTTCATTAAAACATTCAGAATGATAGAAGCTGAAGGCTAATGGATCACATGTAGACATACAACATAACCTCATTGATGTGACATGATAAAACAGAAAGACTTTCATTTCTGTAGCACCCTTCATTCCCCAAAGACTTCCCAAAGCCAATTTTAAATACTGCTGAAATGTAATTGCTGCTTTAATGCGGGGAACTTGGCAGGAAAATTGTGCACAACGAGGTTTCATATATGAAAAATGGCCAGAAAATGGATTTGTTATTGGTAGAGGGTTAAATATTGGCTTGGCCTAGAAACCAGGAAGAATTGCTCTGATATTTTACAAAGTCTATTGGGCTAGCTGGGAATGGAGATGTAACCTCGATTTAACATTGCATTGAACAAAGAACAGTGCTTCCAACAGTGCAACACTTTTCAGTAGACCCTGAGCCTGAGTTTTTGGGTTAAATCACTAAAGCGGGAGTTGACTGTAACAACTAAACTATTAGCGAGGCCACACTATTTTTGTGACTCATCATCACTTTCTCAAGGACAATTAAGAATGCACAATAACTATTGGCAATGCCAATGCTGCTTATATCCCATAAAAAAAAGGAAACATGTTTGTGTAACCATTCAGAGTGTGGTGTGACAGAGCAAATTGTGCAAAGGAAAACCCTGGAAAAGAAATCACAGTAAATCATCCCTAAAATCTCCAACATCCCCAACATGAAATGTCAGCTCACTAAATATACAGATAAAAAATGTTCAGCTTTTCTTTACCGGTCAGCGCTGGCGATTCACAAGAAATTATAGTAACCACTAATGTAAAATAGAAACATGTCAATGCTGGAAAAACAAACTGGATTTAATTGCTTCTGAGATGGGAAGAGAGCTGGGGACAAATATTAATACGAAAAACAGATGTTTTGTGAGTAATTAACCACCACGCCCAATTCTTTCTTGCCGAAACATATATTAAAAAGTAGCAAACCCACTCAATCGCAGAGTTATCTACTAAACGATACTGGTCAATTAATTGTTTTGTGTCTAAACCTGTAGCCCCTCTTGACCATTCCCCTTCCCTGATGGTCTACTGGCACTCACTTTTGTAAGCTTAGGCATTGCTGATGGCTCTTCAGGAGAGGTATAAGAGACTGTGCTGGTCCAAGAAAAGCCTGACCATTTCTGTTGCTGGTTGATGTGAGTAGAGCCCAACAAGAGGGAGATGGAAGGCCTTTTGACTGGACTCAGATCAAATCGTATGAAAAGCTTGAGTGTCTTTCTACATAATCCTCCTTCCAAATGATCAGCTGGCTGCTGAAGCCTACTGCTCATCCACATGGGGCTGGACTTGCCTATTTCAACATATACCTAGTGAGTCTCCCATGTTATATTCTCCGTGTTATAGTCTGCATAAACTTCTGATCATTCCCTATTCAGCTGCCTGTATCCTAACTCACACCATCTCCCATTCACTCATCACCCTTGTGATGATTGACCGACATTAGTCCCTGTTTAGGAAACACCGCTGCTTACAATTTTCTGCTTTGCTTTCGAGTCCCTCCATCTATCTCTGTAATTTCCTCCAGCTCCCAGGATCTGTGTTCCTCCAATTGTAACCTCCTGAGAATTCTGAATTATAATCTCTGCGTGATGAGTGGTTGTACCTTCAGTTAGTTGTCTTACCCCTCAGTTCTGGAATTCCCTTCTGAAACCTCTCAAGCTATCAAGTTCTCTTTCTTCCTTCATTTGCCCTAATATCTCCTGAGAGACTCAGTGTCAAATTTTCTTTGATCACCCTCTGATGAAATGCTTTGAATGATTTATCACCTTGCAGCTGCTATACAAATTCAAGATTATAGGAATCTTACAGTTTTGCCTCTCTGATGGGCTCTGAGTTTATTCATGTAATTTTTTTTTGCCCCTCCTGGGTGATTAAAAAAACTGGTCCCGTATGGTCTTTATTCTCCATACACTATGGGTATATAGCAGGCTTGTTGGATTAGCTGTTTGTTCTCTGGCTGTTAGTTTCCAATGTTCAAAGAGCAAGATCAGGTCCAAAAACTGTATTAGGATACTCATTCTATTCACTGCAAGCAAGCTTAATGTTGTCACATGGACTTGGACACAAGATATATAATTAAAGCACATCACTATGCTGTCATCTTTCTTAGCAGGCAGAACTAAGCAGCTATTTGTACCCCCTTTCAGTAACGACACTCTCTCTTTATCCACACCCAACTCTTTAGCTGTCATTTCATGCGTTCATTTTGTCTAAACATTAGTCTCAACAGTAGAAATTCTACATACAATAAGTGCCACATGAAATGTGTCATCAATCTTGGGTTCGTCTAATAAATGGCTTTCACTCTGCAAAATAACGCAGCACAGGGAATTACCTCACCTCACTCTCATTTTAAAGTATATCTAAGAGTAATTAAAAGTGCCTACCGCTAGACAATTTAATGCCTAATTTTATAATCACAAATATTTTAACACTAATGATTACAATCTGTCACTGTCGTCCCATGGTAATAAAAACACGCATAATGCCCTATTAAATGTGACAGACATTGCTGGTCGCAGATTTAGTGTTCAATGACAGAATGTGTTATTGCCATATATCTGCACTGTGCTGTAAAGTGCTGGTAAATGGCTTCAAAAGGCAAACTCTTGTCCTATTTTTTGCTACCTATTTCATGGCTTCACATCCCCAAGCTGATAGGGAAGTAGAATTTACTATTTGTGTCTGTCATGTGGAAATCAAATGCCTTAATTTAATTTCAGAAAATGTTCCTGCTGGTTACGATGGCCTCAACCTGTGACAAGCAAATATTTACACAGGATTAGAATTAAGGGAAGTATAGGGCCCACCCCCAGCCCGACTCCAGAAGCTTCAGGTGGGCACTGCTCAGTTAAAGGTTGGACTTTTATCCCCACCTACAGGTGCAGTCCCACCTCATAAACTGCTGGAGCTGGAGTGATCATCCAGCTCCAGCACACAGGACACAGAGGCATCACAGAAAGCATATGGGAGAGGGATCACCATCAGAACCAGGTTAGAAGGCTTCAAGGAGCAAGATGATGAGGAACAGGGTAGTCAGGCCATAGGAGGACAGAAGCTGCAAACCCACTCCCGAGGGTACCCAGCACTATCCAGTTGATAGTATATACAGCATTGAAATAGGGCGTTACGCTCCACCCAGGCCTCCTCCTCTCTTTACCCATCCAAATTTATCATCATAACCATCTTTTTTCCCTGACATATTTGTCTAATTTCCCATTAAATGCAATGATAATAATTGTTATATAAGCCTGCTCCTATCTTTAATGATAGAATCCTTACAGTGTGGAAATAGGTCATTTGGCCTATCGAGTCCACATCAACCATCCAAAGAGTATCATTTACCATTTTAACCAACTTAGCCCTTTTCTCTTACATACTCATCTAATTTCTCATTAGATGTGTCACTACTAATTGTTTCACCTCCTCTTTGCTTGGAGAAATTGCCATTGAATTCCCAATTGGATTTCTTGGTGTTCTGTTCTTCCCCACGAGACTAAAAATTCTGTTGTTTCCAAGCAGGAGTTAGATATAGTTTCAAAGGCTAAAGAGATCAAAGGGAATGGAGAGAAACCAGGAGCTGAGTTGATGATCAGCCATGATTATATTGAATGGTGGAGCAAGCTTGAAGTGCTGAATGGTCTACTCCTGTTTCTACTTGCTACCATTCTATGATTCTATCTCTCCCTTGAAACCATTCATAAAGTTAAAGATTTCAATCACCCTGATGGCTGTACGAATTGTTGGCAAGATTCAAGATTGATGCAGGCAAAGCTTCCTCTGTTATGCCTCTGCCATGTGCTTTAAGTGCAACTTATGACCATCCTATGGTTCAAAAGAAAATACCACTAGTTGCACCTGAGAGACATTGGTGAATTGTGAAGAAAGAAACATTAAATTATATGGGGAGAGACAGTGAATGGACTTCGAGTTGATAACTTGGTTAGGGGAAGGTTGGAGGGAGATTAGCACCAACAATCAAATAAATGGTCAAGTTGGATCCAGGTGTATTGACATGTCTGTGATTCTCTGACAGTTCTTGCTCTCTTTTCCAACTATCTGCATGATTCTTTTGACTTCTTAAGCAGCTATGTATCATTCTCAAGTGTCAGGTGTGAGCTCTAGCAACATCTGTGAAGAGAGAAACAGAGGTAATGTTTTGAGATAGAGAATGGTGGTGAACTGTTGGCTTTAGTAGCTGTTCTTGCTTTTCATCTGGTTCAGAGTTCTGTCTCACCAGCTGCATTTGTTGATTGGAAAGTCTTGACACCATTTTCGATTGATCTCCATTTTAGTCATAATTGGGCATCTGCTCCAACGTGTTGGTTTTAATAAAGCAAACTTTTATGGAGTCTTTGAGATTGTCTTTGAGTATGGCTGTGAGATAAATAGCTATCCTAGCATAACTCTGAGTATAGCACATGTCTGGGTAGTATTGATATGACATGTCCTATCCATATCAGCTGTTTGGAGATTATCATGGTCTCAATCCTTAGCACATCTGTACGCTGAAGGACTCACATTGAATCATAGAGTCATATAGCATGGAAACAGACCCTTCAGTCCAACTAGTCCATGCTGACCATGTTCCAAAACTAAACTAGTCCCACTTGCCTGGGCTTCAAACCTTTCCCATTCATGCATGTGTCCTAATGTATCAGTTGTTGGCACGTTTCAGGATTGATGCAGGTAAAGCTTGCTCTGTTAAGCGTCTGCCATGTGCTTTAAGTGCAACTTATGACCGTCCTGTGGTTAAAAAAAAGCACCACTAGTGGCACCTGAGACTGTCTTTTATGTCCTAATGTCTTTTAAATGTTGTAACACATGTTTGTTATTTTAGTATCCCATTAGATGTACAGCATTCTACTAACACAACATTAAGGATGTTGTCCGAGAATCTTGATATCGCACCTATTAGCTGCCTAGGTTTGAGCACCATCGAGATGCCCCATAGATTTAGATCTCAGTGTTTGGTCAAACATCAATATTCTTAAAAAACACACGTACTGTAATTAATTTGCCACAAGCTGAATTCAGTAGGGTATCTCCTTGTTGTAAGAAGTTTGGGGAGGAAAGTTTCCAAGATGAGGGAAGTGTGAAACATTTTCCAACATTTCTCCACAAGACTTAATGGCAGGTGTTCGATTGGAAGCATTTGGCATAGGTTGCTGGAGTTCTTTAGTCTTCCTTGTGTTCACGCCAAATTCTGTGCACTCATAGGCCTTGGTAATTATGCTAACCATCTCATTATTCTTCTTTAGACGCATTAGCATCTGTGTGGTCAACATTTGGCAGAAAGGGTCATTGTCTTGTGTTTGGCTTTCAGTTGTCTTAGATTGAGGAGTTTACCATCAGTGCAACAAGTTGTTGTCATAACTGTCCATAGTACGCTGTAGTGACACAGCTAGGCAGAGTAAGAGTGGAGTGACACACCCATGTCTGACATCAGTTTTGGCAAGGAAGACTCCAAGGTGGAGCCCATGATATGCTGTAGAGTTAAAATAACACACTGCACAATGAAATCAATTTAAATCAAATGATTTTCAATTGAATGTCAGTGATGAGAAAAAGTGAGACTGTATCAGAAAATAAAATTAAGTCATTTAAGATTATGGTAGGGGATTTTAACTTTCCAAACATCAACTGGGACTGCCATAGTGTTAAAGGTTTAGATGGAGAGGAATTTCTTAAGTGTGCACAAGACAATTTTCTGATTCAGTATGTGGATGTAACTACTAGAGAAGGTGCAAAATCTGTCCTACTCTTGGGAAATAAGGCAGGGCAGGTGACTGAGGTATCAATGGGGGAGCACTTTGGGACCAGCGACCATAATTCTATTTGTTTTAAAATAGTGATGGAAAAGGATAGACCAGATCTAAAAGTTAAAGTTCTAAATTGGAGAAAGACCAATTTGGACGGTATTAGGCAAGAACTTTTGAAAGCTGATTGGAGGCAGATGTTCGCAGGTAAAGGGACGGCTGGAAAATGGGAAGCCTTCAGAAATGAGATAACAAGAATCCAGAGAAAGTATATTCCTGTCAGGGTGAAAGGGAAGGCTGGTAGGTATAGGGAATGCTGGATGACTAAAGAAATTGAGGGTCTTGTTAAGAAAAAGAAGGAAGCATATGTCAGATATAGACAAGATAGATCGAGTGAATCCTTAGAGGAGTATAAAGAAAGTAGGAGTATACATAAGAGG